>NC_142027.1:99617177-99979677 GCF_982192425.1 Myodes glareolus | reverse complement strand
CATACATGAGCATAGACCCTCATACACATACATGCTTGCATACATCATACGACCAACTGTGGTCTGCACTTATGACCCACTTAAAAACCCAAAAATGGAGCTTTCTGGTACATATGCCTGTAACCCCAGCACAAAGGAAGTGGACCTGGGAGGATTGCCTCAACTGCATAACCAGCTCAAGGCTAGCCTGGGCTTCCTAGACCCTGCTTCAATCAAACAACAACCTGGAACTTACACTTTACTCCTCAACCGAGTTCTGAAGTTTTGAGTTAACTAGATTCAGGCAGACTTCAAACTTCTGATCCTCCTGCCTCAGCCTTACAGGTACCCAAGTGCCGCACACACACACACACATACACACACACACACACACACACATTCTCACACACACACACATTCACACACACACACTCCACATGCATATATGCTATATATATATACATACATGCATACATATATACATACATACATACTACATACATGTTCCCAACTTGTTTCTAGCTCTTTCTGATAACCAGAGAAAGCTGGCTTCGCTTTCTGGGTGATGAGCTGCCCCATGCCTATGCCGTGAGTGAAAACATGGAGCTGCTTCTCTTTTTTATGAGGTATTTAAGCACCTTCCTCCATTACTGTCCCGTCTCCCCACAGCCAGATCCTTTAGGGCCATGATGTGTTGGTTCTACCTAAAGCCTGTTTTTTATGGTAGTGAGGGAGAGCCCTTCACTAGCGGGCTGTAAAGCAATCCCATGTCATAATGCTCCCTCACATTTTGAGCCTGACTGCTTTCCCCCATGTTACCCCCCTTAGTCCTTATAGCATCCCTCTGAGACAGAAGTCAGCCTTCCCTGGGGGTGTGGCTCAGCTGGGAAGGCATTTGCATAGCATCCATTGAGGCCTGGGCGGGATCCCCAAACAGGACGTTCAGTGCACTCCTGTGACCCTAGCAGTTCGGAAGTGGGGCAAGAGGATCAGAGGTCAAGGTCATCCTCAACTATGTAGTGGGCTCAAGGCCAGCCTGGTTACGTGACCCTGTCTCAACAAAAAAAGAAAAAGGTGGGGAGAGCTGGGCAGCTCAGGAGGCAGGAGCACATGGATCTCCATGAGTTCAAGACCAACCTGGTCTACAGAGCAAGTTCTCTGTCGAGCAACCCTGTCTCAAACAAAACAAAACAAAAAAAAATCTGGGGCTGAAAAGATGGCTTAGCAGTTAAGAGCACGTTCTGCTCTTCCAGAGGACTTGAGTTTGGGTCCCATCCCCCGTGTTAAGTGGTTCACAAGGACCCACATGCCAGCTCACAACCACCTGTAACTCCAATTCCAGGGGATCTAATGCCCTCTGGGGGTACAAGGCATGCACTCAGCGCACACACATACATGCAGGCATCTGCACATACTCATAAAATTAAAATAAATTTTAATTTAAAAAAAATCTTGTTTAAAAACACTGGGCAATGGTGGCACATGCTTTTAATCCCAGCAATCGGGAGCAGAGGCAGGTGGATCTCTGAGCTCGAGGTCAGCCTGGTCTGCAGAGTGATTTTCCAGGGCAGCCAGAGTTACGCAGAGAAACCCTGGCTCAAAAACCAAAAACAAACAAAAAAATACTTAAAAAAAAATCTGTAACAAGCTGGGTGGTGGCGGCATACATCTTTAATCCCAGCACTCGGGCAGGAGACAAAGGCAAGCGAATCTCTGTGAATTCAAGGCCAGTTTGGGCTACAAAGTGAGTTCCAGGACAGCCAGGGCTGTAACACAGAGAAACCTTCTCTTGAAAACCAATAAATAAATTGTAACATAATTATATTATCCTAATTACTTTAAATAACAGCATGGATATGTTTATTATAAATATGGACTTTTCCTATTTTTTTAAATTTGTTTTTGTGTGTGTATGTGGAGGGGGGAGGCTCACTGTGTAGCTCTGACTAGCCTGAAACTATGTAGACCAGGCTGGTCTCGAACTCACAGAGAAACACCTGCTTCTGCTGGGATTAAAGGCTTGCATTACCACACCCTGTCCATAAATGTGGAGCTTTCAAAACTCAGACTCCTAGAGATTTCTGAGCTCTGATTTTCAGAAGATCCCTAGAAAATTATGATTTAGCCAAGTTTGAGGATCGCCACTACATCGAGTGTAGCTGAGGACTGGATTTTGGATTATAAGGTATCCTGAATATCCTGACAGTCTGACATTCATTAAATCGTGTTTGTTTGTTTGCTTTACAGTGCATGGTTCAGATCCAGGGTCTCAAACCTGCTAGGCAAGTTCTCAGCCCCTGAGCTATTTCCCCAGCCCTGCCGGTCATTGTGAAAATGAAAATCTGGGACTGGAGAGATGCGGGTAAAGGGCTTGCCTCAAAAGCATGGGGACCTGAGTTTGCTGGATTCCCCAGAATGCATGTAAACCAAAGGTAGTTGCTCGTGTCTGTCATTCCAGCATTCCTATGGGGAGATGGGAGGCAGAGACAAACAGATCCTCAGAAGCTCATGGGCCAGCTAGCCTGGCGTACAGTAGTGAACAAGAGATGCTGTCTCAAGGAACGTGGAAGGCAAGGACTGACTCAGGAGGTTGTCCTCCGAGCTCAACATGCATGTACACTGTGGTGATTGTTCTTGATTGTCAACTTGACTACATCTGGAATGAACTACAATCCAGAAATGGAGGACACACCTGGGAGAGATTATTTTTGCTTGGTTTTAAGCGGATAAATCTAAATCCACTCCTAGTCCAGACCTTCGAAGTAGGAAGACACCCACCTTTGATCTGGATCTTGAGGTGGGAAGGTGCACCTTTAATCTGGGTCACGCCTTCTGCAGGAAGACGATACATAAGGACATGGAGGAAGGATGCTTTCACTCTTTGCCTGCTTGCTGCCAACTTGCTAGCAAGTCCGTTCCTTCACTGGCATTAGAGACGACTTTTTCAGGGTTCCAGTGTATTCGGAAGCTCAGCCGGAACATCCAGCTTTGTGGATTGAGCAGCTTCTGGATTCGTGGACCTCCCAGTCATACCCCTCCACTGTAGGGTCAGTTGAACCTGTGTGTGGTGTGATTTTAATAAGTCTGTGTGTGTGTGTGTGTGTTTGCGTGTGTGTAAAAAGGTTCATTCTATAAATTCTACTCTAGAGAACCCTCACCAATACATATACATACATACATAAGCACACACAATTGAAAAGCCACAGCCCAGAGAATTGAGTGGCTTACCCAAAGTCCACATTGACGGCTCACATCTGATCCTGGTGTTAGCAGAAACACTGCTTCTGGTCATGGCACACTTGTTTACCACGTAGCTAAATCCTGATAAGCTCACATCAACTCTCCTACCTCCAAATTATAATGTGCATGAGACATATAGACATTTTAGAGATAAGACCAAAGTCCAGAGAAATAAGGAATTTTCTCACATAGGTAGAAGCTCTAGGGCAGCGGTTCTCAACCTGTGGGTCACAACCCCTTTGGCAAACCTTGATCTTCAAAATTATTTACATTATAATTTGCAACAGCAGCAAAACTATAGTTATGAATGAAGTAGCAAATGAAAATACTTTTATGGTTGGGAGTCACTACAACTTGAGGAACTGTGTTAAAGGGTAGCAGCATTAGGACGGCTGACCTAGGGCTTGAACCAGTTCTGAGTTCAGGGTTGTTCTAAGACTACAACCCTCTCTGTGCTATCCAGAGAGGAGTGCACTAGAGAACCCCACTCCTGCTGGGGCTCAGAAACCCTCACCCATGCCAGTGCCCAGGGTAGTAGAGACCCTCACCCATGCCAGGTCCAGAGTCAACTCTGAAGGGTTTTTAGCAAGTATATCTAAGAGAGTAGTTTTCCTTCCTGAATCTTCATGTGATGATTTTGTTCTCCCCCTGGAACCAAAGGCTCCTGTGGTCGAGTGCAAGCTGGAGTCAGACGTCCAGCACATCTATGAGCACTAGGAACTTATCAGTGAGTTCTGCTCAGTCACTGGGAGGGGACGCATGGCTATGACGGACAGACGTGCAGGTGTCATCCAAGTTAGTAGATAGAGCCTGGCCAGCCCAGCTTGAAGGGCCTCTGTGGATTCATTCACAGAGACCTGCAGGGGACATGGAAACCTGCTTTGAAGGGGCCCAAAGTCAAACACATGACGTGGGGAAAGAATTACAAGTTACACCTGAGCCTGACTATTAAGCCAGCAGACTCTGAACAAAGGAGTCTTTGAAGTTGGACCTTTCAAGAAGGAGGGGAAGCATTCTACTTGATCGTAAGTAGGCAAAAGATGGTTATCAGCAAGGTGTGCCACCAAACACTTTCGCTTGTGTCCCTTCAGGACTCACACAAACCTTGAAGATAAAGGAATGTGGACTTGGCGGTACTGGGGATCAAACCTAGGGCCTTCGATGTGCTGGGCAAGTGTTTCACCAGAGAGCTCTGTCTCCAGGGATACAGATGTTCATCCTCAGCCTTTCTGCTTGCTGGAAATGTCAAGAGCTCGGGAACATTGTGGGCTTTATTTGGTACAGCCTCAAGGTCATAGACCCATGTATGGCATAGAGTGTGGCTTTCTTGACTACATTTGGAACATATTTGGGAATGAGGGAACAGAGAGGGTAACTGCTAATGTAGGAGGCTGCTATGTCCTGATTGGCTCCAGGGACTGACCTAACCAGGGCAATGAGGCGATAAAGAAATGGCAGATGCACACGGAGAGAGGCAAAAACATTGGGATTGGGTAGCCTTGGCTCTCAGATAGAGAAGCCACAGCCCCCTAGTTTCTTTATTATACAGAGTTGAACAGAGAGGCCAGTTATTACATACAGATAAACAGGGAGGCGGGGTTATTACACACAAATAAATAGGGAGGTGGGGTTATTGTTACAGCTGAACAAGGAAGGGGGCAGGTTTAGCTAATGGGTAGGGACCATCCCTGTAGGAGAGCAGTCTCCAGCCCATAAATATCCCAGGGTGAGAAAGCTCTGTGGAGCATTTTCCAGGGGAGAAAGGTCTACCAGGCATTGTCTGCACACGCTGCCAACATTTGCCCTCAGACCAGAGGAAGGCTTTGCCATCCCTGAGCCTCACCCGGGGAAGGCTCTGCCATTGCATGGGACTGAGGCACTGGTCCTTGGCATGGTTGTAACCGTGTTAGACAATGCACTTCCTCTCTATAGTATATTGTTCTGAACCTTCCCGCTTCTGACTGTGTGTCCCTTGTGTGTATGATGTGAATGGTTTTACTTGAATGTCACCAACTGACAGGAGCTGTAGAAAACCGAGAGCTAAGAGGTCACCATTAAAGACCTGAAGGTCAAGATGCCTCAAGGAGGTGGAGCAGCAGGCACCACTGGGAGGGAAAAGCACAACTGTGAAGGTGAAAGTCAGGTCAGAGCCACACTGAGCTGTCTCAAATGGGGGGTAGTGTGCCTTTTGTCAAAAGTCTCCCCTGTTTTGATGACGAATTGGGTAACACAAGTACTAGGAAGGAAGGAAAAGGGAACACAGCAGCTCCAATTTATTTATCCAAAAATCCTTTTAACTCCCCCCACAAGATGTGTGTGTGTGTGTGTGTGTGTGTGTGTGAGCGCGCGTGCGTGTGTGTGTTTGAGAGAGAGATAGGCATGTATAAGCAAGCGTGTTTGCATGTGTGTAGGTGCGCATACATGTGCAGGTGCGCATACGTGTTCAGGTACACACAGATGCTCAAAGTTGATTCTGGGCATCTTCCTTGACTGCCCTCCACTTTGTTTACTGAGACATAGCCTCTTGACGAACCTGGAACTCGCCTACTGGGCTAGTGTAACTAGCCAGCTTACCCCAGATATCCCACCTTCTCACCTCCAGTGTAAGGATTGCAGGCAGTTGATGGAGGAGGGATATCTGTCTATTGTGTTATTTTCATTGGTCAATAAAGAGACTGCCTTGGCCCCTTAATAGGACAGAAAATTAGGTAGGCGGAGTAAACAGAACAAAATGCTGGAAAGAGGGCTATGAGCCAGACGCCATGGAGCCAGCCACCAGGTCAGACATGATGAATCTTTCCCGGTAAGCCACACCTCGTGGTGTGATACAGATTAATAGAAATGGGTTAATATCAAGATATGAGAGTTAGTCAGTAACTAACTCTCTAGAGATAATGGGCCAGGCAGTATTTAAATGAATACAACTTATGTGTAATTATTTCTGGGGTTAAGCTAGCCATGCGGGAGCCGGGTGAGGCAAAAAGCAGGCCTGCCCTGCAGCCCCTCACTACAGGCAGTTACCATGCCTGCTTGGCTTCCTTCCTTCCTTCCTTCCTTCCTTCCTTCCTTTCCTGTTTTTTTTTTTTTATTTTTGGAGACATGGTTTCTCTATGTAGCCCGGCTGTCCTGGAACTTTCTCTGTAGATCAGGTTGGCCTTGAATTTACAGAGATCTACCTGCCTCTGCCTCTTGAGTGCTGGGATTAAAGGCGTGCACCACCACTGCTCAGCTTCTGCCTGGCTTTTTAATGTGCAGTTTTAGAAATCTGTAGTGTGGTCCTGAAGCTTGCAAAGCAAGTGTTTTACCCACCAAGCAGTTCCCCATTCCCCATTACCTTTCCCCTAGAATGTGCATGACTTCCCAGTCAGGCAATTCCCTACATTCTTCCTTTGTGTCCTTCCAACATGGTTCTCTCCTCTGACTTCTCACAGCAAACAGGTCCCACGTTTTGTTCTCAACAGGAGCTAGTTATGCCTCAAAACTCACTATCCTCCTGCCTCATCCTCCCACAGCCTGGGATAATAGACATGAGCCATTCTACCTGGTTTCAGTCTTTACCCTACAAGATGACAGGACCAAGGATTGGAATGGTTCGTAATAACCATTCACTTTGTCCGGTGGTGGTGGCGCACACCTTTAATCCCAGCACTCGGGTGGCAGAGGCAGAAAGATTTCTGAGTTCAAGGCCAGACTGGTCTACAGAGTGAGTTCCATGACAGCTAAGGTTAATACAGAGAAACCCTGTCTCAATAAATGAAAAAAAAAATCTGTCACTTCATCCAACTCCCTGACACCTTTTTCCCAGAGAAGGAATCCTCAGATCGGATGCCCGGAAGAGGCAGCATCCATCCAACTCTCCCGTGCAAATCTGATCCACTTATACCTGGGCAAGAGGTGGATGCAGTAGCCGTGATGCCCTGTCCAGGACTCCCTGAACTCTGAACTTCAAAATCACTTCTATACTCGGTTACATTTGTTCTCTTCTTCTCCCCCAGATAAAGGTATTGGAGACAGAGCTGAACAGAGTCACACGGCGACAGTCACGATGCTGTGCAAAACCCGAACCAGATGACCAGCGAGTCCATGTTAATGAAACGATGACACAGCTCAGTGTTGGTGTTGAGACAGGATTCCCTAGTCCAGCTAGTCCAGCCACTTTTGCTTGTAGGGTTAGAAGAAAAGCTAATGGGGGGCTGGAGAGATGGCTCAGTGGTTAAGAGCATTGCCTGCTCTTCCAAAGGTCCTGAGTTCAATTCTAGCAACCACATGGTGGCTCACAACCATCTGTAATGAGGTCTGGTGCCCTCTTCTGGCCTGCAGACACACAGACAGACAGAATATTGTATACATAATAAATAAATAAATAAATAAATAATTTTTTTTAAAGAAAAGGAAAGCTAGTGGGGATGTCAGCCATTTTTTCTTCCTTCTTTTTTTTGTTTTTTGTTTTGTTTTGTTTTTCAAGATAGGGTTTCTCTCTGTAACAGTCCTGGCTGTCCTGGAGACCCAACTGGCCTCGAAATCACAGAGATCCTCCTGACTCCATCTCCTGCGTGCTGGGATTAAAGGAGTACGTCACCACACCTAACTGATGTTAGGTGTTTCTATACTAGAAGTTGACGCTGTGTCAGGAAATCGGTCTCAGAGACAGAGGAGGCCCACAAGATGACCCAGCACAGGTAGGAGCTCGCAGAGAGCTTCGGAACAAGCTGATAGTCTACAAGCGCAGGTTAAAGAGGCAGTGGGTGTCCGTACCTCCTTACTTCGCTGTCCCAGCACTGCTTCCCAGTCCACGGCCTCGTCAGCCTTGGTTCACACTGAAAGGGCCAAAGTGAGGCTAGAGATGACTCTCCTGAGCTTGGTGCCCTTGGCACCTTATTCTCCCCAACATGAGCAAAGGAGACTAGATATTACACGCAGGAGATAATCCATTAAAAATGCTTGGCAGAGCTGGAGAGATGGATCGCAGTTAAGAGCATTGACTGTTCTTCCAGAGGTCTGGAGTTCAGTTCCCACGTGTCAGCTCACACCAGTCTGTAACTCCAGTTTCAGGGGATCTGACACCTTCACACCAATGCACATAAAATAAAAGGTTTTTTATAAAAGGGTAGGGGTGGGCCGGAGAGATGGCTTAGCAGTTAAGAGCACTGGCTGCTCCTCCAGAGATCCTAAGTTCAATTCCCAGCAACCACATGGTAGCCCACAACCATCTGTAATGAGATCTGACACCCTCTTCTGGTGGGCAGGGATACATGCAGACAGAACACTGTATACAAAATAAATAAATAGATAAATAAATATTTTTTTTAAAAATCTTTATTTATTTGCTTATTCTGTATACAGTATTCTTTCTTCAGTCCAGAAGAGGGCACCAGGCCTAATTACAGATGGTTGTGAGCCACCATGTGGTTGCTGGGAATTGAACTCAGGACCTTTGGAAGAGCAGGCAATGCTCTTAGCCTCTAAGCCATCTCTTCAGACCCATAAATAAATATTTTATATGGCTTAGTAGATGAAAGCTCTCGCTGCCAAGTCTAATCCAGTTTCCGACCCACATGGTGGAAGAGGAGAACCAACCTCCACAAGTTGTCCTCTGTCCTTCATATGCATGGCATGATATTCACACACAAACTAATTAAAATAGACTCCCCTTCCCATCCTGCCCCTGTGTGGACCTTCTTTAAGTCTCTCTTGCTCTCACTCAGGGTGACAGGTCTCAACAGCAGTCCTTGGAGAGGGAGAACATAAGAAGGCGGGAAACAGGGCCTACCTTGACACTTGTTCCTGCACAGAGCACACGTCAGAAGTCAGTGTTGAAGAGCAGAGACAGTATGGGGGGAAGGGGACCAATTCCCAGCCACTGGAGCAATTAAACGGTGTCATGATGTTGTGACGATGACTCCGTTCTGGTTGACAGTCTATGTGTTCATGTCAAGGACAGAATGTGTGGTTCACGTTTGTGACCTGGCTGTCATGAAATAATTCCTCATGGTGGCAACTGCAGTGCTTGTCCTAATACGGCACAATAAAAGAAACATGATAAACAACTAGAGCTTGCTTTATTGACTTATTGTTTCTAGATAAAGTCTTGCCGTGAAGCCCAGGCTAACCAATGGAATTCTCTATGTAGCCCAGGATGCCCTTGAAATAAAAAAAAAAAAAGTCTCCCTACCTCAAGCTCCTGAGTGATGGGGTGGCAGGTGTGTACCCAACCATGCCCAGTTTTAGAACTCTTTGTTTGGCCCTGAGAGTCCTGGAACTCATTTTGTAAACCAGCCTAGCCAAAAACTCACCGAGATCCACCTGCCTCTGCCACCTGAGTGCTGGGTTTAAACGAGTGAGTGCATCACCACACCTAGCTGTAGGGCTCTTTAAAAGAAAAAAAAACTGTGTGAGCTTGTATATATGAATGCAGGTACTCAAGAAGGCCAGAGCACCTAGCCCCCTGGAGTTGGAATTACAGGCAACTGTGAGTGATGTGGATCCTGGGAACTGGATTTTGATCCTCTGCAGGAATGGCTGTTGCTGCTAAGCCAGTGTTTGAGCTCTCAAAGAATTTTTTGTTTGGTTTTATTATGTTTGTTTTGAGATTGAAACTCACTATGTGGCCCTAAGCTAAATAATGAGTTCAAGACAAGCCTGGGCTATACAGGGAGCCCCTTGGGGCTGGTTCTAGACTCACTAGACAGCTCCAGAGGGAATTCGTTAGTGCCTCTGCAACTGGACCAAATGTGTCAACACTGCCCTCTGGTGGTCAGGGTCTCCACTGCTGTACCTGAGAACTTGCTGCGAGATCAATTACAGAACCTTAGAAAACATTAGCCAACCAGACAGTCTGTAAAATTCTTGAAAAAGACAGTAACCCAATATCTACTTGATGCATACTGTGGATGCATAGTGGGGTGGAGCAGCCCGTTCTGATTTGGACTGGTATTCACAGTCAGAGTTCCATTTAATGTCTTCAAAGCAGATCACACTGTATCGGCCCTTTATTTTCTTCTAACATCTGTATTTATGACCATCTAAGTCTAAACCACACACATTTAAGCTAAATACCAGTTCCATTTACTCGAGGGTGTTGGGAGGGTTTCTTCAACTCTGAAATAGGGATAACATAAGAATCTGCTTCGTAGGAATGTGAAGTTTATATTTGCCTCTATGTACATACATGTGAAGGAGTGTGTGTGTGTGTGTGTGTGTGTCTGTGTGTGTGTTTGTGTGTCTGTGTGTCTGTGTGTCTGTGTGTGTGTGTGTGTGTGTGTGTGTGTTTTTGTAGACCAAATAGCAACCTCTGGTGTGTTCCTCAGGAGCCATCCGACATTTTTTAATGCTTTTTAAAAAGCTTTTATTTGTGTGTGTGTGAGCGAGCACACACGAGCGTCACAGCACATGTGTGAGATCAGAGGACAACATACAGGAGTCTGTTCTTTCCTGCTGCCGTGTGGACTCCAGGAACTGAACGTAGGTCTGTGTCAGTGCACACGTGTAGTGGTCAAAAGACAGTTTGCAGGAAGCAGTGCTCTCCTTCCGTGTGAATGCAGGGGTTGAATTCAGGCCACCAAGCTTAGAGGTAAATACTTTTACTCACTGGGTCATTTGCCAGCCCCCAACTTTTTTTTTTATTGATTTTTACTGAGCTCTACATTTTTCTCTGCTCCCCTCCCTGCCTCTCCCCTCCCCTTCAACCCTCTCCCAAGGTCCCCATGCTCCCAATTTACTCAGATGATCTTGTCTTTTTCTACTTCCCATGTAGATTAGATCCATGTATATCTCTCTTAGGGTTCTCATTGTTTTCTAGGTTCTCTGGGATTGTGGTTTGTAGGCTGGCTTTCTTTGTTTTATGTTTAAAACCCACTTATGAGTGAGTACATGTGATAACTGTCTTTCTGTGTCTGGGTTACCTCACACAATATGATGTTTTCTGGCTCCATCCATTTGCCTTCAAATTTCAAGATGTCATTATTTTTTCTGCTGTGTAGTACTCCATTGTGTAAATGTACCACATTTTCCTTATCCATTCTTCAGTTGAGGGGCATTCAGGTTGTTTCCAGGTTCTGGCGCCAGACCCCAATGTTTTAAACATTTATTTACATTGGAAACAGGACGGGGGTGTAGGGCACATACCATGGCACATGTATGGAGGTCAGAGGACAACTTTCTGAAATCGGTTCTCTCCTACCAAACTCAGGGTGTCGGGCTTGGCAGCAAGTACTTTTACCCACTGAGCATTCTCACCAGTCCCCAACTTATTTGTTTGTTTGCTTGTTTGTTTGCTTTGACAGAATCTCACTATGCAGCCGAGGTTGATCTGGAGTTCACTATGTAGACCAGACTGGCTTTGCATTCGGAGACCCGCCTGCTTCTGGTTCTAGGATTAAAGGCATTACCACCACACCTAACCCCAGCTTGTTTTTTGAGCGAAGTCTCTCCTCACTGACTTGGAACCTGTCGATCAGAGCAGACTGACTGGCCAGTGAGCCCTGGGGTGGAGTTACAAACATGCACCACTGCTCCTCACATTTTTACATGAGTTCGGGGGTTCACACCAAGGTCCTCATGTTTGCACAGCAAATACTTTATGAACTGTGCTATCTCCTCAGCCCAGAATGTGAAGTTTAAATAACTAAGCACAGAAGCCAAATCACATGACAATTAGACATTCGCTATCTCTCTTCAAATGCTCTGTAGAACTTCAACATTTTGGTCCCCAAAGGAAGTCTTAGCCAGGCCCATCACTCTAGTAGCCAACAGCTGCAGCACTCTTGCTGGAGAGATCCCAGGATGGTCCATGAGACCTTAGCATCACTGCTTTCAGGAAATGGTCTGTCTCTGTCCACACTCTAGGAGTTCTAAACAGCCTCTCGCTTTGCAATGAGTGGGACATGACCCCCATGTGACTCTGCCAAGTTCTGAAGTCTGCAGAAGGTCCAATTCCCAGCATGCTCACGGCGGCTCACAGCCATCTGCAGCTCCAGTTCAAGGGGATCTAGCACCATCTTCTGACTTCCATGGGCATTGCACACACATGTGCATAGACATACACTCAGGAAAGGCACCATACATATGAAATAAAAATAAATAAAATGTAAAAAACAAAAATGTTCCGCCTTAGTATCTATTTTAAAAAGAAAGAAAGAAAAGAAAAAGAAAAGAAAGAGAAGAAAGGAAGGAAGGAAAGAAATAAAGAATCACTTCCAGACGGTGGTACACACCTGTAATCTCAGCTCCTGGGGAGGCTGAAGCAGGAAGCTGACAAGTTCAAGGTCTACCTGAACAACTTGAAAAGACTCTGTCCCAAAAATTTTTAAATTTTAAAATAAAAATTTTATTTTTTTGAGACAGGATTTTTCTGTGTAGGTCTGGCTGTCCAGAAACTCACTCTGTAGACCAGGTTAGCCTCAAACTCAGAGATCCGCCTGCCTCTGCCTCCCAAGTGCTGGAATTAAAGGTGTGCGTCACTCCCGCCTGGCTCTAAAAGTTTTGAAAGGGGATTATATGTAGTGGTAGAATGCTTGCCTAACATATTTAAAATTCTGGGTCCTTAGTACCACATACATACAAAGGAAGCAGGAGGCAGAGGCAAGCAGATCTGGTCTATATAGTGAGACCCTGCCCACCCCAAAAAAAAACAAAACAGGAGAAAGGAGGGATAGAGAGAGGGAAGGAAGGAATAAAAGAAGGAGGGAGAAGAAGGAGGGAGGGAAGAAAGGAATGAAGGAAGGAGAGAGGTAAAGAGTTGAAAGAGAGAGAAATAGAGAAGAAGGGGGAAGCTAAACATGGTGACATACAGCTATAATCCCAGTAGGGAGGTAGAGGTAAGAAGATGAGGAGTTCAAAGTCATTCTAAGCCATATAGTAAGTTCAAGGCCAGCCTGGGATATAAAAGAGCCTTTAAAAAAAATGGGGAACCAGGCACGGTAGCACAAGCCTTTAATTTCAGCACTTGCGGGGAGGAGGCAAGCAATCTCTGTGAGCTCAAGGCTCTGGTCTACAGAGCAAGTTCCAGGGCAGCTAGGGGGCTACTCAGAGAAACCTTGGCTTGGCAAAAACCAAAGTAGGGGAAGGGAGCAGTAAGATGGCTCAGCAGTTAAAGGCACTTTCAACCAAGCATAACATCCTGTGTTGAATTCCAGAAACACACACAACCTTAGGGTCTTCTGACCTCCACACAGATGCCATGGCAGGTATGCCCACACACATACACACATATAACAAATAAAATGAAATGCATTTTTAAAAATACATATTTACTTTTTAGAGTTACTGGTGTCTTGTCTGCATTTTAGTCTGTGTACCACATGTATGTAATACCTACAGTGGCCAGAAGAGGGCACCAGATCCCTGGAACTGGAGTTACAGATCATTTTTGTGAGCAGTCATGTAGGTTCTATGAATTGAACCTGAGTCCTCTGGAAGAGCAGCCAGTGCTTTTAACTCAGGTCTTCTGAACATGCTCTTAACCACTGAGCCATCTTTCCATCGCTGATGCTTAATATTGATTGTCAAGCTGACATGCTCTAGAATCAACCAAGAGATAAGCCTCTGAATACGTCTATTTTTTGTTTGTTTGTTTGGTTGGCTGGCTGGGTTTTTTTTGGGGGGGGGTATAGAGTTTATTTAGTGAATATTGGAAAGGATGTAAGGGTAAGGGAATTATGGAGGGAAGAAAGAAAGAGAGAGACAGAGACAGGGAGAAAGGGAAGGAAGGAGAAAAGGGAAGGGAGGAAAGAAGAGGCAATGGTTACCTCTTTAAAAGAAGGTACCTGTGCCTTGCCTCAGCGGTGAAGGCGGTGGAGATTGGGGGTGGGCAGATCTTGTCTCTTAAAGGTACAGGGTACCCAGGTGACAGGGAAGGTCAGCAGAATGATAACACTTCCACCTTTCTCTTATAATAAGCAGAGGAGTTAGGCATGGCAGGTTAAGAGAGTGGGGACGTCGGGTTCTCAAGACTGCTTCCTGCTTATTTGTAGACGTTGTGGTCTTGGGAAGAGAAAAATTGAGAGAAAGAGAAAGAGAGGAGAGAAAGGGGGAAGGAGGAAGGAAGAGGCAATGGTTACCTCTTCAGAAGGACGGACAGAGAGAGCCCCTCTGAGTATATCTGTGGGAGAGGTTTCTGAACTGTGTTCATTGAGATGGGAACTCTACTCTAGATGTGAACTGCACCTTTTGGTGAGCTGCGTATAAAGGAGAGATCGAGCTGAGCATCAGCATTCCTGTCTCTCTGCTTCCTGACCTGACCAAGTATGACCAGCTCCTGCCGCTGTGCCTTCCCCACCGCAATGGACTGCACCCTCAAATGGTGAGCCAAAGAGAAACCTTCCACAAGTCGCTGTCCTCAGGGACTTTGTCACAACAATGAGAAGAGTAACTGATACCTACAGAATGTACGATCTCTGACCTTGGAAAAACAGAGACAGTTCTTCTGCACAATACTAGGAGTCAGGGCACCGACTCCACACTTCTGCAGAGAAAATGGCCCAAAGACTATTCAGATGGTTTTGCTACGTGTCCAGAGCCAGGCTTAAAGGCTGAAAATTTGTATTCCCAGTTGCTTGTTCCTTTCTTCCCCCTTTTCTCGGGGAACAAATTGTGAATCCCTGTAGGAAACTCAGAAGGTTCTGAGACTTCCTTGTGTGGCACACCCGTGGGTGTTGCTAAGACTGAGGAAATCGTGACAAACCTCCGCAGTCTCCCACTCACGATCTCCCAGGAACCGAGGCTGGAGATCGACTGGAGAAAAGCCGAGTTGGAGCTGAATCAAAGCGAACTGGCTAGCAATTATTAGAGGCAGCTGTGTTGTTGTTATTCTGCCTCGTTTTGTTTTGAAGACAGAGTCTCACGTGAACAAGGCTAGTCCCTCTCAGCCTCCTCCCTGTGATGACCTTGAACTGCTAGTCCTCCCTGCCTGGTCTGCTGCAGTGCTGGGGTTGGAACTGGGGGTCCCGTGTGTGATGGATGTGATGAATAAGCACTCTACCAACAGAGCTACACTCCCAGCTCACAAAGAACTATTCTTTCTCTTTCTTCCTATGCTGCTGCGGCTTAGGCTAATAGAACCAAACAAAATCTGATCCGGGAGCTGGGGTTGGGGAATAGCTCACTTGGTAAAGTGTTCACCAAGCAAACATGAAGGCCTAAGTTTACCAGAACCCGGGTAAAACAGCCAGGGGCAGTGACGCATGCTTGTAATCCCAGCACTGGGGAAGCAGAGGCCCAAGGATCCCTGGGACTTGCTGGCTTTTAGGCTAGCTGGAACTGGTGAGCTCCAGGTCTAGGGAGAGATCCTGCCTCAATAAATAAAGTGGAGAGAGATGGAGGAAGACATGTGTTATCAACGTTGGACTTTCACATGTTTGTGCACCTGTGCATGCATACATACATGTAAACATATATACACACATACACCTCACACATAGAAAATCATCCCCACCCCACCCCCTAGCAACCAGCTCCCCCTCCTGGAAGCCTCTGTTGGTGAGCAGACACTATTGAGCTGCATGTCTGCTCAGCCCAGTGCTCCTTTGCAGTACATCCACTCTTGTACCTTTGCTGTGCTTCTGAATAAAACCCTTCGCTGCTCTACTCCTCCGTGCATGCTTCCTCAACCCTTTGAACAGATACCAAGAACCTGGAAACACTTGGTTTCCAAGAACAACGGAAGCCTAGAACTGGTCAGAGGACTTACAGAAGATAACGTTCAAATGAGAAATACCCAACACACCAAAGTACTCCTGCGCTTGAACACTTTGTCCCCACTTGGTGGTGCTGTTTGGGGGTGGGGGGCTATGAAACCTTTAGGACGTGGAGACTTGCTGGAAAAATGTCACTGGGGGTGGACCCTGAGGGTTTATAGCCTTGCCCCACTTCCTGGCCTGCTTCTCCCACCGTTAGTGGACTCACCCTCCGGAGCCATAGGCTAAAAGAAACCCTGTCGCCCTTAAGTTGCTTTCAGTCGTGCTATTTGTCACAGCAACAGAGCGGATGTGTGTGGAGGGAGCTCTTAGCCTCGACAGCAGCATCTAAGGCTCAGATGCAGCAGCCAACCAGGAACCATGATGCTCAGGAGCAATCTTCCTCAGCGCTCTTACAGAAATAACCACCGAACTTGAGATTTCCCATCTGGGCAGTGGTGGTGCACACCTTTGATCCCAGCACTCGGCAGGTAAAGATAGGCGGATCTCTGCGAGTTTGAGGCCATCCTGGTTTACAGAGTGAGTTCCAGGACAGCCAGGGCTACACAGTACACAGAGGAAACCCTGTCTTGAAAACAAACTTGAAATTTCCCATCCTTTTCAACTTGTTCCTAGAGACACTTGCGTTTAGATATACTCCTCCTTTCCAGCTAAGAAATCACTAGATGGTTGCTAGAGTCTTACAGGTCAAAGGTGAAATTCCATGTGTTTGAACACATGGTTCTCAGTTTTTCATGACTTTATTTTTTTAAAGAGTTTTAAAATGCGTGTGTGTGTGTGTGTGTGTGTGTGTGTGTGTGTGTGTGTGTTGAGAGGGAGGGGAGAGAGGTGTGTGTGGTGCCTGAGGAGGCCAGAAGAGTGCATTGGATGCCCAGGAATTTGAGTTCCCAGCAATGAGCTCAATGTTCATTGAGTTGGCCAGTGTAGATACTGAGAACTGAACTCCAGGGACCTCTGGAAGAATAACAAACAGGTTTTCTCAACTGAGCTGTCTCTCCAGTTCAAAACAGTCCTCTTGGTGCTGTTTTGAAAGGCTATGGAACACTTGGGACATCAAACTTGGCAGGTGGAATGAGGTTAGCAGGGCAAGCCATGAAGTGTCTACGCCCCTGTTTCCGGCTTGCTTTCTCTGTTCCCTGCCTGGTACTGTGAACAATGGCTGCAAGCCCCTTCCATGGACCTGGTTGCTTGTGTCCCACTTCCCCACAACCATGGACTGAAACCCTACTCCAGAATTAACCTTTGCCCCCTAAGATGTTTCTGCCGTTTAACACATCAACAAAAATAAATACAATCACCATTTGGGAATGTGATTTGGTTAGAAGCTCATAAAAACATGCATATAGCACAGATGCATGCTATATATACAATTGTAACTACAGTTCTTCCAGGTGAATCCAACCTTTAAAAAAGATTTACTTTTTTTATGTAATATATGTATGCCTGTTCAGGTTATACTGCATGGTGTGCAATGCCAGCAGAGACCAGAAGAGGGCCTGCAATGCCCTGGAGCCAGATTTACAGGCTATAGGGGAACCACCCAATTTGGTTTCTGGGAACTAAATTCCTGTCCTCTGAAAGAGGAACAAGATCTCTTAAAACACTGAACCACCTTTCCAGTCCCTGATCCATTCTTGAAAACAATCTCACTCAAAAGAGTCAAGCTGGCCAAGTAGCTTTTGCTTATGATCCCAGCATGCTGTAGGTGGAGGCAGGGGAATCAGAGATTCAAAGACATCCTTGGTTATACAGGAAACTTGAGGCCAATAGAGCTATGTGAAACCCTGTCTCAACCTCCTCCTCAACAGACAACAATGACAATAAAAGAGCCTATATTGCATTGTTTATTTGAGAAATAGAATGTATTCCCACCCTGCCCCAAAAGTCAATCTCTCTAAATATTACTAGAACCTTCTGCCACTTCCAAAATAATCTCCCAAACCATTCTATATGATATAAACATTTGAACAGCAATTATCCAATTAGGACCTAATAAACTCCATAATGATCATGTTTGTGAGTAGCCTATGATGGCATGCGCTCTACTGAGTATCAGTTACATATTCCTGCAGGGTATAGTGGCTCGTGCGTGGAATCCCAGCACTACAGAGGATAAAATGGCAGGATCAAGAGCTCAAGGCCAGGGCTGGAGAGATGCCTCAGAGGTTAAGAGCACCGGCTGCCCTTCCAGAGGTCCTGAGTTCAATTCCCAGCAACCATGTATATGATGACTCATAATCATCTATAACAAGATTTGGTGCCCTCTTCTGGTATGCAGGTGGAACATTGTATATATAAAAGATGCTTGGGAGCCAGGTATGTAGGTATGTTGGCACCCACTTTTTTTTTTTTTTTTGGTTTTTTGAGACAGGTTTTTTTTTTTTTGTAGCTTTGGAGCCTGTCCTGGAACTAGCTCTTGTAGACCAGGCTGGCCTCGAACTCACAGAGATCAGCCTGCCTCTGCCTCCTGAGTGCTGGGATTAAAGGCGTGCGCCACCACTGCCTGGCAGCACTGGGGAGGCAGAGGCAGGGGAAATCTCTGTGAGTTCAAGGTCAGTCTGGTAGACACAGTGAGTTGTAGGAAAACCAGAGTTACATAGTAAGGTCCTGTCTCAAAAAAAAAAAAAAAAAACCAAAAGCAAGTTGGATGGTGGTGGCCCATGCCTTTAATCCCAGAATTTGAGAGGCAGAGATGGGCATATCTCTGTGAGTTTGAGACCAGCCTGGTCCTTAGAAAGAGTTCAAGAATAGAACAAAAGCAAGTAAACAAACTGAAAGGGTAGCCTGGGCCACATAGTGAGACTGCTAGGGTTTCTATTGCTGTGAAGAGACACCATGACCAGGGCAACTCTTATAAGAAAAACATTTAATTGGGGCTGACTTACAGTTTCAGAGATTTATGAAATCTCTATGAATCTTCATGACAGGACATAGTGGCATGCAGGCAGACACGGTGCTGGAGAAGGAGTTCAGAGTTCTACGTCTTGATCCCCAGGAAGAAGAAGCAACTGTGTATCACAAAGAGCATAGCTTGAGCATAGGAGACCTCAAAGTCGGCCTCCACAGTGACACACTTCCTCCAATAAGGCCACACCTCCTAGTGGTGCCACTCTCTATGGGAACCATTTTCTTTCAAATAACCAGAGACCCTGCCTCAATAAATAAATAAATAGCCCCTACTACCCTGAAACCAACATGTATGATTAACTGAACAATGATATAACTGGACACGTGTGGCAGAACACTTTTCAGCCTAACCACCACAGAGGGGACAGGCAATCGTCCTATTCATGATTATTAGAAAGGTAGACAAAATATGCAAAATATGTGCCCAATGATTAGATAGAATGAATAAGGTGGCAAAATCTACAAGGTTAAATACGAAGAAGAAAGAGTACTTAAGAGAATCAGTCCCAGCCGGGCAGTGGCAGCGCCCATCTTTAATCCCAGCACTTGGGAGACAGAGGCAGGTGAATCCCTGTGAATCTGAGGCCAACCTGGTCTACAAAGAGCTAGTTCCAGGACAGGCTCCAAAGCTACAGCGAAAAACCCTGTCTCAAAAGAGAGAGAGAAAGAGAGAACGAGAAAGAGAGAGAGAGAGAGAGAGCGCCAACCCCATATGTGGGACTGCTTTCCCTCACCTAAGATAAGCTCTTGCTATGCGCCCAGAACCAAATTCCAGGATTCTGAGTAGCTGGGACTACAGAAGCATACCACTGCACCTGACTTTCTGGTTCCAGGAGATTGAGAGCCAAAGCAGTACTTTTAACAGCTTCTCAGAAGCACAAAGACAGGAACTAAAATCCAGGACCTATCAAGAGTCTCAGTAATTTCTAGATGCTTTTCTTAGCTTTCTCTTTGCTGGTACGAGGAGTGGAACTCTGACCCTTGTACATACTAGGAAAGCGCTCTGCCTGTGAACCACAACCCTAAACCCTCACTGGGGGATTCTAGGCAGGGGCTCTACCACTGAGCCCCACCCTAGCCCCTCACTGGGGATTCTAGGCAGGTGCTCGACCACTGAGCCACACCTCCAGTCCTTCACTGGAGATTCTATACAGGTACTCTACCACTGAACTACGTCTTTGAACTTTGGCAATCCTCCTGCCTCGGGACTATAGGCATGAGCCATTAGGTCCAGTTACTACTCTTCAACTGTCTGGATATGGACCTAATACAATCCGAGTTAGCATACTGGTTTAAATAGCAATCTAATTTATGTTACTCACAGAAACAACCATAATAACATTTGACCAAATATCTAGGCACCCTGTAATCTAGTCAGGTTGGCACATAAAATATTATCTGTGGCAAAATAAGAAACACCTCCTGAATATGCCCGGTCTGTTCTTAGAAGTTAAATAGTGGTAAACTTGTTGACAGTCAAATGGAGACACTTGGGAGAAATACAGATAGAAGCTGTACTAATCAGGGTTCTCTAGAGTCACCGAACTTATGGTTTGAATCTCTACCTATCTATCTATTTATATCTGTATCTATGTCTATATAAATATGGGAATTTATTGGAATGACATATAGGCTACCATCCAATAAAGGCTAGTTATGAATGGAAAGTCCAAGAATCTAGTAGCTGCTCAGTCCCACATGGCTGGGTGTCTCACCTGGGAACCCAAGGGAGGAATGGATGTTCTGAGGCAAGCAGGTGAAGAGCAAACTCTTCCTTCTTCCATTGTCCTTATACAGGCTTCCAGTAGAAAGTGTGGCCCAGATTAAAGTCGTGTCTTACAGCCTTAAGATCCAGATCAAAGGCATGTTGTCTTCCAACCTCATGATCTGGGTCACACGTGTGCCCTCCATTTCTGGATCATAATTCATTCCAGTTATAGACAAGTTGACAACCAAGGACAGCCAGCATAGAAACCATTTCACAATAGTTTGACTTCTGATTTTTCAATTTTATGATGGGGTGAAATGATACAAATTTATTAGAAACCAGGCTTCAGTTTCTGAATTTTGCAATTCCCAAGGTGAGCAATATGGATTGGAGCCTTTTCTTGTGACACTGGCCAGGGCAGTGAGCTGCAGCTGTCAATCGGCCTTGGGATCACAAAGGAAAGCCAATGATACTGTATAGAATCCTGCCCTGCTTAGCTATCAAAGTCGGTAGTTAGAGTTATGATGGTTAGTTATTGTCGGTTTACTAAAACTCAAGTCACTTGAGAAGAGAGCCTTGGTGTAGGAATTGTCTAGAACAGATTGGCTTGCAGATATATGTATGTAGGATCATCTTGATTATCAACTGATATAGGAAGACCCGGCCCCTTAAGTGTAGCACTATTCCCTACACAGGGGATCCTGAGCAGTTTGAGAGGGAAGCAAGCAAAAGATCCAGACATTTATTCTTGCTCTGCTTTTGACTATGATGTTTTGAGTTCTTACCTTGACTCTCCCAGAATAATGACCTGTAAATGTAAGTCAAACGACCCCATTTTCTCCAAGTGCTTTTGGTCAGGGTGGGGTTTTTTGTTTGTTTTGAGTTTTTTTGGTTTTTGTTTTGTTTTGTTTTTTCGAGACAGGGTCTCTCTGTGTAACTTTGGAGTTTATCCTGGAACTCTGTAGGCCAGACTGGCCTTGAACTCACAGAGATCCGCCTGCCTCTGCCTCCTGAGTGCTGGGATTAAAAGCCTGCACCACCACTGCCCAGCTGGTCAGTGTGTTTTATCACAGAAACAAATATGAAGCTAGCATTCTGTATTTCCTTTTTTGAAGAATTTATTTATTTAGTATTTTGTTTATAGCAGGAAGGGTCATGGTGCCTACCCGTGGAGACCAGAAGAGGGTGCTAGATCCCCTATAGCTGGAATTACAGGTGTTTTAAAGCTGTCTAACATGGGTGTTGGGAACTAAACTCGGGTACTCTAGTGGCTTTATTTAGGCTAACATGCTAAAGAGTGACTCAAAAGGATGGAGCTGAAGCTGACTGCAGTGGTGCACACCTTTAATCCCAGCATTTGGAGGGGAGAGGCAGACGAATCCCTGCGAATTCTGGGCCAGCCTGGGATACATGGCAAGTTCCAAGACTAGGCAGGTATACATAGTGAAATCCTGTCTGCAAAATCAAACAAAACAAAAACAAAACCAAAACCAAAATAAACAAACATGGAGTCAGATGATCCACTACATGGCTCTTATTTACTGGTGTTGTGATGCTTTGCTTTGTCAACCTGACTGGATTTCGAATCACCTAGGAGACACATATCTGGGCATGTCTGATTGTGGTGGCTCCATCCCACAGCTGGGATCCTTCATTTCTTTGCTGCCCAGCCTGGATCAGATGAAGGGGCACCTGCCTGGTGACCAATAACCTCCAGCTTCCTCTGCCATACCTTCCTTGCAATGAAGGACAGCATCTCTTCAAACTGCAAGCTAAAATAAACTCCTTCTTCCTTAAGTGGTCTCTGTTGTGGATTTTATCGCAACAGTAAAGGGACAGACTGACATGGATGCACACTTGTCATTTGTCATAGTATATTTTTATCTATCCAGACTAAACTTCTCCAAAGAAGAAACCATCCTTTGTAAAGACTTAGAGTCTCGATAAAGCACAGCTGAGTTTTCCCTTGTTTGCTTGTTTTCGGCTCTGGGTACCAACTCTATCCACCCATGAACTGGCTCACTTAACCTACAGACGCATAAGGAATACTTGTTTTCCACAAATGCTGTTCTTCCTTTGTCGGGTTGTCTCTTAGGAGAGACATCTAATTTACAGTTCTCTTCCTGCTCCGTCCTCTTGCTCCCCCATGACAGAACCTGTGCTATGGAATATTTCTTTACACTGTGTGAAGATGATCTCTGTGATTGGTTCAATCACAGAGTGTGTGAATGGCCAATAGTTAGGCAGAAAGAAGTCAGACAGGACTTCTGGGGACAGAGAGGTGCTGGAAAAGAAGAAGTGGGGAGTCACCAGCCAGTCGCAGAGGAAGCAGGGCATGCAGGAGGAGAGGTAAAAGCAACGAGCCACGCGGCAGTATGTAAATAAACAGAAATCGATTACTTTAAGTTATAAGAGCTAGTTGGAAACAAGCCTAAGCTAAGGCCAAGCTTTCAAAATTAATAAGAAGTCTCCATGTCATTATTTGGGAGCTGGCTGGTGGGACAGAGAAAGACTCGTTACAAATCTGTAATGAGTACAGATTAAAAACAAGGACTTTAAGTCATGAGGGCTCCATGAATAACTGGACTATTTAACTGCAAATTATAAAGTACAGGTGTGAAATTGGGAGTTTTGCAAGTTCACCTCTGTAGACAGTACCTTACAGTCAAGGACTTGGGAACTGAAATTCCCTGAAGTTCGGTCTACAGTAAAGATCCTGCGGACTGCTTGACCTTGCTTGACTAGAACATGGAGTGAGAGATCAAATGGTATAGATTCCAAGACCAAATTATCTCGGGGCATCTTGGGCTTTTTAGGAGTCGTCATTCACTAGGCTTTACTTCCCCTTTTCTTTCTTATTTAGTTTTTATTCATAATCACAAACTTAACTCTGCAATACAGTTAGACTTGGAGGGGAATGGAGAAAATACAGAACCCAAAGAATTTCAGCGAGAGCAGAGATTATAGGGTATTTCGAGCAAATGGGGTGGGTTTGCTTTCCTGAATTACAGAAGGAATGATCTGGTGGGTAAGATGCCCGAAAATCAAAAAGAATTAGAGTTGTCCACAGTTGGAAATGGCGATCTTCTTGTTGGTCTTGCTATTCCTAGACCCAAAACACTGCATGGCTTCCATGAGGCTCATGCCTTCTTTCAGCCTCTCAAAGACGATGTTTGCCATTCAGCCACTCAGTCTTGGTGGGGCAGATAAAAAAACTGGGAACCATTGTGTTTGGTCCAGCATTTGCCATGGACAAGATGCCAGGACCTGGATGCTTCATCCTCAGATTTCTCCCTACATAAGGACCAGTGCCATTATGGTGTGTGAAGTCACCATCCTGGCACATGAATCCTGGAATAATCCTGTGAAGGAGGAAGCCTTATATTCAAATCCTTTCTCTCCAGTGCTCAGAGCACGAAAGTTTTCTGCTCTTCTTGGAACTTTGTCTGCATACAGCTTGAGGGAGATGTCTTGCCACCGGCCAAGATGTCGAGATGTCAAAGAACACGGTGGCATTGGGCATGGCTGCAGGAAGCGGTGACGGGACAGCAGCCTCTGTAATTTTGAGGCAGGAGCTCATGTAATCTAGGCTGCCCTCAACCCCCTGACATAACCTAGTCTGGCTTTGATCGTCCTGCCTTGGTCCCTGAAGTGCTGAGGTTACAGGCATGTGGTGTTCCATCAGGTTTACACAGGGCTGGAATCCAACCCAGGGTTTCGTGTGCATGCTAGGTAAGCACTCTGTCAACTGAGCTACATCCCCAGCCCTTATCTTTATTTTTATACTTAGCTTGACATTCTCAGACTTGTTACGGAAGCCCTTTACAGTGTATTGCTATACTTTGCAGACCTCTAGTTTCCACCAACCCGGAAGCTGAAAGGACTCTTAACATTTGAAACCTACGGAAGAGATGGACTCTTCTTGCTGCATCCCTCTTACCTGACATTCCCACCAAAGTAACTCTGCTAAATGCATTGATTTCTCTTGTCTTGCAATATACAAGTTCATGAAAGGCCAGGGAGATGGCTTAGCGGGTAAAGCAATTACTGAGCAATCCTGACCCCATTGAGTTTGATCCCTGGAACCCACGTAAAGGTGAAAGCAGAGAGCTGCCTCTACCATGCTGTCTTCTGACCTCTATAAGAATGCTACCCATACACATGTCATGCAAATGAGATAATAACAATTCTTTTTTATTATTATTATTACTTAATTTTATGTGCCTTGTGTTTTGCCATTGGTGTCGGATCCCCTGGAACTGGATTTATAGACAGTGTGAGCATCCATGTGAGGGCTGGGAATTGAACCTGGGTCCTCTGGAAGAGCTCTTAATCACTGAGCCACCTCTCTAGCTCCCAATAATAACAATTCTAAAAATCATAATGTAACTGGTTTCAAGGTAGAACATGCATTTAGGTAATGAATCTGAGAATTGCTGGGCAATGCTCACATATTTGATTCAGAATAAACTATTTCCTTATTTCTTTTAAGACAGTGCTTACTGTCCACTGGGGCAAATACAGGAACCACCACAAGAGGACAAAACAAGGGCTGAGATGTCTACCAGTAGGAGAACCTGTGTGGTTTGCCTCATAATTTTTTCCAGGGCAGGGGCAGCAGTCGGACTGGATGTGGGGTTCAGGGTAGTTCTTTAGAAGTTGCATCTACACAGCAAACAGACTCTGGCCATATTGTCATTGTTCCTTCTTGCGGTGCAGGACATGTGATCCTGATCCAGGACCGGTCAAGGAGACATGACATGAGACTTTCTACAAGAGGGTGAATGGCAGAGGCAGCCCTCCCGGCAAAAAGTGGTCTACCAGTTCTGACCCAACCTCTGTGACGGAACACACACCTAGCTGCAGAAGCTGCAGAGAGGAGACAGCTCAGCTAAACAACTGTCCTGTTTTTGCTGAGGACCTAAGTTCAGTTCCCAGCATCAATGTCAGGCAGCATATAGCTCTAGCTCCAAGAGAATCTAATGTCATCTTCTGGCCTCCAAAGGCACCTGGAGACTCACATGCACATATTAACACAGACATTCACATAATTTATATATATATAAAATTTTGAATTGCTCAGGCTGGAGAAATGGTTCAGAGGTTAAGAGCACTCACTGACTGCTCTTCCAGAGGTCCTGAGTTCAATTCCCAGCACCCACATGATGGTTCACAACCATCTATCTATAATGAGATCTCGTGACCTCTTCTGGTGTGCAGGCATACATGTTGTATATGTAATAAATAAATAAATAAATAACCAACCATCTATAATGAGATCTGGTGACTTCTTCTGGTGTACAGGCATACGTGTGGTATATGTAATAAACAAATAAACAACCATCTATAATGAGATCTGGTGACTTCTGGTGTGTAGGCATATATATTGTATGTGTAATAAAAGATAGATAGATAGATAGATAGATAGATAGACAGATAGATAGATAGATAGATAGATGGATAGATAACAAATAGCTCTTCAGACCCATGAGGTCCGAGGGAACCTAATCCTCAGTAATTTACAACAAAAACCAACATTTCACACCTAGGCCATGGCTCACGGATATGTGTGTGTGTGTGTGTATGTGTGTGTGTATATGTGTGTATGTATGTACATGTGTGTATGTATGTATATATAATTTTTTTATTCATTCTTAAAGAAAGGAATAGAACTCCCACCCAGCTCCACAGGAACGCCCTAGCGCTAACACAAACTGCCTCACCTAACGGCAGCTATTCAGACACGGCCTCCCATCGCGCGCTAAGCTCTGCGCCTGCGCCCGCCACCTGCGCGTCGCGCGCTGCGCAGGCGTCCTGGTCACTTCCGGGATCTGTCAGCCGCTCCCTCTGGGCCTCCCTCCTCCGTCGGCGCTCGCCGGAGCCTGTTCGCGTCGACTGACCAGAGTCCGCGAATCGTCCGCTCCGGCCCTCCGGACCGCCCCGGCCCCAGGTAAGGGGCCACAGGGCTGAGCGCCTGGCCCGGTTCGCCTCCATTTCTCGCATCTTCTATGGGACGCGGGGGCAGCGGGCCCGGGGTGTTAGGCGCGGGGTCTCGGGCTGAGGGGGCCGGGATCGCCGTTCTTCGTGGTGACCCCTGAGTCCCTGGTGCCCACCCCCCACACGCACAGATCGAGCGTTTCTGAGCGCTTTCCAGCTGCCCTCCGTCTCGGATGAGGGAATAGACAGCTTGGCCTCCGACACCCCCACAGTACCATTTGCCTCCCTACTGTGAGCATTCACCACCATCTGTAAAATCGGTTTAGACGGGCTGACCTCCCCCATGACTTGTCACGAGTATCTGTTCATTTCTTCAACGTCTAGGATGTTGTCTACAGCAGCCTGTGATCCGTCAGTTATTGGGGGACCCTCAATAACTTTCTTTCCGAGTAACCTTAAGATTCTTCGGTTCCACCCCCACCTCCCGTCAAAGTTGTGCCCTTCTTTGCGTTTCTATTCATTGCATAAAGTCCTTTTATGTAGGACCGCCAAAGTTCTCATTTGACTCTGCCACTTTGTCAGGTGACCCTGGGAAGGTTGATTCTCGGTGCCTCGGCTTCCCCAGCTGCAGTAAGAAGATTCTTCGTCTACTTGGTTTTTATTAGGTTCAAGAGTAGCTGTTCAAATAATAAGGAAAATAAATAATAGCCGTTACTAATGCTTCTTAGACATTCTACGAATGCCTGCCTTCCTTGCCTTCCCTCTCTCTTTCCTTGTACTTGAAAACTAGGATTTATTTGTTTCTGGCCTCATTCAAATACTCAACATTGTTGGGAACATGGTAGGTGCTTAATAAATTGTAGCTGAGGATCTCTGATTATAAAGTCATCTT
This sequence comes from Myodes glareolus, assembly GCF_982192425.1. Lineage (NCBI taxonomy): Eukaryota > Metazoa > Chordata > Mammalia > Rodentia > Cricetidae > Myodes > Myodes glareolus. The sequence goes on along the minus strand of NC_142027.1, from coordinate 99,952,322 downwards.
TTGTCATGCTGTGGCTTGGGAGTCTTTCTCCTGTCTACTTGTTGCCCAATTTACTGAAATGACCTAGTTTGCACCCTCTTTTATCAATTTTGTTTAACCTTCTTGTTTGTTTTTCGAGAGAGGGTTTTCTTTGTGTAGCCCTGGCTGTCCTGGAACTCTTGATGTACACCAGGCTAGCCTTGAACTCACAGAGATCCGCCTGCCTCTGCCTCCTGAGTGCTGGGATTAAAAGCCTGTGCCACTACATCTGTCTAATTTTGCTTAATCTTTTTGTTTCCATGTTGGCTTTAGGATTTCAGGTTTCAGCCGGGTGGTAGAGGCACATGCCTTTAATTTCAGCACTCAGATGGGAGAGACAGAGACAGGCAGATCTCTGTGAGTTCAAGGCCATCCTGGTCTACAGAGCAAGTTCCAGGAGAAGCACCAAAGCTGCAGAGAAACCCTGTCTCGAAAAATCAAAAAAAAAAAAAAAAGTATTTCAGGTCTCTAGAAGTTATCAGATTATCATTTTAGGGTGTTTACCCTGTTAGAGAGAGTCTTGCTGGCTGGTTCCTACCACAGAGTACCTGGGGGCCTTCTCCAGTTTATCTGCTGTACCCCAATTGGGAGATCTTTTTGGAAATTACAAACTTCCTTGGAGGATGAATGACAGTGTTTTGGTCTAAATATCTAGTGTTATGTTCAAACAGATTGGGTACAGGGAGTGCAGAATGGTCTGCTGAAGCTGGAATTTGAAGTGAACTTGTCTGAGCATTGGTAGGGTGTGGTGACCTTGTCAGAGTACCTAGTGTTGCTGGGTTGGGTAATGTGAGCGATTAGAAACTAGATGAATCACAGACTTGAAATTGACCCTAACAGGGAATGGAAATTCCAACTTATGTGAATTCGTCAAGCTCCAGTGGAATGAGGCCAAGAAATCAACATATGGCATCATTTCCAAGTTCAGAGACTCCTTCCTTCTAGGGGTGGCCCAAAGCTTTGTGTCAGAGGAAGAAAAAGAACTAATTTATTGGGCTACCGAGATGGCTCCAGCATTAAAGGCTAGACTTATAACCAAAAAGACCAGAGAACTAACCTACTGAGATCAGTTTGGGGCTGGTTTTGGTTCGACATGCTTTTATGTGCCATCTGACATTAGTCTTGTGTTGTCACTTGGAGACCTACGTTACAGATGAAATAAAGAGTGACTGGCCCAGCATCTTATTATGTATGTCAAAGCCAGGATTCAAATTCAGGTCTCTTTGTCTCCAGAGCCCATGGCTGACCATACTTTAAAACGACTCCTCTTGAAAGCTGGGGTTATAGTTGAGTTGGTAGAGCACTTCTTGTGTGCTATGCACAATGCCTGAGTTGGCTCAGCAGCACCACAGGAAGAAAAGACTATACTAAGTGGTAACTGAGTAGTGTGGGAACCTTTGGAGTCATCCTAATTCTTCAGTCCTTTCCATCCCTCAGAGCTAGGCATGGACAACAGAAGCCTGGCTTTTGTTTGTTTCATTTTGTTTGAGACAGGGTCTTAGTCCTGCTTGTCCTGGAACTCAGAGAGTTTTCTGCCCCTATGCCTCCTGAGTGCCTAGAAAAACCCGTTAAGTTCATGTCCTCACCTATGGTGCTCCCTTTTCTCTTTTTGAGCACCTGCAGTTTAGAGATTAGAATTAGCAACATATGCATGAAGGCTTATTTTACTTGGTACAAAATTCAGGCTTAAAATAACCAAATGTTTATAAAGGGGCTTTCTGGGACCACCAACCCCCAAATTGTGATGTGGAGACTTATTATTAGGTTTGAATGGTCTACCTTTGTTTAGGCTTGTCCGACTAGCTCTTATTACTTAGTTCAACCTGTTTCTCTTCATCTATGTTTTGCCTTGGGGCTTTTTACCTTTCTTTCATTTTGTTTACCTTACTTTTTTGCTAATTCCATGTCTGTCTGTCTGGTCCCTGAAGTCTCCTCTTTCTCCCTCACTCTCTCTCCCCTTGAGCCTAGATTTCTCCTCCTACTTATTCTCTCTCTGCCTGCCAGCCGCACCTATCCCTCTGTTGCCTCGCTATTGTCCATTCAGCTTTTTATTAGACCAATCAGGTACCTCAGGCAGGTAAGATGAAAGAGCAACACATCTTTACATAGTTAAACAAATGAGCATAAACAAATCTAACACATCTTTACGTAGTTAAAGTAATACTCCACGGCAGATATGCGTGAATGTTTATTCAATTATAGAACAACTGATCTAACAAAATTAGAAGTGCAGTTGTAGAAGTAATTCTGCTGTTGTGTGGCTGACTGCTCACCTCTTTTGGAATCTTCTATGTGCATAGAAAACTGAATAGAAGAATGAGAAAGCCCTTTTCTGCACTTGTGTAGTTTCAGCTATTCATGACATAGCTGCCCCTATTCACATGAATATCCGAGTTATTAGCTTGCAAACCAGTTTTGTTCAGTTAACAAGTGAGCTTAACAGAGTGGGGTTTTATGCTAAATTGCTTACAGTTAGTAATATGTGTGGGTTTTGTTTTGTGTTTTGAGACAGGGTTTCTCCGTGTATATTTGATTGTACAGGAACTGGCTTTGTAGACCAGGGTGTTCATGAACTCACAGAGATCATCGTACCTCTGCCTCTTGAGTGCTGGCATTAAAGGCATGTGCCACCTCCGGCCAGCTACAGTTAGTAATATTTTTTTTAAGATTTATTTATTTTATGCGTGAGTGCTATATGCATGTACACCTTTAGGCCAGAAGAGGGAGTCACATCCCACTAGAGATGGTTGTGAACCACAGTGTCATTGCTGGGAATTAAACTCAGGACCTCTGGAAGATTAGCCAGTACTCTTAACCCCTGAGCCATCTCTCCAGCCCCAATTAGTAATATCTGTAACAAGCTGTTTTTAAAAGATTTATGTGTGTGTGCGCGCGCACACACACACACACACACACACACACACACACACACACACACTTGTAGAGGCCAAAGAGGTGTCATATCCCTTGGAACTGGAGTTAAACAGAGGTGTAAGCTGCCTGATGTGGATACTGGAAACTTAACTTTTGTCCTCTGGAAGAGCAGCAAGTGTTCACTTGTTTTGGTTTGGTTTGGTTTTGTGGCAGGGTTTCTCTGTGTGCCTACTTTTAGTTGCTCTTGAATGCAAATTGTTGACCAGGCTGGCCTCGAACTCAGAGATCCTCCTGCCTCTGTCTCCCAAGTGCTGGGATTAAAGGCGTGCACCATTACCCAGGGAGCAGCAAGTGCTCCTAAACACTGAACTTTCTCTCTTCCCTGCTCCCACAAGATGTTATTTTGAGTTTAATATGTGAGCATAGGGTAAGCACATGAGATATCAGAAACAAGGAGAGACTGAAGTGTTCATCTAGAAGGTTTTTTGTTTACTTGAGACACACACAGTTGCTCTACAGACACTGTACTTCCGTGTATAAACACAGACAGACAGACAGACAGGCATACAGACACACACACATAATTTTAAAATGTGAAAACTCCCCTTTTTAAAAAAAGTAAGTTAATTTATTGAGATGAAAGTCAAATTAAGGACTATGAGTTACAATTTGCTTTCTAGAGCATGAGAAAGGAAAAATGTAATAAATATTTCACTCCTTTTTCCTTTAGTTTTCTTTGAGACAGTCTCACATAGCTTAGGCTGACCTTGTAGTTGCTGTATTGCTGTTAAATGAATTCCTGATCCTTTTGTCTCCACCTCCAGAGTGCTGGTTTTACAGATGTGCACCACCATATCCAGCAAAAATATCTTCACTCTTGAGCAGAGTGTGTGAGGTGAAGATAGATAGCAGATGTTTTTTAGTTTTGACCTTTGGGTTCCTTGATCAGAGTCTTCCGGCCACAGGCACTCATTTTTGCTGATCACATTTACCTGTTGTTTGCCTCACAACCTTCTGGTGTCCCTTCCATTCATTTTCTGCTGGTGTCAGAATTCCTATCTCACTGGACATGGTGGCACATGCCTGCAATTCTTCCAGCATTCAGGAAGCTAAGGCAGGAGGGTTGTTAATTGGAAGCCAGCCTGGGCTACATAGTAAGACCCTATCTCAAATGAAAAGACATTAATCACAGCATTTAGGAGGCAGAGACAGGAAGATCTCTATGAGTTTGAATCCAGCCTGGTCTACATAGTGAGTTCCAGGACAGCCAAGGCTATGTAATAAGAAGAAAGGCTGTTTCATCACAAACACGTGATCACCCTTTATCTCCTAACAGATAAGACTTGTTCTTACCTAAGGCAGTACCATTATCATAGCTAGGAAATTAAAATAATTTCATGCTGTTATATAATAATTGAGTTCAAATTCAAACTTGTTACACAACACATGTCTTTTATGGTTATTTTTAAACATACCAATTATAATCAACTGTCTTTTTATGAAATTTGATTTTCATAGCTCTTTTGAAAGCTAGTACAGACTCTTCTTTCTGCCTCTCAAGTGCTGGGATCGCAGCTGTTTGCTGCCATACCTGGCCATGTTGCCTTTTAAGATAACCCAGGCAAGTTGTTCTCTAGTGGACATCTTTGGGAATGTTAATCTAGAGAGAGAAAGAGAGACAGACACAGAGTGTGTGAGTATGTGTTTGTGTGTGTGTGTGCTTGCTTGGGAATGTGCCAAAGCATGCCAGAAGTCAAAGGGCAGCCTTAGGAGTCAGTCTTCACCTTCCACCTTGTTTGAGACAGAGGCCTTCAGGAGAGTCTCCTGCCTCCACCTCCTATCTCCCTGTAGAGTCACTGGGACCATAGAGACATAAGTAAGCTTCTGTTTCCAGCTTTCCTGAGCATTTGCGGATTGGAGCTCAGGTCATCTGGCTTACACAGCAAGCACTTTAACCGCTGAGCATCTCCAAAGACCTCCATCAGTTTTTACTTTGTTTCTCAGTGTTGTTTAATGACTCTTTCCCCCTTTGTCTCCTATAAACTGAAAATGAGATCCAGAGCTCGACTGGATTTAGAGTAAATATGTTTGTCATATTTACTTCGTAGTTTCATAGCTGGGTTGGTGGTCTTCCAAAGTTTGTGTACGATGATCCTGTAACGTCTTGTTATACCAACTGATTTACTGACTGACTTTCTTTTATGGCAGAGTCTTACTGTGTAGCCCAGGCTATCCTGGAACACACTATGTAGATCAGGCTGGCCTTGAACTTCCAGAGTTCCTCTTGCCCTGATTGGACTAAGGGTGTGTGCCACCACACGTGGTCAGATTTATTTTTATTTTAAAATTATTTGCATTGTATGTCTCTGGGGGTATGTCCTTGTGAGTGCAGGTGCCTGTGGAGGTTAGAAGAGGGCATCAGATCCCCTGAAGCTGGAGTTACAGGTGTTATGAGCTGTTCATTTTGGTACTGGGATTTGACTCTGGTCCTCTATAATAGCAATATGCATTCCTAACCATGGAGCCATCTCTTCAGCCCCCATTCTTCTTTCTTCCTTCCTCAGTGGGGTTTGCATCCATAGCCTTCCACATTCTAGGTAAGCATTATCCCATGGAGCTACACATACCCCCAGTCCTTTCTGTCTTATCTGTTTTGTTCTTACAAGTATCCTGGTGTGGATGACAAAATCATTGTTTTCAAGTTATGTGCTGGTCACGTTCCAGAAGGACTGTCGAATTAGATTGCTCTGCTCCCATTTGTAGTTCTAGGTTTGATCACTTGGTCAAAGTGACGACTACCAGATTTCTTTATTATGAAGGCATGTTTCCCTTGTAATTAGTAAGAGCTGTGTGGAGTGGTAGTTTGAGACTGATTATCCCGCCCACTCTGTCACAGTCTTTAACCTGTGATTTGAGAGTCCGTTGATGACCCTTGAGAATAAATTCTCCACTGGCGGTTATGGGGCTGGTTCTAGTTATGGAATTAATGTTTGCATTGAGATTGACTCTAATGGGAGATCAATATTGTATTTAGCCCCAAATAGTTTGGGTTCCTCTGACAACTTAAACACTTGTAGTATGACATTTTAAGTATCTTCTTTCCTGTTGCTTAATACAGCTTTCTGACTTTTGAAAACACTTAAGAATCATGTCTCTGCATCAGTTTCTGCTAGAGCCAATCACCTGTCATGCCTGGAACAGGGATCGTACCCGTAAGTGTACTTTCAATTTGCTACTGCGTGGGGGGGGGGGGGAGTTGAGGTGTGCGGAGACCAGAGGTGCTGTGTCTTACCACCTTTTTTTTTTTTTTTTTTTTTTTAAATGAGACGGGGTCTATCAATGAACTTGGAGTACTTCAGTTTGGCTAGGCTGGCCTGCCCGTGGCCACTGAGATCCAGGTGTTCTGTCTTCACACTGCAGTGCTGAAGTTGTAGACATATGCTGCTAGACCCAGATTTTACATGGATTTTGGGGATCAAACTCAGGTCCTCCTCCCGCTTATATTGCAAGCACATACCATCTGAGCTATATCTGTAGCCCCTCATTTTGCTTCTATGTGCATTTTTGGTTGTGGTAGCTCAGACCTGAAATCCCTTGGAAAGCTGATGCAGGAGTTCAGGTCTTGCCTGGACTACTGAGTGAGACTCTGTGTATGAGAAAAAAGAAGAGACTGGAGCCTAACTCAGTAGTAGGTCCTTGCAGTTTTGATTCTCTGGATTCAAACTCCAGTGCCGCAGATAATAACAACGGATGGCAAAGTGTTAACAGTTTGACTTTTTTCCGCAGAGATTGCCCTTAGCCCCAATAATCATGAAGTGCACATCTACAAGAAGAATGGGAGCCAGTGGACAAAAGCTCATGAGCTGAAGGAACATAATGGACACATCACAGGTAATGCAGCTGCTGACTCAGTGTACTGTTTCCAAACGAAGCCCTCTCCTGTGTAAGTAAAGACACATCAAGTTAATTGGGCCTTCGCATTTCAAGCCCCAGAGTGACTGTTTTCTCTTTCCTTTCCTTCCTTTCTCTTTTCTTTTTTATTTCTCTTTCTTTTCCCTCCCTTCCTTCTTTCTTCCCTCCCTCCCTGCCTTTCTTTTTTCTCAGATTTTTTTTTTTTAAGACAGGTTCTCTATATGTAGTCCTGACTGTCTTGGAACTCACTTGTATATAGAACAGGCTGGTCTTGAACCTACATAGATTGGCCTGCCTCTGCCTCCTGAGTCCTGAAATTAAAGGCAGCTCGCTAAGTTGTTCTTTATAGAATATTTGAGGGGAAAAATAGTAACCTTAATTATATGCTTCTTGTGACCCCGGTGGTACATAGCTCTCTGGTAGTGTATGGAGAGCACCGAACCTGCTGTGCAGATTGAGATGATCCAGGAAAGCCAAGGCTAGACCCTATGAAGTGTGAGCACCAAGGAAAGCTGAGGTTAACTGTCTTTGCTGTGGGACACACCTTCCTTTGTATTGTTTTAGGAGCCAGAACAGCTTTCCAAAATACTGAATGAGGCTGGTGAGCTGCCTTGGAGAGTAAAAGCATCTGTTGCCACAGGTTCAATCCTGAGTGCCCACTAGGAAGAGAACTAACTCATACCAGTGTCATCAGACATCCATGTGTGCCATGACAGCACAAGCCCATATGTACACACTCTGAATAGATGTAATCAACGTTGATAAAATTGAAGCAGGAGTGATGTAGCAAACACCCATGTCAGATTACCTCCTACAACGGTTAGCAGATTCTCCTGTATGAGGAAATGTCTTTGCTTCTGTACCGGAACACTTAAAAGAGCTGCAGGAATAAGGAAGGAGGCGAAGTTCTCTTGTGTGTGGTCTTTTCTGCTTTCCCAGAAGACCATCTGTGACTTGTTCTGACATCATCCAGGCATGTTCTACATGTGTGTGCTCATACATTCAGGACATGTCTTCGGTGCTGCAGCATGAAACTATCCTGCAGCCACTGAACCATTCATTGCCTATAGATTGCTCCTATATTTGTCTTTCTTTCTGAGAGGTGTAGCACTTGAGAGGTGGAGGCAGGAAGACGAGGTCATCCTTAGATATATAAGGAAGTTTGAGGCACTACACGAGACTGTCTTATACTCATTAGCTCAAAGTTATTCTTGCCCAGATCAGCAAAACAAACAACAAAAATATAACTTAGCGTGTTTTTACCTTCTGTATCCTTGGAAGTTGTTCAGCATTAGGGCTAGAGAGATGGCTCAGTAGATAAAAGTACCTGCCACAAAAGCACAAACATGTGAGAGTTTGAATCCTCAAAACCCAGGTGTGGGAAGTGGGCTAGACAGGCAGATCCGCAGCCACTGGCCAGTCTAGCTGAAACAGTGAGCTTCAGGTTCAGGGAGAGGTCCTATTTCAAAAAAATAGAGGAAGAGCAGTAGAGGAAGATGCCCAAAGTTGACCTCTGGCCTCCATGCACATGCACAAACACAGGTGTTCAGCATCCCCATCATGCTTCCTAACCATGCTTCCTGCTCTACTGGGCGATTAGTATGTGATGTTCCTGAGCATTGGGGCTTCACGTGTCATCAAAGTCAGCACTGTTGCCATTGCTGTCCATGACATTATTTCTATTAGATTTGGCCTGTTTAGGTTCTGTTACCAATGGCTTTATGCTTATGAATAAGGACAATCAGTTTGAATGTTAGCATTAGGAAATACTTTTAAATGAGAAAGACAAAGATGAAAGGACCCTTTCTACCTTCCTCTCAAAATTTTTGAAATATTCATAAATTTTCTCCCTGTCTTTTGAGGTCCTTTGAACTTGGACCCATTTTCTGACAACATCTTTTAGATCTGAAGAATTTGGAAAAGTCTAAATATACCTCTAACGGATTCCAGGATTAACAGTGTTTTCTCAGCCAGGCAGTGGTGGCACACGCCTTTAATACCAGCACTCAAGAGGCTGGATCTCTGTGAGTTCGAGGCCAGCCTGGTCTACAAGAGCTAGTTCCAGGGCAGGCAACAAAGCGACACAGAGAAACCCTGTCTCGAAAAACCAAAACCAAACCAAAACAAAAAACCAGTGTTTTCTCAAACTGTAAATATTCAGGGTGGGGGTAGGGGTACCTGACATTCTAGAAAAGCCTGTCAGCACTTCATAGGACAGAGTGTAGCATATGGCAGCATTCCGGCGTGTTCTCTGAGTTTATTCCTCAGGGTTAACAACTTGATCACCACTTTTTTTTTTTTTTTTTGCACAGGGTCTCACGCCCTAGATGGCCAGGAACTCTTAAGAGATCTGCCTGTCTTTGCCTTCTGTGTGCTGGAATTAAAATCCTGTGCCACCACACCTGGATGCTCAGCTACTTAAAAACATTTTTATGGGCTAAGAAGACTCAGTAAATAAAGTGTGTCCTCAGAACCCACAGAATGCTGGGCAGGCTTCTGCCCATAATCCTAGCTCTGAAGGAAAGAGTCAGGCTTGCCAGCACAAGCTAGGTAGTTAGACCATCAGGAACTGACCAGCTATGAGTTTGGTGAACTCCTGCCTCAATAAATAAAGGTGGAGAATGTTCAAGATGACTTCAGGCCTCCACAGGCACATGGAACATGTTCAAAGACATGCAAAAACAAAGCAAACCCAAAACTATTTTATTATAGCAATCTTTTTTATCACAGTTTTTAATTAATTAAATTTTTAAATTTATTTTATGTCTCAACAGCAGTTTCTCCTCCCTTCTCTCGTCCTGTTCCCTCCCTGCTTTTTATAGAAATGTAAAGTGATTCAAAAAAAAGAAGTGACTAGGCATGGTGGCACCTATAGTTCAACTCTAGGAGGCAGAGGAGGGTCAGGAGTTTAAAAGTACCCTCAGCTTCATAGTGAGTTCAAGGCCAGTCTTTGCTTCTTGACACCTTGTCCCAAAAGAAGCAGAAAAATCCCCAGTTCTGTTCTAGCTGACTTTGTAAGGACCCTGAGTTCTCCCAGACACCGGGGAGGGAAACAGCCTTGGTTTTTTATGAGATGATAGTTATAGATGGGAGAAACGTGGGAGGAAATCAACAAGCCCAATGTTACCCCATATCCAGTTCTCACTGCCAATGGTCCAGTCCCTTGTCATTGGCCAGGTGCAGCAAGTGACCTGTGCCTCACTTGCAGGTATTGACTGGGCTCCTAAGAGCGACCGCATCGTCACCTGTGGGGCAGACCGGAACGCCTACGTCTGGAGTCAGAAAGACGGCATCTGGAAGCCTACCCTGGTGATTCTGAGGATTAACCGCGCAGCCACTTTTGTGAAGTGGTCCCCACTCGAGAATAAGTTTGCTGTGGGGAGTGGGGCCCGGCTCATCTCTGTTTGTTACTTTGAGTCTGAAAATGACTGGTGAGCAACGATGTGCCCTCTCTCTTTCCTCTCTCTATAGTCCATGCTTGGATGACTGTGCTCTTGGGACTAGTTAAGGCTCTATGCTTTGCTGCAGTGGCCCCTCTCTGACTGGAAAGTGGTTTCTCCCTGTGAATTTCTCTTCCCAGAATAAATAAATGTTGTTCTTCCTATGCACACGACTTAGTTCCCACATCTTTTCTATTAATCTTCCTTTTTCCTCTCTTCTCCTTCCCTTCCCTTTTCACTTCCCTACCTTTCTTCTGTTACTTCCTCCCTCCTTCATTCTCTCCTTCAGTTTCTTCATTTCCATCCTTCCCATTCCTGCCCCCAACTTTTTTAATATAGGAAATTTAAATATACAGGAAACATTTCCTCCTGGCTGAGCTTCGACCGCAGTAACTGTTTACTGTTGTGTTCTTTGAGAAATTGTCCCCTATGTAGGTAAATTAGACTGCCATCTCAGATGTGGTCTTTGAAAATAAGCTGTGTATTCTGTGACATTTCGTCAGGCCACGTGTGGTGCAAGCACCTGTAATCCTAGCATTCAAGAATTTGAGACCAGTCTGAGCTATGTAGCAAGTTCAAGGTCAGTCTGAACTTTCTATGGGAAGTTCTTGTCTAACAAAGAGCAAACATGTGGACCACCCTTCATCAGGAGAAGCTGAATGTATCCCATAAAAAAGGACTCAGTTATACATCAAAGGACATCAGAGAAATCATTAGAACATTAAAAATAATTGGATTTACAGGACTTACTTCAATAAATATAGCTAACATTTCTTGTGGATTTTAGAATTTAAGCTATATTTATAAAAATATATGTAGTTTAGCTATTTGAATTGAATTGAGTTTATTGGGTGGCTTGAAAAATGTTACCATTTTTATTTGTGAGGACAATGTAAACTAGTTTTTCTCTTTTCTTAGGTGGGTGAGCAAGCACATTAAGAAGCCAATTCGCTCCACGGTTCTCAGCTTGGACTGGCATCCCAACAACGTTTTGCTGGCTGCAGGCTCATGTGACTTCAAGTGCAGGTGGGGATAAGTGAACACTGAGACTTGAGCTGCCCATTGTTCGGCTTTGACAAGTGTCCATGGGGTTCCTTTCTTTCCAAGGCTCTGTAATAGCACTGTGAGGGACTCAATTGTGAAGGGAACTTGTGGGCTGGAAAAGGAACTGGGGGTTGGGGGTATGGCTCAGCAGGTAGAGTGCTTGCATAGCTTGCACAAAACTCTGGGTCCCATCCCCCAGCACTGTGTAAGCCAGGCATGGTGCTGCATGCCTGTAATCCCAGCAGTCTGGATGTAGAGGCAGGGAGATCAGAAGTTCATGGTCATCTTTAGCTACATAGTAAGTTTGAGGCCAGCCTAGGCTGTATGAGACCCCATGTCAAGAAAGAGCGGAAAGGAGGGATGGAGGAAAGCAAGCAGGTGAGCTAGTGAACTGATGCATAGTGATTAAAAGAACAAGTAGCAAAGGCTATGATGGATGTGGTCCTGGGGTAAGCGGGGGCTGCAGCAGGTCAGCCAGACCAGACTCTTTAGGCAGAGTGTCAGTAGTTCCAAGTGCAGGAGTAACCCATGCTGTGTCCATTGTCTCTCTCTCTCTTTCAACCTGTCTTTCTCAGTTTTATTTTTTAAATAGATTTATTTCATTTATCTGTATACATATATGTATGTGTGTCTGGCAAAAGCTAGACGAGGATGAAAGATTCCACAGGACCTAGGGTTATAGGCAGCTGTGAGTCCCTGATACAGGTGCTGGGAACCCAACTCCAGTCCTCTTCAAGAGCAGCAGGTGCTCGTCACCACTGGGGCATTTCTCCAGTCCCATTTCTTTAACTGCTGAGCCATCTCCTCAGCCCTTATTCTTCAGTTTTTGATGGAACAAGAAGTTTGAAACATGGACTGTGTAGCCTATGTTGCTCTGGAGCTCATCATCCTTCTTTGCCTTCCCCTTATGCTGAATTACGAGCTGCAACTTCATGCCTGCCAGCCCATCTTTCTTGATCACAGCTTCAAATCCCCCTCCCCTTTTTTTTGGTTTATTGAGACAAGTAGCTCTGACTGCCCTGGAATTCACTTCATAAACCAGGCTGGCCTCAAATCACAGAGATTCACCTGCCTCTGCCTTCCGAGACTAAAGCTATGAGCCACTGCCACCCAGCCAGTTCCTCATTTTGTATCACAGACCACAGACCACAGACTACAAAGTGAACCTGAAGTTAACCAAATGTCCTGAATCATTGACCATTGTGCTGCTGAGCTGTTACTGCACTGGCCTTTCCAGTTACAGTGTTTGTCATTAGCCTGCAGCTAGGGGGAATGGAATTGCTCTTTTAAAAGTTGTTCTTTGTTGACTCTTGGGTGGCAAAGTTGAGACACACTCATGTTCAGTACCTATGTGAAAATTTTCTAGAAAACTTGGCCAGAGATTTATATTTTAAAATACTAGGGTTTAATTATAAAACAAAACAGAAAATAGGACTGGTGTGGATCAGTGGTAGTGTGCTTACCTAGAATCCCCCAGTGGGGAACTTGGAGGTGTGGCTCAGTGGTAGAGCACCTGCCTAGAATCCCCCAGTGAGGGGTGAGGTATGGCTCAGTGGTAGAGCCCCTGCTTAGAATCCCTCAATGAGGGGTGGTGGTGTGGCTCAGTGGTAGAGCACTTGCCTGGCATGTAGCAAAGCTCAAGGCCCAAGGCTGAGGAGCACTGCCATAAAGAAAAAAGAGATGGCGTTATGGTAGTCTAGGGACTTTATGTTCAGGAATTTGTTGTCTGTTATTTATCCAGTTATTCTAGCTCCCTTGGAAAACAAGACAAGATAATACTGTCTGGACGTGTTGGCAGGTGACTACAACTCCACACACAGGAGATGTCCTTACCCTTCTAGAGCCTCAGCTGCCACTGTCAATCTGGAGTTGGGCTTAGGGGACCAGAGTTCTTTTAGGCAGTCTTAAGATGTAGTTTGCCCCTCTTAGTTAGGCTACCTTTGACTTCTGGTCTTCTGCCTTAGTCTCCTGAGGCTGGAGTTGTGGGCACTCACCACACAGGCTCAGATGTTTTCTTAAAGAGAAGAGGGGTAAGGAGAGACTGGAAGACAGATTCCAGCTGATCTTTGTTATTAGTAACCCTGAAGGCTATTCCCAGGGTTTGAAGAAAAGCTCCACAGTGTAGCAAAACTGAACTTAAATGTTTTTCTGTCTGAGTGATAAGGAATAAATTCACACACATGCTGTTTGGGTCATGTTCTTTATTTTTCTGTCCTTTAATTTTCTTCTAATTCTTTCTAGTTTTTCTTTGTTCCAATTCTTTCTTGCTTCTTTGTTCACCTAGCTTAAATACATTTTTCTAACAGAAGGCTTGAGGCAATAAGAATAAAAGTTACAAAAATTATATGTCATTGGTCATAGCATATTCCTTGGGTAAATGATAAGGACAGAGCTGTTTACCATGGCAGCACAAGGTTTCATGGGTTTTGGGGTAAGACTTTGACCAGAGGCTAGGGGCACAGTGTCCAGTGTGACAGGCTGCGAGACATAGTTCTTCCTCAGCCAGACTTGGCAAGAAAAGAATTGGCATGACTTTTTAGGTTGCTTTCTGTTAATAACCTTGGTTCAACATCTGCAACTCAGGCCTTGTGCATATCTGTAAAGTTTTTAACTTATGATCTATTTACAGAAACAGTCTAGTTTGAACTTTGTCTGAGGTAAAAATGAGTTAATTGTGTATAGTTTGAGTAAAAGGAACAAAGCAGATTTAAGTGTCTTACAGTTCTCGTGGGACATATCTAATGAAGCATATTCTAGTATATTTTCTATATATCAGAACCATACAGTTAATGAGAAGTCATCTTCCTGACCATCCACAGGTATATGTGCCCATAATATTGAGATGCAGTCATGAGATTACATATACATATTACGTAAGATTGCACACTACAGTGCAATATAGTATTGGGAAGACACCAAAGCTGTTTTTGCACATATGAAATTACAGACAGGAGCACAGTTTCCAGAGTCAGTGGTCCTGCAAGCCTTGCCTGAACGGGATTCTCCTCCATCAGAGAATCATTCCTCTGGTGGATTGACCACTGAACACCTGCTGTATATTCCCACGGCCTCTGATACTTTGTCCCTCCCTTTCCTAAGTCTTGGCTAAAATACATTACATAGAGCTGTGGGAAGCTGGAGACAAAGAGTTGGGAAAAGACTGAGGACTTCAGCTGTAAAAACTCCACTTTTTATTTATCTCAGTGTGGTATATGCATGTGTTCATGCGGGCACATGTATGGAGACCAGAGTCAACTTCAATTACTGTTCTCTCTCTCTCTCTCTCTCTCTCTCTCTCTCTCTCTCTCTTCTCTTCTCTCTTCTCTCTCTTCTCTCTCTCCACACCTTATTTTTTGAGTCAAAGTCTCTCACTAAGCTGGATGTTTTCTGTTTCAGCTAGACTGAGCCTCCAGGATCTGTTTCTACCCTGCTTAGTGCTTAGGTTACATATGCATGCTGCCATACCCATACTCCCCCTCCCTGCCCCTTTTTGAAAGACATAATCTTACTACATAGTTCTGACTGACCTTGAACTCAGAGAGATCCTTTTGCCTCTGCTTCCTGAGTACTGATATTAAAGATATGCCCTGCTCAGTTTACCAGCTCATTCATCTGTCTTTAAGTGAGTTGATATCTGGCTTGTTTAGGGTAGCAGCAGCTTCCTCTCCTGTCACTGACTGTGGGCCTCTTGGAGTGTGTGCTGAGGCTGGTGCTGTAGGAGGCAGCAAAGGGTGTTTTGCTGTGAGTACAGTCTGACGTGGAGTGATAGCAGGACCTCCTAACTGTGGCTATCAGACCCTAACTCTTCTGTGTCTGGAGCCACTTGTGGACCTGAACTTACCCATTGTGCCTTGCTCATTTTCAGGCCGACCCCTCTGTTCTGTGTTGCCTCCAGTAGCTGCCAGTGGCCCTTTATTTCTTTTTTTGAAATTAATTTATTATGTATACAGTGTTTTGCCAGCATGCATGTCTGCATGCCAGTAGGGGGCACCAGATCTCATTACAGATGGTTGTGAGCCACCACATAGTTACTGGGAATTGAACTCAGGACCTCTGGAAGAGCAACCTTAACCTCTGAGCCATCTCACCAGCTCCATATTTACACATTTTCATTTGCTTTTTTCTTTATTTCCTATGCTTTGAACAACAGAGTGTTTTCTGCCTACATCAAAGAGGTGGATGAGAAGCCAGCCAGCACTCCCTGGGGCAGCAAGATGCCTTTTGGTCAGCTGATGTCTGAATTTGGTGGCAGTGGCACTGGCGGCTGGGTGCATGGGGTCAGCTTCTCTGCCAGTGGGAGCCGCCTGGCCTGGGTCAGCCATGACAGCACTGTGTCCGTTGCTGATGCTTCAAAAAGTGTGCAGTGAGTATTTGCCTTGCAGGTGGAAGATGGGACATTCCGTGAAAGCTCTCAGCAGCACACTGAGGCTGCTTTCCTAGTATCTTTTGAGCACCCCAACAGCTGTAGCTGCCTTTAAAGTTATAGGCAGGTGTTAAATACCTGTTGGGAGACTTTAAGGAGTTGGGACTTCCTTCCAGAAACACTTCTTGGTAGAAGTACTGGTAGTGTCCCTTTGAAGACCCTCCTGGTGTGCTGTTAACAAGGGTGCCTTTGGAATAGCCAGGTTATTCTGTGTCTTTCCTGGGGGAGGTGTGAACAAGTACCTGCTCACCCGAGGCAGTGTGAATACAACAACCAAAGGACGATCCTACCAAGGTCCAGCTTCCCAGGCAGTAAGCTTCCTGGGCTTAGGCACAGAGCGTGGGCGACCCCAAAGCAGTCTCATCTTCCAGGGATGACCTGTCCATAGAGGCATAGATGGGATTCCCCTACTTTACCTAGCCCTCCACACTCAATACACTCTAGCCTCTCCCTAGACTACCTGAAGTTAGGGCAGAATTACATACAGCTAGCTGAGAGGCACAGGAAAGAGCAGCTGGGACCGCAGGTGAGGGTCCAGTAACTCTGCCTCCTCCTATTAGGCAGTGCCAACAGGCTTGACCTTGAGGGTCTCTAGAAAATAGTCACAGATTCTCTGATGAAGATGAAGGCTGTTAGGCTTGGAGGACAGCACTAATAAGTCTATGATTGTTTTCTAATGTCAGTGTTACCTACTAACCTTAAGGGAAATCCCAGTGAGGTATGGTGGCACATATTTATAGCACTCAGGAGGTAGAGGCAGGAGGATGAGTGCAAGGCCAGCCTGGGCATACTGAGACCCTTTTTCAGTAAACAGGACTGAGTCTGTTGAACCTGTGTGGTATGCACACACCTTCAATTCCTTTCCCTTACACCACCCAAAAAATAGAAAGGCGATCCATTCTTATTCCACACAGTTGGAGAACAATGCTGCCTTCATGCTATTTGGGAAGTCTGCTGGAAGAACCCGAATTGCAATGACTCATTCGTGAGGGAGTCACCCTCTCAGCCTTGAAGCACTATCAGATATGGGAGTAAAAGTTTGCTCAGTAGCAGAGGAAGAAGCCTGGAAATTCTTCTTAGGAATCCATTCTTTGCTGTGAGCCCTTCCCCATGGTAGCTGAGGAAAGTTCATTGTGACGGTCTCCAGACTGGCCACTCTGTGTCATGGGGGGAGGCACAAAACATGACATTGCAGAGGTTACATTTTCTCTCCTAAGCTGAATTACTATAGGAATTCTTTTGTGAAAGCTCACCCTTGTTAAAAAATACTGTCTGGAACTTGCTATGTATCCTGGACTGGTGGCAAGCTTATGATCCTCCTGCCTTAGCCTCCCAAATAAACATAGATTTTTTTTTAAATATATATTTATTATGTGTATAGTGTTCTGCCTGCATGTATGTCTGCATGCCAGAAGATGGCACCAGATCTCATTACAGATGGTTGTGAGCCACCATGTGGCTGCTGGGAATTGAACTCAGAACCTCTGGAAGAGCAGTCAGTGCTCTTACCCTCTGAGCCATCTCTCCAGCTCTAAATGTAGTTTTATAAGCCAGGCATGGTGGTACTAGCCTTGAATTCCAGCATTCAGGAAGCTGAGACAGAGGGTCATGAGTTTGAGGCCAGCCAGGGCTATATAGTAAGACCCTCAAAACATCAAACGTGAAACTGGGGCGATGGCTCAGTGGGTAAAGGTGACGGATGACCTGGGTTTGGTCCCTGGAGTCCATCCACTCCATGGAGGAAGAGACTGGCTGCCGCAAGTTGTCATATCACTGCACACATACTATGATGCGCATGCACTCAAATATGCATACGTATGTGCATTCGCATTTAGTCTTTTTACTTTGAGTGGTATTTAATGGCAGTGCTGGTTCTGTATTGGCTGTTGAAGCACTTGCAGCTCTCAGCACTTACTACTGTTGCGTGTCTCCTCTGCATTCATTCTCACTAGTAAGCTGCCTGTTTCAGCTCTGTCCACTCTATCCCTTCCCTTCTCTAGCGTAAATATGCCACAGCTTGAGCTTCTGATAATGTGTTAGTCCTTTAATTCTGTAGCTACTTGATTAAGGGGCCTCCCGAGACACAAGCAGTTAGCTGTTTTTATGGGGTACGTGGATGTGTTCTGGGACAGAGTCTTTTTGAGCCAGGCTGTCCTCAAGCTCACTATGGCCTTTAGACTGGGCTATCACCCCGGGTCCACCTGCATCTGCCTCCCAAATGCTAGTATTATAGGTGTGTACCAACTGCCTTTCCAAAATGCATCCTGTAGTCTGGGGAGGTGACTCAGTGGGTAAGAGCCATCTTACAAGGACCTGAGTTTAAATTCCCAGCACCCATGACCATGTGCCTGTGACCACAGCATTGAGGGACAGAGACAGACAGACCCTGGGAATTTGCTGGCCAGCCTGGAAGCCAAAACATTGAGCTTCTGGTTCAGTGAGAGATCCTTCCTGAGGGTTTCAGATGGAAGAAGAGTGATAGAGGGGGCTAGGGAGATGGCTCAGTGGTTAAGAGCACTGACTGTTCTTCCAGAGGACCCGGGTTCAATTCCCAGCACCCACATGGCAGCTCACAACTGTCTGTAATTCTAGTTCCAGGAGACCCAACACTCATGGCAAAACACCAATGTACGCAAAATATAAATAAATAATTTTTTTTTAAAAAAAAAGAAGAGTGATAGAGCAGGACATCGGGTGTCCTGCCCTGGCCACCACATGTTCCAGCTTTCACATTCACAATAGAAAAATTTATCGCTAGGTGTTTTTCTGCCACAACTGGTTATGCACATCTGTACATGTACACACACACACACACACACACACACACACACACACACACACACACGGCTGCTGAGTGTGAGCTGGCTAAGATGAAGAGTCATCTCACCAGCAGGAATGACGGCAAGAGCTGTGGCAGGTAAGAAAGGAAAAGCCAGTGTAGGCAGAGGCAATGGTCAGAGCCAAGGTTTGAGGACTTCAAACCTTGGATGGACAAGACAGAAAGGAAGGACTCCTTGGGGGCCATAAACAGCAACACCTTCGCAGCGGGCCAAGCACAGGCTAGAGAGAGCCAGTCCTTTACTTTTATCTGATTGATTGATTGATAGAGAGCTAGGGGTCAAACCAGGGCCTTACGTGTGTTATATTCGCAGCCTCAAGGCCTCAGTTTCTGAAGGTCACTTTGGGGTCACCTCATGCTTAAGATTCCTGCAAGGAGAGGTCAGGGGGCTCTTTTTAGAGAAGTATTGGCTGGTACAGCAGAAGCCACAGTGAGAATGGGGTCTTTGTTGTCCTCTGTCTGTGAAGAAGACGTGGGCTGTGGTTCCCCAGTGTAACAAGTGTTCTTGTGTTCAGGGTTTCTACTCTGAAAACGGAGTTCCTGCCACTGCTGAGTGTGTCGTTCGTCTCAGAGAACAGCGTTGTTGCCGCTGTAAGTATCTGTTGTCCTTGCAGTGTGCCACGTGCATCTCCAAGCCAGGAATAATGCATGCTCTGTGATAGGCACAGAGCTCACCCCTGCAGAGAAACTGTGGCTGGGAGCACTCTACTGGGGTTGGCAAGTGGGCAGGGGCTCTCTGGACTGACTGACCTTCTATTTCAGGGCCACGACTGCTGCCCGATGCTATTTAACTATGACGACCGTGGCTGTTTGACCTTTGTGTCCAAGCTAGACGTCCCAAAACAGAGCATCCAGCGCAACATGTCTGCCATGGAACGCTTCCGCAACATGGACAAGAGAGCCACAACTGAGGACCGCAACACAGCCTTGGAGACGCTGCACCAGAATAGCATCACGTAGGTGTCACTAGCTGCCTGAAGCCAGGGCACTGGGCTTCTGTAAAGAAGTGGCTGGCCAAGGTGCCCACTCCTTGTCATTTCATTACAGAAGCCTTCTGTGCTGCAGGCCCCAGCTCCCTGAAGGGATGAGGGCAGTGCTAAGCCTGTGCCTCATCCCTAAGGGCTTATTGTAACAGAAGAGTTGGCTGGATGTGGTGACCCAGGCCTTTAATCCCTCCATTAGGAGGCAGAGGCAGGTGTGAATCTGTGAATTCAAGAGCAGCCTGGTCTACATAGCCTACATAGTGAGTTCCAGACCAGCCAAGACTGCATGGTGAAACCCTGTCTCAGCAACAAAAAGTGAGCTGCCACCACCTCATCATTGTGCCTTCAAGATACAATTAGCACCAGGCATGCAGAAGGAGGAGTGTGACCCCTATCAGAGAAGGCCTGACTGGCTAGTAGTCTCCCAATGTGTATGGGAGGTAGGTTCATGCTGGGCATGGTGGCACAGGCCTATAGCCCCAATACCCGGGAGGCTGAGGCAAGAATGCCAACAAGATGGCTCAGTGGATAAAGGTGCTTGCTGCCAAGCCTGACAGACTGAGTATGCTACCAGAACCTACATGGCGAAAGGAGAGCACTGCCTCCCAAAAGTTGTCCTCCATATACACAGGCAGTTAGCTGAAGGAATTGTAACCTGTGTAAAGCCATTCCCAGCTCCTAGGCTGCACACGTAGTCCTTTGCTGTAGTGTACTGTGTCCTTAGAGGGCAGACTCTCATCTGGACATTTGAGATGGGAGAGAAGCTGCATCTTGGAAGGTTTCCACATGATTAGCTCACGCAGGTTGTTTCCCTTATCTGCTGGGCTCTGCTGGAATCTGGAGGAGTGACTGCCTGCTGCTGGCGTTGTGATGAATCAGTTTATTTATGAATTCTTTGTGTTTAGGACTGGGGATTGCACTCAGGACCTAAGACTTGCTAGGCAAGCACTCCACCACCAAGGCACAGCACCTGCCCTTGTAAAGACAAATTTACAATGCAAGGAAGGTGTTGGGCCTTGTGCCCTGGCTGTCCTGGAAGGTTGATTTGAAAGGACTTGTTGGAGACCAGTTGGCTTCAATCCTGCTCTGGACACGCCTGTATCTGAAAAATCAAGACAGTTCCTTACATCTGCATCACTACTGAGTCCCTGCCCTGTTGTACCCATCACATGCTGTGAGGCCATTGTCTCTTCTTCTGGTCTCATCTTTCCACTTTTGCCTTTCCCTTTTGTTCAGTAACAAAATCACCCCCCCACCCCCCACCCCCACACAACCTATATAGCACTTTGGCTGGCCTGGAGCTTGCTTTGTAGACCAGGCTGGTCTGTAATTCACATATCTGATGACCTCTGTCTTTTGAGTGCTAGGATTAAAGGCATGTGCCAACATGTCCCCCCCCCCCCCTCTGTTTTTGACATAGGATTTCATGTAGCTTAGGTTGGTCTCGGACTCACTAAATAGGCTGGGGTAGAGGATTGCTGTGTTACTGAGGATGACCTTAAGCTTATCTTCTACCTCTGCCTTCCAAGTGCTAGGGTACATAGGCATGTGCCGACATACACATTTGATGTTAATGGTGGTCCAACCAGGACCTCTGCCAACTGAGCCACATCTCAAGCTAGTGAGGGCCCTCACCCCTTCCTGTTTTGAGACAGAATCTTGCTATGTTATCTTGATGAATCTTGAATTTGAGCCCAGCTATCTTTGGGATATTTTCTGACTCTGACTGTTATGGCCCAATGCTGATGGACATGTTACTATTTGAGAGTAAGAAGTGAGTTCATTTCCTTTAGTGGACCTTACAGTAAGTGAAGAGGGTTGGACTCACCTCCACACAGATCTCACAATCTCTTGATTTTGCTTTTCTTTTAGTCAGGTGTCTATTTATGAGGTGGACAAGCAAGACTGTCGGAAATTTTGCACTACTGGCATCGATGGAGCCATGACAATTTGGGATTTCAAGGTATTTCTTCCTGGTACTGGTTTATGCAGCATTGGGGATGGAACCCAGGGCCTCACACTTGTTAAAGAGAGCTCTCTTCTACTGGACTACCCTGGCCTTGATTTCCAGGTGTTCCTACTCTACATGATTGTGCTCAAACTTTTCCTGAAAGAACGAGTTCTTCCTTCAGTGTATGGCAGCAGCACTGGCCCCAGACCTTTAAGCACGAGGAGGACCACCATTCCCAGTGGGTGGTTGATATCTCCTAATAGTATTTGATTTCAAGAAAACTTGAATGCTGTTGTTGAGACAGGCCCTGTACTGGCCACTAGCCTACATTTCTATGTGTAGACAGATTTTCATAGTTTACAGAAATTTATTTAATAAATACAACTGGCATGGAGCTCATTCCTGTAATACCTACACTTGGAAAGCTGAGGTAGAAGGATTGTTTTGAATTTGATGCCAGTCTGTGCTAGAGAATAAGACCTTGCTCTCCCGGCCCCCAAATAATGCAGTGAACTGAGAAGATAGAACACACACACACATACACACACACCATGTGTGGTAGTGCAAGAATAGTATAGGGGTCTAGAGTGATGGCTCAGCAGTTAAGACCACTTGCTTAGGACTCAGGGTTCATTTCCCAGCACCCACATGGCAGTTCACAACCAAATGTAACTCTAGTTCTAGCATCCAGTGCCCTCTTCTGACCTCCACAGACATCAGGCACACATGTGACAAACATACATGCATTCAGACAAACATTATACACATAAAAATTCATAAGTGAATCTTTGAAAAAAAGTACGTAGTGATGCACATTTTTAATCCCAGCACTCAGGAGTCAGAAGCAGGTGGGTCTCTGTGAGTTTGAATTCAGCTTGGCCGGGTCTACAGAGCGAGTTCAGGACAGCCATTACTACACAGAAAAAAAAAAAAAAAAAAGAGGAGGGAGGGAGGAAGGGAAGAGTGAAATGGTGTATGGTGTGAGCCCATTGGGAACAGAGGAGGGAGGGAGGAAAGGAAGGAAGGAAGGAAGGAAGGAAGGAAGGAAGGAAGGAAGGAAGGAAGGAAGGAAGGAAGGAAGGAAGGAGTGAAATGGTGTGAGCCCATTGGGAACAGAGATGTCCAGGTCTGGGGAACCAGCCTGGAGCCAAGGTCTGGAGAGTACAGGGTGAGGAAGGTCAGCTTGTGTACCTACCAGGGAGGGGTGCAGCAGTGTGGCATCTCAGGAAACGGGCAGCAAATCCTCAGGACTGACCAATAAATGTTCTGCTCTTCTCAAGACCCTGGAGTCTTCCATCCAGGGCCTCCGGATAATGTGAAGCTGAGTGAGCCTCTGCCATCCAGCACAAGAAACAGACGGGGCTGCGCACACTCTGCCATTGGCATGCTGGTGAGGACCGCCGGCCCATGGAAACACTGTCAAACTATCAAGCAACTAGCGTGTGTTCGTGTGGATGTTGTGGGTGAAGTGTGGGTTTAAAGACAGCAGGGGTTTCTGTTTTGTTTTTTCTTATCTTTTCATTTTGTTTTGATTTTGTTATCTCATTCCATTTTTGACCAAAGCTTCTCTTTAAGTAGTTTATTATGGAAGATTGTCACACTAACTTACAGGGTAAGGGAAGTGTGTATTGTCTGCTAAAAAATTAAAAACCCAAGTGTGCAAATGTGTTTTGATTTGTTTTTTTTCCCTTCATACTATTTGTGTTGTTAGCAGTGGCACAAATCCATCTTCATTAGGTTAGTTCGGTTTTAGGGTCAGGCCCTAGACCTCAGGTCCCTAAACTGCACTGTCCTCTACAACGTTCAACCAGGGAGAGGTAGTTATTGAGACAGGCATGTAGTGCACATCCATAATCCTACCACTCTAAGGGCTGAGATAGGAGGATAACAAGTTCAAGGCACAAAAACAGTGTATCATGTCTCACAGGGGATAGGGTTGTCTGTTCTGGAAACACAGCATTCCTTCTGCAAATTGGAGCCCAGGACCCTGTTCTGGATAGCTGAGGAGCCATGAAGCAGCCCTCCTCCTCTGCTGGGCAGAGCCAGTTAGAGGCTGCTCTGGAAACCGTTGCTTAGCCAGGTTCTTTCCTGTGCTCCACCCATGAGCAGAGAAAAGGGGGCCGCTGCCATCTTGGCTTAGAGATCCCTATGTGCAGCCTGAGCTATTTCCATCCTAACTCAGTATCACATTTGATGGGGCAAGACTAAGGATCATTCTAGATGCAAATCTAAATGAGTGGCAGGATCACTTGTGGGGTGGAGGTAGGAGGATTGCCATAAATTTGAGACTGCTCTGGTCTACATAGGTTCTGGGCCAGCCAAGACTACATATTAAGATCCTGTCTCCCAACACCAAAATCAATGAATGAATCTGAAGCAGTGTAATGTGTGACCATCTCTTCATTCCACTGCACAGGACAAGCCAGATAGACAACTAAACAGGGTCTCGTGTAGCCCAGGCTGGCCTGGAACTCCCTATGCAAGCAAGAATAACATTGAAGAACTGTGGTTTCCACCTCCAGAGTTGTAAGGTGTGCTCTGTGGTGCTGAGAGTGGAATCCAGAACCCTGTGTGTGCCAGGCCAGCACTCTGCCAACTGGGCCACAGCCCCAGGCCTCTGGGCGGCAGTTTGTCTCTGTTGGGGACTGGTTAGCAAGGGTCTAAGAATGTTAAGAAATTTGAAAGAAAATGACCCTTTTGATGATGCATGGCAGACCTTATTATCTCTAAGAGAGTGGCTGCAGCACCTGGGAGCTGGCCTGTTGGCCCTGCCTCAGTCACCCCTGTGCTGCAGTGTCCTCCTGGCACCCCTGACATCAGGAGCTCCTCCGTCAACACAGCCGTGTGTGCTTGACTATGCCAAGGTAACTGCTGAGTGCGCACAAGACCTCTATAGTTGCTGTTCCAGTTACACTTGGGAGCTGACAAAACTCGTGTGCACCAGAGGAAGTGAATAACCAGAATCCCAGCAGTAACCACTGTGCATGCTCCCCACTGGGCAAGGCTAGGCATCCTCCTGCCTCAGCCTCCCGAGTGCTGGAGGTACGGGTGCTCACTACTGCACCAGGCTCTGGACCTTCCTAAGGAACAGACTTTGAAGGGTTTCACTCTAGACTTGAGTTTCTCAATTGTCAGTGTGCTGTTCTGACTGAGAAGGTGGGTGTGCAGCTGAGTGCCCTTGAGAGCTGGGCTGGGATGCCATGACTGTGGTGGTTTGCCCCCTCTGGACCTTTGGCCTTGGGTGGCCAGAAGTTTCCCTTCTCTTCTGCTGACTGTTCTCAGATCTCAATCGCTTGCTCTGACCCTTGAAACAAAAAGGAGGTTATATTGAGCTGCTGTGAAAGGCCTTCCACTACCTTCTTGGCCAGTCCAGTCCACTGTGCGCAGGAGGCAACAAGGCGGGTGGGGGCAGAGTGAGAGCCAGCACATGCTAATGGAAGATGCTGTAGCAGCCCCACCCGCTCCCTCTTCCTAAGTGTGCATGAGGCTGCATTTTTTGGAAACTAGAGATGCAGAAAAAAATAGAGCAGGTCATGATCATTCCTAAGGCACTGTGCAGATTCCTGGAAGAGACAGAAAGCTGTCCAAGATGGAGCTCCCTGAGCTCCCTGAGCTCCTCCCCACCAAAGACTTGCTTCATTTGAGGTCCTAAAGCTCCCCCTCTGGTGCCCATGTCAATATAACCCCAGTACCAGGGAGCTTGAGGCAGGAGGATTTTGAATTCTGAAATAGGTTGAGACCCTGAGGTGGAAGGTGGAGAAAGGGGAGGGAGGGGAAAACAAGCCTCCTATTGCTTTGCAGTCTGAAAGTCCGTTTCTGTGTTTTTGTTTATTTTATATTGGGGGCATGCACACCACAGTGCATATGCGGAGGTCATAGGACAACTGGCAGAAGCCATTACCATCTACACCACCTGGTTTTAATGGCTATGATAAATAAATGACAAGAACCAAAGAAAGAAAGGGGCTGGGAAGATGGCAGAGTGCTTGTTTTGCCAGGACCTGAGTTCCAGCCCCAGAAGTCACTTAAAAAAATAAATAAATAAAATAAAATAAAATAAAGAGCCAGGTGTGGTGGTGCACACCTTTAATCCCAGCACAGAGACAGAGACACAGGGATCTCAGTGTGTTTGAGGCCAGCTTAGTCTACATAATGAGTTCCAGGACTCCCTGTCTTGGGAGGGAGAGAGGGCGGGCTTAGTAGTTAAGAGCATTTGACTTCTCTTTCAGAGGACCTGAGTTTAGTTCCCAGTGGCAGCTCACAACCATCTGTGACTTCACTTCAGGGGATCTGATGCCCTCTTCAACCCTGGCATGTACTGAATACATGTTGTGCACATACATGCAAGCAAAACACCTATACATATAAAAGTAATCTAAATATAAAAAAGCGGGGCTGGAGAGATGGTTCAGGGGTTAAGAGCACTGGTTGCTCTTCCAGAGGTCCTAAGTTCAATTCCCAGCAACACATGGTAGTTAACAACCATCTATAATAAGAACTGTCGCCCTCTTCTGGTATGCAGGCAGAACACTATACATAATAAAATAAATGTTAAGAAAAATAAATAAAAAAGCTATCTGGGCATGATAGCACATGTCTTTAATCCTAGCACTCAGGAGGCAGAGGCAGGCAGATCTCTGTGAGTGCAGGCCAGCTAGGGCTACACTGTGAGAACCTGTCTCAAAAATTAACAAAAGCAGGCTTAGTGGCATGTACCTATAATCCCTCCACTGGGAGTTGAAAACATTCCTGGGGTGCAAAGGCCTGCCAACCTAACACTCAGTGAATTCCAGGCCAAGGAGAAACTCAAAACAAGCTGTCTGAGGGAGGCTGACCTTTAGCATCTATGCACGAGCACATGCACGCACACGCACGCACACACACATGCACAATCTGCTTTGATCCATCGCTCGACCCCTGGTCACTCAGCTCCAGGCAGAGTATGACGGCACAGAGGGTGTAGTGGAGCCCAGCTGCTCACTACACAGCAGGTAGGAAGCAGAGTGAGAGCCAGCAGGTGAAGATGGACTCTTCAAGGCACTTCCCGAGTGACTTTCTTCTTGGGTTTCAGCTCCTAGCATTGAATTCAGCTAAGAACAGTGGACTTGCCCGCTCTTGAGGCAGCACCTTCCTGATCCAATCACATCTCAGTAGCGCTATCAGCAGGAGGCCCTTTAACAGAAGGCTTCAGAAGTTGCTTAATATCTAGTATTTCCTTTCATGATGCAGGGGTCAGAGGCAGAGCCTGAAAGCCTCACTTTGCAGATGTGGAAACTGAGGCAGAGCAAGGGTTAAGTGGCAGAACCAGAATTCTATTCCATTTTCTAGCACAGCTTTATCATCTCATTTTCTGGATGGCGCTGAGTGAATCCTACCAGCAGCTTCTCCAGGAGGGTCTGAGGACGGGAGAGCCAGTGATACGAACATGGCTGCTGCAGCACAAATCATGATTTTCTTCATCCCGTCACTACCTCAGTTCGGGTCCATTTCCAGAGCAGGAAGAAACAGTCCTCAGGGATTCATAAAAAACTTGCAAGCTGACTCAAAGGGGTTGAGGTGTGGCTCAGTGGTAGAACACCTGCCTAGAATCCTCCAGTGAGGGGCTGGGGTGTGGCTCAGTGGTAGAGTACTTGCCTAGAATCCCCCCAGTGAGGGACTGGGGTGTGGCTCAGTGGTAGAACACCTGCCTAGAATCCCCCAGTGAGGGGCTGGGGTGTGGCTCAATGGTAGAGCCCCTGCCTAGAACCCCCAGTGAGGGGCTGGGGTGTAGCTCCATGCATGTGCAAAGCCTTAGGTTCCTTACCCAACACCACCAGAAAGAGAAAGAGAGGGGAGAGGGAGTGAAAGGAGCCTGGTCCATGCCTCTCAACCCTCCTGAAGGCAGCTTGAGCTCAAACTGACTAGAGTTTACCAGAGCTCTGTTTTTCTCCGTGGGATTGCCTTGTTCTGTGTCCTGCTTTGAGGCCTCATCTCCTCTTCCAGGCTCCTGCCCTTTGCTCATACAGCTCACGCAGAAAGGGCTTCACTGCAGTGGGTCACTATCTAGAGTGGCTTGGCTTTACTTTGTTCACCCACTAAAGACGCTGGGTCATTTTAGGTCACTAGTTCAGGACAGAGGACGCCACAAGCTTACAGAGTCAGATCACTCAAGGCCTCCTGGGGCCATTTCCAGGCTTTTACCCTGGGCTCTTACTGACAGAACGGAAGCCAGGGAAGTACTGTCCCATGGGAAGATCGCTGGTACAGTGTTTTTTTCCTAGCCAAACCAAAGAAACCTGACTTTGCCAAGGCTAAGGAAACAAACCTACAGGAACAGCAAGGTAGGGTCCCAGGATCAGGGTTCCTCTGTCTTGGTGACAGGAGCAGTAACTCATGAAAATCTGAGCTAAATCTTCTGGTGGCACAGGGAGAATGGAGGCAGGAGAATCACAAGTTCAAAGCCTGCCTGCCTGAGTTCAAATCCAGCCCCAGAAATTTAAGGAGACAATGTAAAAAGTAAAAAAACTGGGGATGTAGCTCAACCGCAGAATGCTTGCTGACTGTGTAGGGTCCTGAGTTTGAATCCCAAACCACAGTAAGAAAAAAGAAAAAGATGCACTGGGCACGGGCTGTGGGAACCACTCCAAACTTAATTTTTTTTTTAAATTTTACCAGACATAGAGCTTTGATCCTAGAACTCAGAACTCAGGGGCAGAGACAGGTGGATCTCGTGAGTTTGAAGCCAGCCTGGTCTAAGAATGAGTTCCAGGACAGCCAGGGCTACACAGAGAAACCCTGTCTTGAAAAACAAAAACATAAACGTATTACATATATTGATTTACTCTCTGTGTGTGTTTACACTATAGTGCACTATGGCATGTGTGAGGTCAGAGGACAATCTGAATGAGTTTACTTTCTCTTTCTACCTTGTGGTTTCTTGGGATGCAACTGAATTGGTCCTTAGGTTTGGTGGGAAGCTCCTTTGCCATCTGAGCCATCTTGACGGCCCCTTTGCTTTTTTTGAGGCTGGCCTTGAACTGGTTATGCAGTCAATGATGAACTTGAACCTGATCAGCTGTGGGTCGCCACAGGCTTAAGCACCTCCAACCATGATAGCCATTCCTTGAGGAAGTGCTCAGGATCTTCTCAGTGTAAAGGATGCTAGAATTAGTGACACAGGATACTGCTGGGAATCTAGGGAGGGTCTCTCACAGGGTAGGGGGTAAAGTGACCACAGCAACAACGGGCCTGGATGACCCTGGTAACTTGCAGGAGTGAAGTGTGTGGGACGACAGAAGCAAGAAGTCACCTGGGGTGGAGATGCTCCCTTGCCTGGACACCAGCGACTCGGCGGCTACTTTGGGACACTGAGGATCTGCGGGGCGGGGCGGCCTACCGCCAGGGCCTCCAGTTGGGCGTCAGGGGTGGATCCCAGAGGGTGAGGGGCGGAGGCACGCAGGGGTCACTAAGTTCCGGGGTGCCTGTGTGTGGTCTCAAAGCCTCTGCATTCTTGGTGGCCCGAGCTCGGACTCCCCTCTCTCCCAGCCTCAGTTTCCCCACGCATAAAGTAGTTCGGAGAGACAACGTGAGCTCTCCTAGCGACATCTTGAGCTGAACTGGACTTTACTACGGTCAAGCGGGCTTCTTACCTCGAGGGGTGGGCGTGCCCTGGGATCTGGCCACAGCCGCCCGGGTCCCGCCCCCGGTCCCTGCGGGGCTGTGCCCGGAGGCCCCGCCCCCCGCCCACGAGGAAGTGGCTGCTGCGCTGAGCGGGTCTCAGAGCCGGTTCGGCGCGTCGACTGTCCAGAGTCCGCGGCCGGGGCGCCCCGAGGTGAGGGGCGTGGGTTGATCGCGCGGTGTGTGTGGGGTATAAGGCCACCTAGAAGTCAGGGGACTTGAAGCTATATTCGACGGTGAGGGGGATGGGGGTAAGAGAAATGAAGGGCCGTGTGCTTGGGGGCCTTGATGGGACTCCCGGCGAGGGTGGGACTGGGGAGGAGGGAGCTATTGGGGGCGGCGTTCTGGGGATGCGGGGTGCGGTGGGAGGAACGCAGAAATTCCCCGCGCACTCGACGCCATCAAGGCGGCACAGCCCCAGCCCTCGCGCCCCTCTCCACTTTCCTGGGTCAGCTTTTAGATCTCAGTTCCCCGTGTCGCCCCGTTACTTCGGGTGCAGGGCCCCACGCCCAGTCACTTCCCCCTTGGTCCGCAGCCTTCCGGGTTGTTACGACCGGGAAATGAGCTGGCGCCCCCGCCCCGCCTCATCCCTCCGCCCCCAGCGACCATGCCCACCCCACTAGCATTCAGGACTTCAGGTCTCACCCGATACGGGACGAGCGGACTCCGGCAGCACGAAAGTAGCCCAGCCGGCCACTCGAGACTGGGCAGGTCCAATCGGACCCCCGGGAATCCCGAACTAGGAGTCAGCCCAGGTGCTGGCCTTAGAACTTGTTCCCCCAGGCAGCTCCAGCCTGGGGCGGCGTGGTCGGTGTCGCGGGCGAGCCACCCAGCCGCTGTGGAGCTCAACTTGTCTTGCCTGGAAAATGGGGACCATCCAGATCTGGCTTAGAGGCCAGATGTGGCCAACACAGTTGGCAGAGTGCCTGCCTGCTGCTGCCGACCTCATTCCTGCACCCGGCTGAACTTGGCCTTGTGTGGCGGTAGGGTGGGGTGGGATCCCAAGCCGCAGACTTCTTGAGAGAAGTCAAGAAACAGATTTACCAGGCAGGCTGACTTCGGTTATAAGAGAATGTGTGGGGCTGGGAGATGGCCATAAAAGCACTAACCGTACAAGTGTGAAGACCTAGTTCGAATCTCCGGCATCGACGAGAAGCTGGGGGTATGTCTGTAATCCTAGCGTTCCTATTGTGGGGATGAGATAGCCGAGGTTGTCCTCCAACACACACACACACACACACACACCCCAGAGTGTAATGTAAAGTTCTGTGTGAACGAAATTTTCTGGCTATCCTTTTTTAGACAGGATCTCATTATGTAGACCAGAAAGGCTTCGAACTCTTATATATAGCTCTGCTTACCTCTGCTTCCCCAGTGCTGAGATTAAAGGTGAACACACATTTGCATCATTTTAAAAAAATAACCTCCGAATGGGTTAGTGTTTTGTCTTGGTCTCAGGGTCTCAACAATTGCTAGGCAAGTGCATTATCAATGAGCCACACCGTCCAGCCCCCCATGGTATGTGAGCGTTTCCACTCTCATTGATTTGTGTGTGTGCGCGCGCACCCTGCGCGTGTTCTTAATCAGGTCACCTTTTCAGCCCCTGTTCTGTCCCTTCTTGAGTTGTTGGAATTTGGAGTTAGCACACCGACCATCAAATACACAGAACAAATGAACAACTGAGGATCTCTCCACAGCCCTGCCAGCACTGAGTTTTATGTGTTTTGGAGGTGTGTTTTGTTTTGATTATTGTAAACTGATGTTTTACAGTATTTTATTTTAAAATTATTTTAATCTGTGTTGCTGGATTTGACTTCGCCTAGTTCTGTAAGACTTCAAGTGCAGCCCAGAGGAGGAAGAACTGGGGGTTTCGAGGGCTGCTCACACCACCCAGGCTCCTACCCACAACAGGAAGTTGAGTAAGGCTTAGCACCATAAAAAAGAAAAAAAAAAATGCTGCTGTCTGCCCGGAGCAAGCGCCTGAGCTGGGCGGGGACTTCCTGGATTGCCTGTGGAGCCAAGGTCCTTGCTGCAGGCAACTCCTGCTTGGCTTAAGTCTCAAATCCAGCCAAACTGTGGATTCAAGAAAACAGAGCCAAGAAAAGTCAACTGAGCAAGGCAGGACCAGCAGGCTGTGTCTGTGGGGCGGAGGATATCTAGCCAGGATGAGAGAGCTAGAGTATGTATGTATGTATGTATGTATGCATGTATGTATCATTGCATTGTGTGTGTGTGTGTGTGTGTGTGTGTGTGTGTGTGTAAGTAGGTAGGTAGGTAGGTTAGAGGACAAGAGTTGGTTCCCTCCTTCCACTGTGTAGGTCCAGGGGATCAGATTCAGGTCATCAGACTGGGCAGCAAGCACCTTTACCTGCTGAGCCATCTTGCCAGCCCCTATTATTTATTTATCCAAAGCAGGTTCTCACTATGAAATCTAAGCTGGCTTCAAACTCATGATCCTCCAGCCTCAGGCTCCTGAGTGCTGGTATCTCAGTGTGGCACCACACCCTCTTATTTAACCCAGCACTCTCAGAAGGAATTCTGAGACCCTAAACCTGGAAGAGTGTCCTTGTCTGCACAGCAGCTGAGGCTCTGGCTAGCTGATGTGGGAGGGGAGCTGTATCAGCCCTCCCCAGCCACAGGAGATGGCCTAGGGTAAAGGCTTCTGTCTGACTTTTCTGACCACTTGTTTCATTAGAACAGAGCTCCCCCCCCCCCCCCCCCCCCCCCGCACACTTGTTGATGCATTGCTGTGATGCAGCAGGCTATGGTCCCTGCCTCACCATCCCTCAAGACAGACAGCAACAGGAGAGTGGAAAGCATTCATTTAGTAGTGGCCAAAAAGTATTCCTGGAGGGCTAGGGTGTGGCTTAGTGGTGGTGCACCTGCCTAGAATGCACAGACTTTGGGTTCCATCCCAATACCGTGAAAGAGGAAAAACCTGAAGCTAGCCTCAAATTCATAATCCTCCTGCCTCAGTCTCTAGAGTGCAAGTGTATTCCAGCAGGAACAGTTTAAGAATTCATGTCTAGCTCAACGATGGTGGCACACACCTTTAATCCCAGCACTTGGGAGGCAGAGGCATGCGGATCTTTGAGTTTGAGGCCTGCCTGGTCTACAGAGCAAGTTCCAGACAGCTAGGATTACACAGAGAAACCCTGTTTCAAAAAACAAAAAATAATGAAAGATTCCTATCTAAGAAATTAGGGTCCTGTCAAAGACCCTAGTTCAGTGTTCTTGGGCATTCTCAGGATAAAAACAACTCGCCTTGAAGACCCAAAGCACCATTCCATGCCCTTGCTTGGAACTCAGAGGGAAACAGACCCTTCCTCAGGATGACATGCCACTGTCCCTCCCTTGCTCTACCCAGCCCTGGGTCTGCTGGCAGGGAGTAATCCTGCATGGGCAGGGCTCCTGGGTGAACAGAGAGACCCAGTCCCTCAGTCTCCCCCAGTTTCCAGGGCAGTAACAGAGCAGGAGCAGCCTCAGAGCCACCCTCCACAGCCCCCTTTGACAGACAGATGAGAGGGCGAAGGGTCTAGCTCAGCAATGAGCAGCACCTAAGTGAAAACCCCTCCTCTGCCTCTTGAATGCCAAAGTTACAACTGTATCACCCTACTCCACTCCTGGTTGCATTTCTGTTTTGTTTGGTTTTTTGTTTGTTTGTTTTGGAACAGTGTTTCTCTGTACAGCTCTGACTGGCCTGGAACACACTACATAGACCAGGCTGGCCTTGAAACCCACAGAGATCCCCTTGCCTCTGTCATGAGTGTTGGGTTCTAAAGGTGTGTGGGGGCCACCAAACACAGCTTTTGGGTACTTTTTACAACAAGGTGGATGGCAGGCATGGATGACACACACCCCCATCCCTTTTGTAGGTCTGAGGTCTTGCTAGTTTGCTTGCTTTCGGAAGCTGTAAGAAGAGGGAAATGGGTCTTCCCTTTCCCCATTTGGTTTCATCCCTCTTCCACTTATTTGATAGGTAGCAGATATACTCAGGAGATAAATAAGACAGGCTCTTGATAGGAGACACTCAAGCTTACCTGTTTCTACTTGTTTAAATGTGAAGAGAATCTTTATCTCCCTGTGATAGCTCTGCCCTCCACTCATATATGTTTCTTAATATTTGTTATTTAAGCATATCATGCTGGTCATGGTGGTGCACGCCTTTGATCCCAGCACGTGGGGCAGGTGAGTGGAAGGTAGGCAGATCTCTGAGTTTGAGGCAAACCTGGTCTATGTAGTAAGTTTCAAGTTTGCCAGAACTACACAGTGAGACCATGCCTTTAAAAAAAAAATTAAGCTGGTGGTGGCGGTGCACACCTTTAATCCCAGCACTCAGAAGGCAGAGGCAGGTGGATCTCTGAGTTCGAGGCCAGCCTGGTCTGGTCTACTGAACAAGTTCCAGGACAGCCAGGGCTATACAAAGAAACCCTGTCTTGAGGGGTGGAGGTGGAAAAAAGAAAAATAAAAACAAACAACCAGATCCAATACCCCCAGTGAGCTTTTGATTCTATGCCTATACTCTCCTTTCTGCTGCTGAGTCTTGTCTTTGTTCTCCGGTGTCAGGTATCCCTGGCTGGAACATCAACCCACAAGTGCTTGGGGAAATCGCCATCTAGCCTGCCTGCTGAGGTGAGGGCTTCAAGGTTGTACTTCCCAGTTCCTCCCTTATCCTAGTGCCTCAGAAGTCAGGGCGTTAGTGGGGGCTGCTGTAGCAGGGGCCATGTGATTCATCTATAAAAAGAATAGGTATGTATGCTAAGTGTGCCCTGCAAGCTTGAGGACCTGAGTTTGAGCTCCAGAACCGTGAAAAGGCTGGGTGTGGTGTTAGAGATGGCTCATCAGTGATAAACCAGGTAGGACGGCTCACAGCAAACTGTGATTCCAGTTCCAGGGAATCAGACGCCCTCTCCTGGCCGTTTTGCGCTTTGCACTTGTGTCCTTCCACTTCACATAATTAAAAACAACAGCAACAACAACAACAAAAAAAACCCAGCAGGGTATATGGTGGTACATGCCTTTAATTCCAGCACTGGGGAGGCAGACAGGTCTCTGTGAGTTCGTGGCCAGCCTGCTCTACAGAACGAGTTCCAGGACAACCAGAGCTATAAAAGGAACACTGTCTCCAAAAAAAAAAAAAAAAGCAGAAAAAGAAGAAAGAAATGACTAGGTGTGGTGATGCACACATGTAATGCCAGTGTTGAGGAGGCAGACACGTGGTTTCCTGTCTTTGAAAAGCAAGATGGATGGCATCTACAGATGACACCTGGCCCGTGTGCAAGGCTTGAGTCCTTCCATCTAGCCCGGGCCACTTTCTGAGCACAGGTTTTCTGAGAGTTCACTGGATTCCCATTCTGGGCATGGGGAGCCAGATACAGTCCTGGTTTCTGCTGGTAGATGTGTCCTATGCCACCCTAGGAACTGTCTAGAATGTTCCTGTTGTGTCTGGAAACAAGAAGTTTTCACCAGCTAAGCAGGCCATGGGCAGGGCTTATCAAGGAGTATACTGTAGAAGGTTCATGATGCAGCTGAGCCCAGAATGAACTGACAAGAGTAGGCGCGAGCCGTGTGTGTGTGTGTGTGTGTGTGTGTGTGTGTGTGTGTGTGTGTGTGTAGGTGCCTGAGTGAAGAGTATTACAGGCTGAGCGGACAGCTAGTGAAGAGGCCTGAGGCAGGAGCATGCCCATGTGGCTGAGGGTTAGCTTGTAGGGTCAGGGAGGGTGTGTCTCAGTGAATAAATTGAGGCAGGGCATCATGCATATCTTGGAACAAAAGCATGGTTTGTCGCCTGGCATCAACATACCTTAAAAAAAGAAACTGTATCTACTTACTAGATTGTGTGTTCATGCTTGTGCCAGGCATGCATGTGGAGGTTACAGAACAACCTGAGGAATTTGGTTCTCCCGTTCCATCATGTAGGTCCATCTAGACTGATGGACCCCTTCCTGACCACCCCCAGCTGTGCTGCATCTTTTGTTGTTATTAGACAACATCTCTTGTAGTCCAGACTAGCCTGGGATTCGCTATGCTGTGGAGGACTTTGAATTTGCGATTATTCTCCTGCCTCTGCCTCTTGTCACCACACCCAATTTATGTGGTCCTCATGAATGCTAGGCCAGCACTCTGCCAACTGAGTTACATCCCCAGTCCTGTTTGTTTTCTGAGACAAGTTCTGGGTAGCCCAGGGTGGCCTCGAACTCATGACCACCTGACTTACTCTTACCATGGCTGGAATTACAGGCATGTGCTGTCAGGCCCTGCCACCCACAGAGGGTAGTTACTATTGTATTATGCTGATGAGGAAATGAGGTGCAGAGACAGTAGATGACATGCTCTGGGTCACATGGCTGGCAAACAGGGCCATGATGCCTGTCCACTCTGGAACCCTCCTGACTCTGGGGAGATGACTGCGGGATGGGCAGAACAGGGGTTAGGGGAAGTGACCTCTGGGTATTTTGGGATGGGTATCTTAGTGGAGAATGGAGGGGACAACAGAGAAGCTCTGAGGCATGAAAATTGGATAGGAGTAGCCAGGAAGGCACATCTAGCAGGTTGTCTGAGAAGCATGGTGAGTGCCTAGGGGGAGGCCAGGCAGGGCTGGTGGGGATGGGGGTGGGGAAGCTGTGGGAGCCCAGCCGTGGCTCTGGTGAGCCTAGCCCTAGAATGTCACCTGTTTTATCTGCCTGGCCACTTTGTGCAGGGCTTGGGAAGGGAGGACCAGGGCACTGACAGGCCTAACTGCTGTGAGCTGGGCTTTGTTTGAAGTGGATTATTGGGCTCTTTAATATTTATGACGTTTGTGTGTGTGTGTGTGTGTACCATGAAGAAACTGAGGCGATGACAAGGCTGTGTGGTTCAGGGTCCCAGCCCCCCACTCATAGTGTCATTGCCCTCAATCCCAAGCTTCGTTCCAAACCCATCTTTTGTTCTCTAGAGCCCAGGACATTTGTGACACCTGCTTTTTGGGGATGGGGGACGCTGGGCTCAAGGAGAGGTTCTAGCATGCTTGGCCAGTCAGGAGACTAGGGTGACCCAAGCGGCTACTCTGCCAAGACAGGGCACAGCTGACGCACATTCTGTCCCCTCCCCTGGGTCCAGGAGACAAGTGACTATGGCTTACCACAGCTTCCTGGTGGAGCCCATCAGCTGCCATGCCTGGAACAAGGACCGTACACGTGAGTGCTCACTTCTGCAAGGTGGCCTCTTAAACTGGGATTGGTTGGGACGAACTGGGGACAATGGGGTGACAGGGCAGTGAAACAGCTTTGAGGGGTGGGGTGCAGCCAGACTCCACACCTTGGGCCTCCGTGCTTAAGGCAAGTGCTCCTGGAATGGGGTAAAGAACTGAAGAACAAGCAAGGGGGGAGGGGCAGGCAGGTAAAAAAGGAGATGTTGGCATATTGGGTGGACAGCGGTTTAACAGCCTGGGTCTCCTGGAACAGTTCTGGAGGGTAGTGGAAAGAATTGTTATGAACAGCACAAAGGACAGGCCGTGGTGGTAGACACCTGGCATCCTAAAACTTAAGAGGCTGAGGCAGGGGGTTTGAGGCCAGGCTGAGCTACATAGTGGATACCTTTCTCCAAAAGCAACAAAATGGGCCAGTGGGATGGCTCAGCATTGCTTGCCAAGCCTGACGAGTTTGCTCTCCAGAACCCACATAGTGGAAGGAAAGAACTGACTGCTCTCAGTTGCCCTCTGACCTCCGCTCACGTACTGTGCACTCCCATCCGCACACACACGCACGGCTTGTGCTAGAGCTGTGGGATGATGGGAGGAGCAGCTCCAGGGTCCTCAAATTGCTGGTGGGAAGTTCAGGGGATGGGTCCAGGCATGGGTGGCCCAGCAGGACAAGAGGTGGGAAGGGTGGGCACCCGTGCCACTGCCTCCCGAAAGTCATGCCTGTCTCCTACAGAGATCGCCATCTGCCCCAACAACCATGAGGTACACATCTATGAGAAGAGTGGCGCCAAGTGGAACAAGGTTCACGAGCTTAAGGAGCACAACGGGCAGGTGACAGGTGGGTGAGGACCCCCTCTTGAGAGGAGGCAAAGGCACAGCAGGTCCAGGCAGAGCTGACTACTCACTCACTGTATTAGTGGGAATAGTCTGGGTTGCAGAGAAAACAAACCTCTTCAAACTGACTTAGGGACCATAAAGACGGCTCAGCTGATAAAGGGGACTTACTTGAGTTCCATCCTCAGACCTCACAAGGAAAAGAACCAGTCCTTGCATATTGTTCTCTGACCTCCACAAACTAGCATATACAAACACTAAATAAATAATTTTTAAAATTAAAAGTCAAATTGGTGCCAGGCAGTGGTGGCGCACGTCTTTAATCCCAGTACTTGGAAGGCAGACACAGGTGGATCTCTGTGAATTCGAGGCCAAGCCTGGGCTACAGAGTGAGTTCCAGGACAGGCTCCTAAGCTACAGAGAAGCCCTGTCTCGAAAAACCAAAACCAAACAAAC
The DNA here is from genome assembly GCF_982192425.1 of Myodes glareolus. Taxonomy (NCBI): domain Eukaryota; kingdom Metazoa; phylum Chordata; class Mammalia; order Rodentia; family Cricetidae; genus Myodes; species Myodes glareolus. The sequence continues at coordinate 99,914,712 of NC_142027.1, read as the reverse complement.
AAAAAGTCAAATTGGCTTCAGTGGTAAAAAGATTGTAGACTTCCCAAGAGGCTAGATCCAGCAGCTCAGCATTACTATGACCTGTCTCTTAGCTTTACCTCCAGAATGTTTGGGATTATCTTGTGGAAATTGGTAGTCCCCCTAATAAGCTTCAGTAGTCACCCCTAGAGTGTCTGTTAGGGGTGGGGAATGCTAGTGAGTGGAGATGTGGCTCAGCAGTAGAGCACTTGTATAGAATTCCCCAGGCAGGGGCAGGGGTCATGCCTAAAATCACCCACTGAGGGTCTAGAGGCATGTCTCGGTAGTAGCATACCCGTTAGTCTGAGCAAGGCACTGGGCACCATAGTTACAGGTCTAGGCATGGTCACTGGAACTTGGGTGACTTTAGCTTGTGTCCTCTGCCCCTGTCCTGCAGGTATCGACTGGGCCCCTGAGAGTAACCGCATTGTGACCTGCGGCACAGACCGCAATGCCTATGTGTGGACACTGAAGGGCCGCACGTGGAAACCCACACTGGTCATCCTGCGGATCAACCGAGCTGCCCGCTGTGTGCGCTGGGCCCCCAATGAGAACAAGTTCGCTGTGGGCAGTGGCTCCCGTGTCATCTCCATCTGTTACTTTGAGCAGGAGAATGACTGGTGGGTGCTTTGTCGGGGCCAGAGAAGGCTGGGGGTGGGAGCGTCCAGGGTGGGGGCAGGGGTGCTGCTGGAGCTCGGGACTGCAGGGGACGGGGGGGTCAAAGTGACCCCAGAATGCAGCAAATGAAATGCGAAGGCTCTTGCTCCCAGGACTCCAGGGAAATCTGTACTGAGTCTCACTGGGGAGGCAGATGGTCATTACTGAGGTCCCACAGTTCTGACTTGACACAGAGCACCCCAGTGCTACTTCGGGGGATACTCCATCAAGCCCTTTGCACACACTGCCACAGCTATCTGGTAGTACTGTGGACTGGGCCTGTTACCCACTTTCAGGTGTGCCATACTTCAAGGGCCACTCACAAACACCCAGCACAGGATGGCTTCAAGCTCAGTGTAGAGCCAGGGTGACCCTGAACTTGTGGTCCCCCTGCCTCTGCCTCCCTAGTCTTGGGATGACAGGTATGCACCACCATGCCTGATTTATGCAGGGACAGGAATGGAACGGAAGACTCCATGAATGCTGAACAAACACTCCACCATTTGAACTACATTTCCAGCTCTAGGGAATTAAAACCTAGGGTCTCCTGCATGTGAGATAAGAGTTCTCTGCCACTGACCCACATTGCCAGCCCTAGTTTTGGTTGAGATAGGATCTTGCTCTGTAGCTAAGGCTACTCTTGAATTCAATTCTCTAGTACTTGTGTGCACCAGATGCCTGTCCCAGCCAGTGTTGGAGGACAAGGACAGTTTTGAGTCTGGAAAACCAGAATTCAAATCCCACCCTAGCCACAGAACCATACGATCTACAGTTGGTGGTGGCAAGTTCTCACCTCAAAAGTATATCACTGCCAGGAGTAGGCACTCAAGTGCTGACGCAGTAGTGCCCTCAGGACACTGCTGTCCAGTCACCCACCTGCCTGCCTTTTTCACCCATGCGTATAGGTGGGTGTGCAAGCACATCAAAAAACCCATCCGCTCCACCGTCCTCAGCCTTGACTGGCACCCCAACAATGTGCTCCTGGCTGCCGGCTCCTGTGACTTCAAGTGCAGGTAAGCTGGACATCCACCTGAGAGGGAACCCTAGCCAAGCAATACCAGGGACTGAAGGATGGAGGAAGAACCTCAAGCGCCTCCTCCTCCTAGACCAGCTCCTGTGCTACCAGCCAGGTCACCTGGGGATCCCTGGGGCATCAGACAGGGTTTTCACCCTCATGGCCTGCTAGCACCGCAGGATGGAGTCTTAGCAAAACTTGTCCCTTGCTGTCTCTTGAATGTCAGCAGGGTTCCCACAAGTCCTCCTTCCCTGCCTCCCCAATACAGCTGTCCTGATTTCTACTGAAGGAGGATGGTGTTTAGTGTAAACTTCCTACTAAGATATGAATGGCTGATGACCTGGTTATTTTTTACTTACGGCCCTATAACCTCTCTTGGTCACTGAACCCAAATTCCTCCCAAATCTCTGAATTTTAACCTGGGAAACTATAGGCCTATAGTTTCCTGATCCAGGGCCCAGAGATTGTGGCTTCCCACAAGGCTTTAGGTTGATAGCCAGGGAGCTGGTCTGTTGGCCCCCACCCGCTTTTGTTTTCATGAACTGGTGCCTTGCTGTTATGGCTCAGGCTGTCCTCAAACTTATGGTCTTCTATTAAGGATGTTAAACAGGTGGATCAAGAAGAGCTTAATATGTGTGGGAATGGTGTTGTGGGGCCAAGAGGAGGGCAGAATTGGAGCACAGGAGCTGTTGTAGCCTGGCAGGGACTGGGACACCCCCTAGAGCCATCTGTAGCAGTTAAGAACAGTCACCTTTCATGTTAGGGTCCCATGGGTGCTGGGAGGTCACAGGACTCTGAACTAAGCCCCCCATCCTGGCCCCATCTTGGTATATAGAGGGCAGAGGCTCAAGCCTGAATACAGCAGTCCTGCAGAGTCAGGTCTGGGACCCAAGACTTAGGGGAGAATCCCCTTCTCAGGCCCCTTTGTTTCCCCTAATAGGATCTTCTCTGCCTATATCAAGGAGGTAGAGGAGCGGCCAGCCCCGACACCATGGGGCTCTAAGATGCCCTTTGGGGAGCTAATGTTTGAGTCGAGCAGCAGTTGTGGCTGGGTGCATGGCGTCTGCTTCTCAGCCAGTGGGAGCCGTGTGGCTTGGGTCAGCCATGACAGCACTGTGTGTCTGGCAGACGCTGACAAGAAGATGGCGTGAGTATGGGGACAGAGGCTGTGGGGAGGACAGTGGTAACGGAGCACAGAGCAGGAGTGAAAGGGACAGTGTGGCTGACCCATTTCTCTTTCAGTGTCGCAACCCTGGCCTCGGAAACCTTGCCACTCCTGGCCATCACCTTCATCACAGAAAACAGTCTAGTGGCAGCGGTAAGTGGCCTTTAGGGATACAAGGGCAGAGGCCAGTAAGTAGTCCCTTTTCACTCATCCCTCCCTCCCGCATCCGTATATTATGTACAACTGTTTGGGTTATGCTGTACTAACAAAATTTCCCTGCTCTGTGTGGCATGACACAAAGGTATTTTTGACAGGGTCTCATTATGTTGCCTAAGCTAGTCTTCCCTTTTCCCTCTGAGTTCTCCAGGCCAGCCTCCTGAGGAACTGGGACTGCACGTTCTTGCCGGCACATCTATCCAGTGTGGGTGTTGGGGAAGGGGGGACGACTCTGACTTTGAAGGAGACTTCATTCCCAATGCTTCCCCAGGTTGAGTGCAGAAGAGTCCTAGAATCGTGCCCTAACATCTTTGCTTACACTGACCAGTGCAAATGACAGGGTCATTCCTAACTAGAAAGGCAGGCCTGTGGCCTACAGGATTGCTCTGGGGGTGAAAGCACTTGCTGCCCACTCTGATGACTCTGAGTTCAACTCCTGGATCCCACATAGTGAAAGGAGAAAACCAACTCTCACAGGTTGTCTTCTGACCTCAACATGCACCCATACACACCAAATTAGAAGCAGGCCCGCGGGAATGAACTAAGAGTCACCGAGTGTCCCGAAAGCTACTGTTCCTTCTGCCCACTATTCTATTAATATGGAGGTTGCCAAGTTTGCTTTCTTCCTGGAGGTCCACCCAATGAAAAGGGTCTAGATAGGGCATCATGCTTGCCTTGCATAGTGGAGGAAGGGCAGCCTTCTTAACTGCCTACTTGATACATCTGAGGCTGAGGTCCCTCTCTCTGGGTCTTGGTAGCTGGGGCATTGGTCTCCTGGTAGCCCTCAGTTGCTGCCAGATGCCCTCATGGCCATGTTTCACCTCACACCTCAGTTTCCCTGTTTTAAGAAGCATCCCTACCTCAGATGATGCTTCAATGGTACTCCTGTCCGTTCTCAGGGCCACGACTGCTTTCCTGTGCTGTTTACCTATGACAGTGCTGCGGGGACACTGAGCTTTGGTGGTCGGCTGGACGTGCCCAAGCAGAGCTCCCAGCGTGGCCTGACAGCCCGTGAACGCTTCCAGAACCTGGACAAGAAGGCCAGCTCTGAGGGTGGTGCAGCCACGGGCGCTGGCCTAGACTCACTGCACAAGAACAGTGTCAGGTGCTTCTGCAGACACTGAAGAACCACTAGGCTGGGGTGGGAGCCAGAGGGAGGTGGGGCTGAAATAGCATGGTGCTGGAGGATGTACTAGGAGGAAGCAGGCTGCACTCAAATAGTAGGAACTTACTTAGCAGTCAGCCTAGCTTTACTTGTGTGGCTGGTGGGATTTGCCTAGGCATGGTGGGGCCTCTAGGATGTTGCAGTGACTGGTGGGCTTCCTGGGGGCGGGTCCCTTGCTAGATTCCTTCTAAGTGTGAGAGACCCTCCAAAACCCCAGAGTCACGGGGGTCTGCCCTATAGCATACTAGGAATCAGGGAGTCTGCATTCTCTATACACTCGGGCTTGTCCTTGCCTAGGCATCTAGAGTCTTACACGCTATTCCTCCAAGCCTTGTTCCTGGCTAGCCCTACTCCATCTTTGTAGTTTTCATGGGAATAGGTCTGGGAGCTTGTGGCCAGCAAACCAAGCCTCTAAACCCAATCTTCCTACAGTCAAATCTCGGTGCTTAGTGGAGGCAAGGCCAAGTGCTCGCAGTTCTGCACTACAGGCATGGATGGCGGCATGAGCATCTGGGATGTGAAGGTAAAGCTGCCCCTGCATGCCCTCCCCATTTTCTCCTTGGCAGCTGCCCTGGGGCCTGGGACGGACGGTGGGGGATCATTTCCTGACCTATGTGGTTGCATGCCCTTCTGTTGGGATTATGACTCTGCCTTCTTTTGTGCTGGGGCCAAGATGGGTGTGGGGTGTCTGCAGGACAGTGGAGACCCAGCCTGTCCATTCTCTACTTGCAGAGCTTGGAGTCAGCCTTGAAGGACCTGAAGATCAAATGAGTTGTGGAGTGCCACCCTCATCCCAGCTGCTGGGAAAGAAGGAAAGGGGCTGGGGAGGCTAAGGGTTGCTTTGCTGAATGCTTCTAGGGTGCCAGTAGGGGGCTGCTCCCCAAGAAGGGAGAAGACAGGTAGGAACTTTCCTACCTATTTAAGGAACATGTGCCTTTTAAAGAAATGCTTTCACTTATTGCTTAAAAAAAGAAAGAAAAAAAGCCCCTAAGCACAATGCTGGTCATGAATCGCTTCAGAATATGGGGTAATAAATACACCAACTGTGGACTGCCTGCCTGTGTCTCAAAGAAGCTGTATGGGTGTGGGCTGCTGGAAAAAAAAATACTGACCCTCAGTACAAGGGGCCTTCTCTAACCTACGCTTCAGGTTAGATTCTAACAGACTTACACATTGCTCTGGATCATAATAAAAATCTTTTATGATGTGGGCAGCTGATTTTTGGCAAATGTTCATTGGTTTTTATGCAGTCTCCTCTTTCTGTTTTAGCCTGAGACCTTTTTGTCACATGCTTTGGGTTACCAGCATCTGAGCTGGCAAATTCCATCAAGTATTTCCTAATGAGGGAAAACCATCATTCTGTAAGACTAAGAGATAGCCCCAAGCCATACAAGCTCTTGATTCAACCCAGGTCTCAAGAGTTTGCATGACAGATTCTATGCTGAAGGCCATTCATGGGTCTTCTTCAGATGGGCAAAGAGCTCCACCAACCCTGAACCACACTCCACTACCACCTTCTTTGGCCCTGAGAGAGACTTCATTTGGGAGCCAAACTTGAATCTGGGCTACAGGATTCCCCTCTAGAGGCTATCAATTAGACTTAGGCCCAAGGGTATATGGTAGAGATCACTAGGAAATGGACTCAATGCCATCATGTTGCTTGATCCTCTGGCAACCGCGCCACCCCTATTTGTACCCCGACATACCCATAGACACCACCCCCCACAAGCTCCCTGATCTCTGAGGATGCACAAAGGACAATGCTATTCAGATGAAGCATCTTGCTCAGATGGGGACAGGACATGAGCCTTTCACTGGTCCCGAATGCACAAGTAACTCACTGGCTATGTTACATCTGCTGCTTCAACGGCCATAATGCTAAGGATCAAGTTGGTAGCTTAGGCTGTGGTAAGTGCTGGGCATTACCTTTGAGGAATAGGAAATGGTCAGGCAGGCAGCACCTGGAGGCCCACGGGAAGCTCAGCACTGCTCTTGTCTGCTGTAGCTGAGTACTCTCTCTATTCTGATACTGAGATCTAGGCCCTGCACCTTGCTTGGTGCAAAAGTTTGACTGTTTTCCCAGGTAGGTGTGTGCCCTGAACCCTGCCATGAGGAAAATTAGGGTACAGAGGCCAGAAGATGAATTGTCATACAAAGATTACGATAATGTTGTTTAATCTGCCAAATATACAAGTTGAATTTAAGGAGCGTGTCTTGTCTGGGTGATGCACAGTAACCAGAGGTTTCTTGAAATGATCAATGGGTAGGGTTAAAAATGGCTACTAGCCCTGACCAGGTGAATGGAAAGGGGGCAGAACAGGTCAGAGAGGAGAGGCCTCATTGGACGGAACTGGCCAGGCACAAACCTCGGACCCTTAGGGGCACAGGCTTCCTGACAGCCCCTGAGTGAGCACCCAGACAACAATCTGGGCTGGTTGTCATCAACTCCCACAGCAGTTGCCTGCTGGCACTAATTCTCCCCCCTCCCCCACGTGCAATCTACTGGACAAATGGAATCTCTTTACCCCACTTCCCAGGCACCCCTTAAAAACAGCAAAAACATTCAAATGGTTATGTATGAAATGCTGTCCCGCATCTTTCTGTCTCAAAGATAGCAGCTTGCCCCTCCCCCCAGCCCTCCCCACATCCCCTGAACAATTTCTGTGCCAAGATGAAGAGGAGGCCCCAGGCCGTGGGGGCTCCTGGCCATGAGGGGCTGCTGCAGCGGCGCCAGGGCACAGGGTGGGTGAGACATGGCAGAGGTCCTGGCGGCACGGCCCAGTTCCCCGGCATCTCCTCCCACAGGCCAGCTTACTTATTCAGGGAGAGTGACTGCATTCGTTTTCCTGACAAAGTTGCGTCATCTTTTGCTGAAGGATTGGAAGGGAAGGGTGGGGGTTAGAACACAGCAAAAACAACTCCCACATCCCTCTGAATCACAGGACTTCGGGACTAAGGCCTCAAAAAACATTTTGTGCAAACTGGCTAACAGATAGGAAGAGAGCCAAGAAGGATCCAGGCTGCCACCTGAGGGAGAGGATTTCTGCCCCCGTGGCCCAGATTCCTGTTACACTTGAATGGCCATCACTACCTTGTCAAATCTGCCTGTCCATTCAGGCCCACCAACATATGGTCTGGTGACTACTGAGAACTTCTGGCATTCCTGGCAGAACCCTGCAATTCTACCCTTCGTGTATGTCTAATGTCTTAAGTCAGCAACAACACTTAGCTACATGTCAAGTTCTTCCTTGCTTAGAGTTTGGGAAGCCAAATGAGTTAGGATAACTAAGCACAGGAAAGGGATGGATGCCCCGGTGAGTTCACAGTTCTAGGTCTCAGTTTCCTAATAATTCAGTAAATAGGAAAGAGAGCTAAGGGCTCTCATAGCCATCCTTGCCTCCTTTCCCATGGAAGGTCTCAAGTAAAGTGTTTCCCTATACTAGACACCCCAAGGCCTGTGAGAACCTAGATAACCTTTAGATACCCAGGGGTAGGGTGAGGAGTGGACACAGGTATGATGCCTGGCATCTTTTTCTTTTATATATAGCTCCACCATCTCAAGCCCCTGAAAGGATGGTGGCAACTTCAAAGACCTGAGCTGCCTCTCAAAAGGCTGCCTGCTGCTGAAGTCAGTGACCGTTAGATAATGCTCTACTGATTCCCAACCTTCATCTGCTCCATGATGATGGGCAAGAGTATCTATCTCCCCCAGAGATCGCACGGCTTTACTGGGTCACAAGGTGATCAGGCAGCTGTCATTCCTTAGCCCCTCCCACCTCACAGACAGGGAGGGTCCAGGGCCCTGCCTAGAACCAAGCAGGTAACTGCACCCAGAGTCAACAGACCTGGACCTACCTTTCCTCTCTTCTTCTTTCTTTCTTGCTGCTTCCTCCCGCTGTTTCCGGATGATTGCCAGCCGGGCAAGATCAGCCTTGGCCTGTTCTGTCTTCCCAGCCAAATGCATCTTCATGTAGCGCTCTTTTGCTTTCTGCTTTTCAATTTCTTCTCTGTTTGTATAAAATGTTGTCATGGGCTAGTTTTCCCACCACTGTTAGCTGGGCTAGACATGGGAGTAAGCACTCAGGTGCAAAGGAAAAGGACACTGTGCTGAGGGTACGCTCTGGTTCCAAGTGTCTCTGTGGACACCCCTCAAACAAGCAAGGAGAGGGAATGGGCCCAGAAGGCAAACCTGTGAGAGAACCTTGGCACAAGAAGGGACAATGCCTTGTCGCAGGGACAAGGTTGATGTCTGAAAACTTGAGTTTAGTGGCCAAAATGAGAAGGTGGAACTCAAAACAAGTGTGCTGTGTTTCAGAGAAGATAATCATAACCAAAAAGGTACAGGGCAGGGAATTCAAGCCACAAATGATGGTAAAGAGACAGAACCTGACTTCAGGGCATATTCTTACAGTAGCTTACCTGTACCTCCCAAACAGGTTAACCCCCTCAAGTGGGGTGTGAGAACAAAAGCAGGATTCCCTGGGACAAGGGTGTGGTCAGTAATCAACTGTCTAAATAGAGTAGGAAAGGCCATCAATCTCTGTGTGGTTCTGACTAAGAGGGTTGTCTAGGACGTGAGAACACAGGACTCCATTTGCACTGAAACCTTGGAGGAGTCAAATAGCAAAGGAGGAAAGAGCCTTGCCTGGCAGGAGCAGCAGAGGGGCTTTCTGGAGGCCTTCCCAGTCCACAAGGCTGGGTAGTAATAGGAAGCAAAGCATGGCCTGCTTCAAGGGGAAACTCAGCCAGCTAGGGCTCAATGGGGAAATACTACACTCAGGAGACTAGACAAGACATCTACTATGGAGGTGTGGAGATAGCACAATTGGGTCAGCAGGTTCACCCTGACAGGGATGCGCCAGACTGAAATGTCTCTTGGCTATGCAGGACTAACCAAGCTGCTTCAAGGTTCTGCAGGACCCAATCAGTGAAGGCCAAGTACTGGCAGCGTGTTGTCTTTCATGATCATCATTTCTGCATCTCTGTTACGCAGAGATCCAAGTTTTTGACTTGAGGTCAATAGAGGACAGTAACCTATCCATGTCTGCTCAATGAAGTGGCAAAACCCTGGTGGGCACTAGAGCCCTTCTGCTCTGGAAAGAACAGTCCAGTCTGCTGGGTTTCTGGGAGTCAACCACAAAAAGGAAACTAATGGAGGGGGTACAGAAACAGAGTGACAGCCCTAGCGACAGCCAAACCCCTTTTCTGTAAAGTTTGGAAACATGTTCTTCAGTCATCCTGGGATCTGCACAAGGTGGTAGGCTGGAATCCTAGCAGCTTTCAGTCTGTTAAAAGGCCACGAGGTTGTCTACTCTTGGGAAGTCAATGAGGTTGTAGGTGTGGCTAGAACACAGAGTGCCTACTTTGGGGCTCTAGTGTGTATTCTTAGGTTGCAGGTCCACCCAGCAGACATTACCGTTCTCTCCTTGAAAGCTCCTTTGGCCCATCCAGATCCAGTTGTGTGACCTTCTTGGTTGTCTGTGCCACCCGGTTGGGGTTCTCAATGTCAATGAGCCCTTCCACACCTTTTCGCTTTTGCTAAGATAGAGCAGGAATGTTAAAGGTTAGGTCTTGAGGTGCCTCAGAAGGTCAGTCCACCACCTCCCAAGAGCCCATCAGGATGGGAACAGCACTTTAAGAGTATCTCAGCAGTCTGGGAGGGGCAAGGAAAATAAGTGCATACAATGAGAGCCCAGCCTGTGTCAGGCCCCAGGAAGACTGGCAGCTCAGGCTTCAGTAAGTTGCCCAAGATCAACAGAGAGCAGTACTATTTCAATATGTCTCTAGAAGCAGCTTCCCATGGAATTCTAAGTCTGATTTTCCCTATAATGACCACATGCTGGGTTCTAGGGCAGGGTGAGCCATGGTGGCGCAATTCCTGCCCATCTCAGCTTTGAGTAGGAAATATGACACCAGGATGAAGGAGCTTTTGGCTCACATGTCTAAGAAGCTAAGCCATCCTACCTGGCGAGGCCCAAGAAAACAAAGTTTTACAGTAGGTTTGCTTAATCATGAGCTCTATCAAAACTGGTTTTTCTCCTCAAAATGACCAGGAAGAGCTTCCAGTGTCTACATTCAACTTGACTTTCTCTTTCTACAACATGCACCCATCCATGACAGCTTGACCTGAGAACTACCCTCACACAACCAGAGCTCTCCTCTCCTTCATGTGCACAAAATATGGTTGGATTTTATTCACTCTTCTACCCTGCTAATGCCAGTAACTAAACAGCAAGACATGAGCTGTCGTCTCCAGCTTCTACCACACCTTAGTATCTGCTCCCCAGAAAAGCTAAAACCAGTGCCCTTTAAAAAGTAAACCTTAAGCTGGGAGGTGGTGATGGCACACACCTTTAATCTCAGGCAGATCTGAGTTCCAGGCCAGCCTGGTCTACAGAGCAAGTAAACCTTGGGATGATGATAGGCTAGATGGGGTAAAGGTGCTTGCTGCAAAGCTTAATGTTTGATCACAAGGACCTATGATTTCTGCAGTTTGTCTGACCACACATACACTATAGCATGCTTGTACACCCATGATGACCCTCACCATAAATAGCCCTTGACCACTAACTCACAGCTCTCCAGTTTCTGCTCTTCAAACATACAGAGCTTGTTCTCATCCCAGGGCCTTTCCACTTAATAGTCTGATGGTCAACTGCTCTGCCTAGCATCTGCTGTTTGTCTCTTTGCTTGTTTTAACCTGGCTTGTCATAAACCACCTTACTAGCACAATGCCAGTTCAAGTATCCTCTATCACACCGATTCATAGGATTTCTCAGTTTGAACTTGCACTGTTCGTTTACTTTATTTTCACTACATGTTCTGATTAGCTTATGAGTCCTTAAAGAACAAGAGCTTTTAGTCAGGCAGCTGTGGCACACACCTTTAATCCCAGCACTCAGGAAGCTAAGGCAGGTAGATTTCAGTGAGTTCAAGGCTAAGTCTATAAGAGCTAGTTTCAGAGAAACCCTCTCTCAAAGAAAAAAAAAAAACCCACCAAAACAAAAACCCAAAACCAAACCAAAAACAAGAGCGTTTGAGCTGGGTGATGCCAGCACATGCACCTCTGTGAGTTCAAGGCCAGCCTGGTCTAGCGTGAGTTCTAGGATAGGCTCCAAAAAACAGAAACCCTGTCTCGAACCCCACTCCCTCAAAAATCATCATCAAGAGCTTTTAGTAATCAATGTGTCCTCAAAATTTGCAGATATCATGTCACTTCAACACACAGGCAGCAGAGACAGGATAGATTACAGGTTATATAGCAAGTTTGAGGCCAAGTCAGGATACATGAGACCCTGACTCAAAACAAAACAAAAACAAGAGGGCCAGGGATAGTTAGGCGGGTAAAGAACTTGCCTTGCGAGCCTGACAACCTGACTTTGATCCCTGGAACTTACATCAAAGTGGAAGGGGAGTTGACTCCACAGCCGGTCTCTGACTTCCTATGCCAACATGGTATGTATGGATGTTCCTCCAATTAAAAACTTAACAAACTGGGCATGGTGGTACATGTTCATAAACCAAGCACTTTGGGAGGCGGAGACAGAATCGTCAGGAGTTCATAACCAGCCCAAGTTATATGAGACTGTCTCATCTGTCCATAGAATGGGTGTGGCCTGCAGTCTCCAGACTCACCTGGTAGTCATCATCTTCATCTTCACTCTCATCTGAATCTAGAGACTTCTTCTCTTTTTTGGGGTCACCCGAAGCCCCATCTCCACCTTCTTCTTGTTCATCTTCTTCCTGTTTCAGAAATGGACAACCTGCAGAATCAAAAATGCAAAACAGACCCCCGAGAATGTAATACCCACAACTATCCCCTGACTGTGGACCTTCACATTAAATCCTTGGAAGGCTCAGGCCAAGTATGACAAGGGTCCTAACTCTGTAACCCCTGTAACTCAGCACCATGGACCAGAGACCAGCCCTTCAGTCCAGTAAAGCTTCTGATACAGCCACAAAAGGTCCTGATTCTCTTCATAGCCACCTTGGTCAGTCCGGGAAGCAGCTAATCTCACAAGTGAGAAAGATCCAGATGTGGAGCTGAAAACTGTGCCTGCTCAGTTGGTACCTGCTGCATGCAGCTGCCAAAGTGACTTTCCTAGTTTTATGTTCCCATAGTCACGCATGCCCACAAACTCCCTTTAGCACCCAATGCCCAAGACCACATCTCGGCAGGCTAACTGCTTTTAGTCTTTCTGTCTCGACACTCCCCCTCCGAATCACCTGGAAGAGCCCACATTATGACTTATGCCTATAATCTCAGCACACAGCAATAAGGCAGAAAGATTGCCAAGAGAGTGCAAAGCCAGCCTAGGCCACATAGTGAGATCCTGTCCCCAAAACCAAATTTAAAAAGTCCCAATAAAAACCTTATGTCCATTCTCTCTTAACACCCACCCATACATTCTCCAAGGTCCCATGCAAATGCCAGCAACTCCACAAAGCCCTACCAGATTCCCCAGCTAGATATGGCTCCTCCCTTTCTCATGGTTGGGGTAGGAGAGGGGGCTGTCTGTACCCTTAGGCCCTTAATCAAGGTGTAGGTATTCAGTATTACAGGAGATGCAAATTATAGTGGATTGGACAGGGTATCCTGGGCCCAGAGGAAAGGGAACTACTAGTTCAGCTTGGACTGGAGGAGGACAGGCAACACTAGCAAGAGTCACAGTAGCAGTGATGCTGACAAAATCAAGAGCAATGCTGAGGGTGTGGGAAGTTGGCTCTCCCTATGTGATTCCAGGAAATCAGAGCTGTAGATGGACAGTGGCAGGTAGAGGGAAAGCCTCTACAAGGCAGGCACACAGGACCAAGAGTGGAGGCCACTAAGGCAACTACTACAAAGTGGACGCAAAGTCCCTTCTTATTGGTCCAATCACACCTGCCATCTGCTGCCCTTCCCACCCCATGTGGTGACTTTTCCTGGAGAACAGTCCTCTCCTGTCCTCCCCAGTAGCCAGAAGCAAGGCACCACGCAGGCCCACTGGATCAGACATGTACTCACGTTGGCCTTCTGCCTCTCAGCCTGTAGCTGGGCATCGATCTCTTCAGGGCTTGTATACTGTCTCACCCGGCCTTTGTGGCCTCCCTTTCTACCTGCACAAAGATCAGAAATTCAGGAAGGTGAGAGAGAAGGCTGCCATTTTTGCACTGACCCACAGGAGGCTGTATGCTTGGGACAAAGGGAACCTCACCTACCCCCACCAAGTACAGTGTTCCCAAAAAAAGGTAGCAGCTTATGACACTTGATGCACAAATTGCCAGATGTAGATTTGTAACAAGACTTGAGGTGAGGAAAATAAGAAGGAGTCTGACTTAATCCTGTTTTCTTAAAATCCAAATATGGCTGGGTATAGTGGCATACACCTTTAGTCCTTGCAGTCCAGACTGCAGAGGCAGGGAAGATATAGACACACCTCTAGAGTTCTAGGCTAGCCTGGTCTACATAAGGAGTTGCGAGCTAGGCAGGGCACATAGTGAGAGACCAAGTAGAGAAGCATAAAAAAATGTATGCCTTTTCTGGCATTACAAAGCTTTTTACGCTAATATCACTCTGTCACAGCTCATCTGATCCTTAGAACAAAGGTACAATACAAAAGCCACTGCTGGTTTTCTACCACAGGGAAGGAGACTTACTGTCAAGCAAAGTGCAAAAGAGGAAGAATTCTGAAGCCTAAATCTCTGGGTACCAATCTAGCTTTATCACTTCCTAAATGTGTGGCTCTCTGGGCAGGTATACACTTTCCTAAAGCCTTGGGGGTTCCCCCCCATAAAGGCTGCCATGGAAATAAACCGGTTACCATTCAAAAAGCAGCAAGGCCGGGCATGGTGGCACATGCCTTTAGTCCCTTCACTGAATTCTAGGGCAGCCAGGGCTGTTACATAGAGAAAACTTGTCTCAAAAAACAAACAAACAAACAAAAAAAAAAACAAAAAAAAAAGAGAGAGAGAGAGAAAGCAACTGGAATTGTGAGTGGCATTGGATAAGACACAAAATGTCTGCTAATCTGTTCTAATACCCTGTTGGTAGAAAAACCTAAGGTACCACTGGCACCGTCAGTGAACTGTCACCAATGGCAGCAGAAAGAATAAATATTCCACGTTTATCTTCGTGATATGAAGAGAATACTTACAGGATAAAAGCCCAAAATAGCCAGGTGATGGTGGCACACACCTTTAATCCCAGCACTTGGGAGCCAGAGGCAGACGGATCTCTGTGAGTTAGTTTAAGGCCAGCCTGGTCTACAGAGAGTGTGCCAGGACAGGCTCCAAAGCTATAGAGAAACCCTGTCTCCAAAAAAAAAAAAAAAAAAAAAAAAAAAAAAGCCCAAAAAATATACCAGCGGAAATTCTGTGTTCAGAATTAAACTAGCCAATAGGGCTGGAGACGGCTCAGCAGTTAGGAGCACTAGCTGCGAGACAGTCCTGTTTGGCTCCCAGCACCTACACGGCAGCTCAAAATCATATGTAACTCCAGTTGCAGTGTGATCCAATGTACTCTCCTGACTTCTCTGGGACTGTACTCACATGGTGCATTTACATACATGCAGACAAAAACGTCTCGCTCACACAAGAAAAATTAAACTGGCAAAATTAATGTTGAATACAGATCCAACAACAGCAGTCTAACACTGACTTGGACTATCGGTGACAATTCATCTAAGAGGTTAAGTTAACTCTGATGCTCTAGGAGCACACTAGCCCAGTTCTTGCTACAGCTCATCTGCAACATGACCTCTCTGGATTTCCCAAAGCCCCTTGCTGTGAGTAGAGAATCTGCAATTAGCCACAACTACTCCAGGCTCTAGAGAACACTGCAGAGACACTGATTTCCTAGACAGCAGCTGCAGAGCTGTAATTGGGCTGCCACTGCCCACACCACCCATTTTTAATGACTACCTGAGTTCCCAAGGGTATCTAGGTGTGCTCATGAAAGGCCTATTGTGAGATACCAAGCTTGCCATTCAAAACAGCTGGGTGGTGGTGCACTCACCCTTAATCCCAGCACCCAGGAGGCAGAGGCAGAGGCAGGTGGATGTCTGTGAGTTCAAGGCCAATCTGGTCTACGAAGAGCTCCAAAGGACAGGCTCCAAAGCTACAGAGAAACCCTGTGTCGAACCCCCCCCCATCCAAAAACCCAACAAAAACAAACTAAACAACAACAACAACAAAAAAGTTCCCAAAACACCCTTTCTTGCCTTCTTAATATTCCAGGCAGCGGTAACAACTCAAAACGGGTCATTACTGGCCCTTATTTCCGACATTTCTCTATGGGATACTGACCTTAGCTTGGCTTACAGAGGCTCTTTCAAGGCTCTGAAAACAATTCAGTATGAAGAAAAAGAATCTGTCTCTTGCTCCTGGGGAATTTTTTAAAAATATATTTTTTATAGTTTTATCATAATAACCCAAGCCTTGTCTGCCTGCAAGGCTTTTCACAAATCAAAAGACCATTAGGCAGTATTTCATATTTAGGACTGAGAAACTGGAATCTCCAACCTCGGAGTCAGAGTTCGGGAGCTGGAAAAGTTCCTTTGCCTCTCACAGATGAGACAGAGGAACAAAAGACAGTGTTCTTCCAGACACAGAATACATCGGAAGAGAACTAGGTTTAGCCGCACTTGGCTCTGTAAAGCCCAATGTCTGCATATTGACAGGAAGCAATTTAGGCTTGAAAAAGCTCCAGGCAGATGTTCCTGTAGGCTGACTGAATTAACTGGCTTAACACGTGAGCTCCCAACATTAACAGAACATCTGTTCGGTGCCAAGAGCTATCCAGGTCCTTAGTGCGATGTCTTCTAGCGTCCCCAACTCAACTCACACCCGTGTAGTTCAGGTCCAGAAAACGAACTAGAAGAGGCTAAAATCTTGTTTGAGGCAACAGAATTAGGATGTGATATATCTGGTATTCAAACTCCCAATTCTACTGTCTTTTGGGGGCTTGCCTGGGCATTTAGGGGCCACGGGGCACTAGACTGAGTACGGGGGCCACCTAGTTTACGCCTCGAAACGGAACAAGAGGTAGAGATATAATCAATGCCTCCCCTTTTGGAAACGACAAAACCGAGACACAAAGAAAGTTAGGCGACTGGCTCAGAGACGCATCCTTAATGGCTACCGTGCAAGGAGAGAGTCAAAACAAGGTGGGCCAGAATCCACATCATTAAGTCGAGGTCTTATTATGAGGCAGGCGTGGCCGAGTTGGAGCCCCACAGAACCCACACTTTCTGCTCGCGGCGGACAGGCTCCGCACCAGCGCGGGACACGGTGACTCAGTCTCCGGCCGGCCAAAAGGGAGGGCAATTCCAGATGCTCGCCAGGCTCCGAGGACCGACTTCTGGGTCCCCTTTTCCTCGGGGGCGAGGACCTAACGCCCAGGAATTTCCTTAAAATCCCCGATGGCGAGGCTCTCGACCACTGCGATCCTGTTTCCCAGGCAGGACAATTGAGCGTCGAGGCCCACGCTCGGCTGTGAGGCGGCGGGAATGGCCTCCTTCGGCGCGGATCTCCTAGAGGTCCGCGGGTTGAGGGGACAGTGGCAGCCCACCCACGGCCGCCCCTAGCGAAGTCACGCGAACCACGCGCGCCCACTCCCTCACCTCCTTTGGGCATCTCGGCTCCGGCTGCTGCAGCGGCGGCGGCGCCTCGAACTGACACCGGAACCGGAAATGCCTTGGGATCGACTTCTTCCGCCCGGGGCAGTGCCTCCCGGCACGCCGCCGCCGCCGCCACCGCCGCCGCCGCCGCGAGAAACGGGGACCTCACCGAGGCCGGGATGTCTTGCGAGTTGCCTGATTTTATGGCCCGACCGCGTGCTGCCTGGCAACCGCACTCCCCGGGATCCCGGTCGGGGGAGACGCGTAGCTGTGCCAGCCACCCCCACAGAAAGTAAAAAGAAAAGGGCCGTAGGACCTCCGAAATTCTACAAAGGCAGTGTTTGGACACCTAAGATGACGCAATCTCCGCGCGAGGTGGGCGGGGTCCCGCAAGGGCCTTATTCCGAAGTGTTTCTCACCCGGGCGGAAGTCGTCAATAAAGAAGCGGCGGCCGTAGGTGCTTGGTCTTCCGGTGAGTATTTCTTTCCTCTGTTCTCGAGCACTGTCTCTTTGGCAACTGTTACTGCCAAGGAGATCTGAGCTGCGTAAGCGACAGAGGCTGTAGTCCCTGATAAATTGATGTCTTTATCGTTCTACACAGGGTATGGTGGATTTGAGGCGCTTTCTTTCTCGGTGCCCCCCCCATCGTTTTCTCTTCCTGGACCGTTTTCTAAATACCGCCTGTTTCTCAGATGCTGGTCTCTGAATTTCCCCCACTGTTTCGTCAATAACTTCCCTCTCGTTCACCTCTTCTCCCAAACTCTGTAAACCGCCCAACACCTCTTAACTCCTGATACGTTCACCTTCTCATTTTACCTTTCTCCTGACCTGGGAGTCTCCTCGGTTGAATTCTCCTGGGTCGGAAGAAAGTGATTCTTTAGTGAGGCTGCGCGCCTTGGGAAGGACTCAGACTCCATCCACCTCTTCACTTTTGTGCTGGGAGAACCGGTGCAAAGACCACTGATGGGGAAGTCTGGAGCCTCCAGTCAGACTCTGCCAGTTCTCGGCTGGGTGACCCTGAATCCACCTTACTGTTTGAAGTCATTTGTAAAACTGTTAAGGAGAGGTGTGTGAGGGTGGGGGTGTTGTAAAGCTCACTCGCCATACAGTGGGTGGGAATGCGTACACTTGAAAGACAGGAGTCAGTTGTACTTAACAGGTAATAAGTGGCCAGGATTCTCTTGGCCAGCTAGAAAGCTTAATGCAATTTGAAAAGGTGCTTTTTGCCTTTTAGGCGATTAAAGGCTTGGTGGCTCATGCCTTTAATTCCAGGAGGCAGAGGCCTGTGGATCTCTGTAAATTTAAGGCAGGCCTGGGCTACACAGTGAAACCCTGTCTTGAACACCAAAAAAAAAAAAAAAAAAAGGAAAAACAATTTTTCTGCTTTCTTTTTACAGATGAGACAGAGGACCAAAGAAGAAAAGTGATCTTCCCAAAGTCACAGAATATTGGTGAATCAGGTCAAGAACACAGGCTTGTAACTGCAAAGACCAGGGAGGAATTTTTATATATTCTCATAGGAAAGAGATCGAAGGTATTGTGCTCTTCATACCTATGTTTTACTCTTTTAAACTGCCAGCCCTTAGACCCTTTACTTAAAGGTTTTCGTTGTAATTGACTTGTAATCTATTTTTAATAATGATCCCATAAGGCATATCTTATTATACTTATTTTTACTGGTGAGAAAGTGAAAACTTTTTTTTCTTTTGAGACATACTCTAGGTTGGTTGTAGGTTGCTAGATTGGCCTCAGACTCACAATATATCCAAAGCTAGCCTTGAATGCCTCCTGATTCTTCTGCCTCCAACCTATAAGTGTGTACAACCATTCACATCTAAAGGCTAAGTAGCCGCCTGGGGCCTTCTGAAGAATAATCTACTGTGGGCATACTTTTGACTTTGGATGCAAGCCAAAGTAACAAAATGAATAGCTAGAGAGAAGGGGGAGGAAGTAGATGGCAAAGTGTCTAGCAAAAATCTACTGGGGAAGCTGTTTAAGGCAACCAACTGGAGTGAGTGCCCAGTAGAGTTCTGGCCATAGTATCCATCAGATGGATTCGATTAAAAAAAAAAAAAAGTTGAGATGATGTCATCAGATCTGCTACTCACAACCTCCAGCAGAAACTGACTGGGGGAATTGAGGTAGTCAGCTCAAGTTCTCATGGTTGAAGTTCCAGGTTCTCCTTTCTAATGTAGACACTTTTATATGGTAAGGTAAACAGTACTAACTGTTAGAAATAGAGTACCTTCCAGCAGATTCCAAGGCCATGGTGTTTTCACTCTTGCTCTGTTTTGCTGTTATCATTCCTCCCTATGTAGAGTTAGGGGGCTTTTTGAGAGGTAGCCCATGCCCAGAAATAGGACTGGAGAGGATACCAAGATACATGTGCTAGGCTCTGAAATAGGGGGTGGAGAGCCAACTTCTAGAGGCGCTCAGAAAACACATACACGTGACTCACCAACATAATATACATTACACTTCCTGGGCTTGACAGACGTGAAAAACAGACAGACCTGCAGTGTGAACTCAGGAGTCTGGATAGGAGTCCGTCCCTTTATGGAGGTACTTAACTGCTCATACTTTGAATAAATGAATGAATGTGCACCAGGAATGTCTGCCAAAGGCCTCTGGCAGTCCCAGACTCAGAAAGCTCTTGACTTTCTTCTAGTTCTTTACAAATCTTGCTGGAAAATGCCCAAAGTCAAAAGAAGCCGGAAAGCTCCTCCAGATGGCTGGGAATTGATCGAACCAACACTGGATGAATTAGATCAAAAGATGAGAGAAGGTAAGTGGTGGTGTTCCTAACTGGGTAGGTTGGATGTAGGAGGCTCAGGTGCCTCCAACGATAGACAGACAACTGTGAGAAGAGGCTCATTGCCAAGTGGTCAATTTTGTTTACTTATCAATTCAGAATGCTCAAAAGTTCTGAAATGGGGTTATTAGAGTGCATATTTCTGAGAGAAAGATCAGGTGTCTTTTTTGCTTTAAGTGTTACGTTGGAGACGGGGTCTCACTGTATAAATTTTTTTTCATTACTTTTGACATAGTGTTTCTACATACCTCTAGCCATCCTGTATCTGTGTAGATCAGGCTAGCCCCGAGCTCTTGGAGAGCTGCCTGTGCCTCCCTAGCACAGAAATTAAGGTATAGCATAATGCACAGCTTGCTCGCTTGCTCTCTGTCTCTTTCTCTGTCTCTCTTTCCTTTCTTTTTTTTAAGATTTAGTTTACATTGGGGGAGAGGGGGGACATATGCATGGAAGTACAGGAGGCCAGAAGAGTGTCAGATACCCTAAAGCTGGTGTTACGGTACTTGTAGCTACCCTGATGTGGGTGCCAGGAACGGCCCCATTATATAAAGCATCTTTTATCCCATACCCCCCCAACCATCACCATCTTGTAGTGCCCTGGGTCTTAGAAAATCTTTATCCCTGGGTTTTTGCACCATGTAGCAGTTTCTGCATCACAACCCCACTGTGGAATCCTGGCAGTTAGCTTGTCTCTGGACATTTTATCTGAAGCCCCAAGTATATGCTAGCCTTTGGTGAGCACAGCTTCTCCTAGTTTGGTTGCTGTCACTATGATAAAAACACCCTGATCAAAAGCAACATAGGGAAGGAAAGGGTTTATTTGGTTTACAATTCCAGGTTAGAGTCTATCATTGAGGGGATGTCAGACTGGAACTAAAACAACACACACCCACAGTCAAAGAGCAGAGATCAGGGCTACAGAAATAACTCAGTGATTAAGCACATGCAGCTCTTGCTGAGGACCCAGGCTCATTTCTTAACACCCACATGTCTACGCACATCTGTTTATAACTCCAGTTCCAGGGGATCCAGTCCCTCTTCTGACATCTATGGGCACTGGGTACCTACATACATGTAGACCAAACACTCATATGTAAATGATCTAAGAAACTTTAAAAAAAAAAAAAGTGGTAAATGCACACATGGTGCTTGCTCACACAGTTCAACTAGCTTTTTTTTTTAGATTTATTTATTATATATACAGCATTCTCAGTATTCTGTCTGCATGTGTGCCTGCAGGCCAGAAGAGGGCACCAGGTCTCATTACAGATGGTTGTTAGCTAACACTGGGAATTAAACTCGGGACCTTTGGAATGGCAGGCAGTGCTCTTAACCACTGAGCCATCTCTGCAGCCCTCAACTAGTCAACTACCTTTCTTCACTCTTAGACAGTTGAGGATACACACACACACACACACACACACACACACACACCGAGAATGGTGCCTCTATTCAGAGTAGATCTTCTATCTCAGGCCAACTTGATCTAGCTCATTACTCCCATGAGGCCCCTTTAGGTGATTCTAAGTCTGCCAAGATAAACAAAAGACATCTTGCTGTATGAGTACTTGCTTGTTATCTGTGTGGTGTGAGAGTGGCTTTTGCACAAACGTGTACTACAAAGCGTGGATAGAGGTTAGAGGACAACTTACCAAAGTCAGTTCTCTCTACCCTGAGGATTCCAGGGATCAGTCTCATAGTAGTTTGGGAGCAAGCGTACTTACACTGAGCTATCCCATCACCATCCTGAATTGCTATTTCATGTTTTGCTTCACGTGTACCATGTTTGTGCTTAGTGTTTGCAAAGGCTGAAAGAGGGACGTTGGATCCCTGGAACTGGAGTTGCAACATAATTCAATTCCTAGGTGCTAGGAATTGAACCTGGGTTCTCTGCAAAAGCAGCCAGTGCTGTTATCCACTGAGCCATCTTTCCAGCCCCCTTTGAATTGCTATTTAAAACAATCTTTGAAATACATATTTACAGCTGATCTGATCATTGCTATTGAGGGAGGTCATACCTATACAATAATTACTAAGCCATTATTAACTTTGCTTTCTCTTTTCACAACAGTTGGTGCCAGTTTCTGTTCAGTACTCAGAACTTGTAGTAGTCAAGCTTGCTATGTATGGGTCAAGAGATCTCTTGGCACAACTCTGACAGTAAAGGAATAGAGTGGGAGGGCTGGAGAGATGGCTCAGTGGATAAGAGCATTGCCTGCTCTTCCAAAGGTACTGATTCAATTCTCGGCAACCAGATGGTGGCTCACAACCATCTGTAATGAGGTCTGATGCCCTCTTCTGGCCTGCAGACATACACACAGAATATTGTCTACATAATAAATAAATAAATATTTTAAAAAATAAAAGATAAAAAATTTTTTAAAAAGGAATAGAGTGGGTGAAAAACTGTATTCATCCTGCTTCAGTGTGTTCCTAAACTCATGGTAACTCTAGACATTTCCTACCCCGTCCTGCATTCCTCTAGCAGGGCTTGAGGATTCCAGTTCTGTGCACTCTTGTCATTGTCCGTTGTTTTCATTACTATCCCCACGGGTATAAAATAATCATAGCTATAGTTAAGGAAGCAAACATGCTGCATGCTATACAGACGGTCTTCTAAAATATATACATGCTTTTTTCTCTCCAGCTGAAACCGAACCCCATGAGGGAAAGAGAAAAGTGGAATCTCTGTGGCCCATTTTCAGAATCCATCACCAGAAAACACGATACATATTTGACCTGTTTTATAAGCGGAAAGCCATTAGTAGAGGTAAATGTGACTGGCTAAATACCTTGGCTTTTAAAAAGCTATTGTTACTCTATTCATATACATGTGGGAGCAAGTGCATTCCAAGGCTTCAGTGTGGAGGATGTGGGACAATCTTCAGAAACTGGTTCTCTCCTTTTGCCATGTGCGCCTGGGGGGTTGAACTCAGGTCATTAGGCCTGTATGGAAAGCATTCTTGGCCTCTAAGGAAACTTGCTGACCTTTTGTATTTGACTAGTTTTGAGATAAATATAGTGGTTCATAAAAAGCTGGCTGTCACCAGGTCTGGTGGCACAAACATTTAATCCCAGCAGTTTGGGAGGCAGAGGCAGGTGATTGGCTGAATTCAAGGCTAGCTAGATCTACATAGCAAATTATAGGACAGTGAGGGGCTGCACAGAGAAACCCTATCTCAAAACAGGTGAAAAAGCTGAATGCTGAGACCTATAGTTTCAGAACTTGGAAAGCAGAAGCAGGAAAACTGTGGGTACTTCAGGCAAGCCTTGACTGTTGTGTGAGATGCTTACTCCAAAAATAAATAAATAGATAAATAAATGCAATGGTTCTTATCTTTGCAAACCCAGCAAGCATCAATTTACTGATGAAGAAGTTTGTGTGTTTTCTTTTTTGAAACAAGGTTACACCAGTGTAGCCCGGGCTGGCCTGGAACTTATAAACCACACTGACCTCAAACTAACAATGCTCTACCTACCTCTGTCAGATTCTGGAATTAAAGACTCCCCACTTAAATGGGTTTGGGTTTTTTTGTTTGGTTGGTTGGTTTCTTCTTTTTGGTTTGTTTTTGTTTTGTTTTGTTTTTTTGAGGCAGGGCGTGTGTTGTCATAACTCACCTGTTGATTTGTAGACCAGGCTGGCCTCAAACTCAGAGAAATCTTTCTGTCTCTGCTTCCCAAGTGCTGGAATCAAAGGCTTAGGCCACCATATCCAGCTTAATTTTCCTTTCTAGTCTAGGATGAAGGCAGGTTTATTGTGCCATGTTCTGATGCCTTGTCCCTACCTTTCTGACAGAGCTCTATGAATACTGCATTAAAGAAGGCTATGCAGACAAAAACCTAATTGCCAAGTGGAAAAAGCAAGGCTACGAGAATTTGTGCTGCCTACGCTGCATTCAGACCAGGGACACCAACTTTGGGACGAACTGCATTTGCCGGGTTCCGAAAAGCAAGCTGGAAGTGGTAATGCCTGATGGCTGGACGGGGAATTACTTTCTGTTTAAAGCTCTGCCTTAGTTGGCCATAATGGGTATTTTGGGAAGGAATTTTGTCATTGGAAATCTGTCTGCCATCCCTCCCAAGAGTGAGTCCTTCTAATCAGGATCCTTCCTAGTGAGATGTAAGACTGGTCTCAACACTACCTGTGGTCAAATAACTGGACCAAGCCTCTTTTTTAGGCAGTAGCTCTGAGGTGATGGAAGGGCTACATTGGCGTGGCTACTAGGCAACCTATCCCTTTCTCTCTGGCCTCATGGTGACAGTCTCTGTATGTCTTCTGTCATAACTTTGTTCCAAAGCAAGGAGTGGTGACTCATGCCTTTAATCCCAGCATTTGGGAGGTTAAGACCAGCCTGGACTAGCACTGAGATCGTGTTTCAATATAATAATGAATTCAAGGCTAGGCCAGGCACCAGGCAGTGGTGCTGGGGTATAGTGGCTGAACTCGTTTCCAGACCCTTGAAATGGAATACCAGGACATCAGGCCAGGTAGACCATACGCTCACCTTTCATTCAGTGCAGATGGCCTCAGCTCAGCAGGCAGCTCTATCAGCCCTCTGTGCTAAGGGTGGGGTTCTGGTATGGATGTGCCAAGCCATGGCTAGTGGTTGATGGCTGTTTCCCAAGAGGAGGCTCTTGGTGTCCCAGCCTCTGGATTGTTGCTCAGTTGGTAGAGGGCAGCCTTGTATGCAAGAGGCCCTGGTTCCATCTCCAGCACCCCATAGAACCAGATGTGGTAGACTAAGCTACCATCTACCATTAAGCACATCTGTAGACTAAGCTGTGAAATTTAGGTTTATCCATTATGAGACCTGTCTCAAAGATTTAGCAAAACTTTACCAGAAAACTTTATTTGCTTAAAATGGGCTCTTGGACTCCAGAAAAGAAGGTCAAGACAGCATTGCTCCAGTCCCCCAGCCAGCCACTATGCCCCTGGGACAAGACTATTCTGGCCAGAGGAACTTGAGTGCATACCTTTTGCCCCAGTATCCTCAAGAACTCTGGCCAAAGCCCTCTTAGGCAGTAGCAGGTCCACCAGGAGAATAAAAAGGCTGGCTTACATCAGGTGATCACACACCTTTAATCCTTTAAGCAGAGACAGCTGGATCTCTGAGTTCAAGGCCAGCCTGGTCTACAGAGCAAATTCTAGGCCATCTAGGATTGCTACAGAGAGAGACCCTGTCTCAAAAAAAAAAAAAAGAAAGAAAGAAAGAAAAAAAAAAAAAGTGGTGGTGTGGGGGTTGGTTTACAGAGGATTCTCTGTGACAAGTGTGTCTTGCCGTAATCACATACAAACATGTAACTTTCAGCTAGTAGTAATTCTTTGCATTTTCCCAAAGGAGCTAAACTATCCAAATGGAAGTGTCTAGGGACAGGGACTGTTCCACCAGCACCTTGTACAGCACGTTTCAGTAGGTATGTGCAGGGTTGTAGCAGTGTATTCAATGTCCCGGTCTTCTGTTACAGGGTCGCATCATCGAGTGCACGCACTGTGGCTGCAGAGGTTGCTCTGGCTGACAACCGTGACTGTGGTATTCTGGACTTTGGACTTTGTTGGTTCCTACCTATTGGACCACCCCCCTTCCAGAGCAGCTCTTCTCAGAGTGGTGCTCAGAGAAGAGACCCAGAGGGGACATGGGCTCTAGCGGTGAAGGCTTTCCAGTTGCTGAAATCTGTAAAAATAAAACCATGAGACCTCTTGGCTGTATTCATTCTTTCAGAGCAGCAGGCTGTGGGATGCAGGGGATGGGCACAGTCGTGGCTCGGTGTCATAGCCAGTGTGTGAGCAGAAGCTCACACCTTTCTCAGCAGTGACGGGGAGGGCAACCTGGGCCCAGTATTTTGTCCTCGTGCCTACGTCTGTAAAACGCTGCGGTGCCTCTAGAAAGGCGACACCAGCACATTCTCTGCTTTTAAATGGAAGGAGCTCTTGGGCTCCGCCAGCACTGTGAAAGATGGGAACTTGTCGCAGCAGCATGCTCCATCACTTGTCCCTAAGGCCTCCCTGGACACTAACATTCCCAGTGGTGTCTTGGTTCCTCTTAGGCTTGGTCCGGAACTCCTGCCAGGGGTGGGGGGCTTCCTCTGCTGGCATCACTTTCAGCCACTGCTTGTAATAAGCTCGAAAGCCATCAATCTTCTTCAGGTAGGTGTTGTTCCCTTTGTACTGTAATTAGAAGTGAACAGAACTACGTCAAGGTGAGGGACGAACAGGGACAGAAGCTTCACCATGAGACCCATCACGCTGTACAATGAATACGGAAGACACTAAGAAAAGCAGGGAGCTCAGAAATGTTCTCAGGCAATCCAAGCCACTGCACGTCACCCAAAGCTAACAGCAGCTGACCTCTGCTCTTCTTTCAAGGAGACTACAGTGGACAGGATAGAAAAATGGACATTCAATTCACTGCTGTATTGCGGGGCAGGACGAGCTGCCCTTTGCCTAACAGCCATCGATTCTACGGGTACTGTAGCGCTTCTAACCCTGTGGAGGTCACCTCAGCCCCACAGCTAGAATTGAGGCACCCCATCAATTCTGCCTGCTTTGCTGAGCTGCTCCCATCCTGACTATAACCTTGGACCACTGCAGCATCCACTTGTAGGGAAGAGAGCTATGAAGAGCCTGAAACAGCTGGCAGGGATTACATAGGAAAAATAGGCCAAACCAAAAAAGAGAGGAAAAACCCTGTTAATTATGA
This sequence comes from Myodes glareolus, assembly GCF_982192425.1. Taxonomy (NCBI): domain Eukaryota; kingdom Metazoa; phylum Chordata; class Mammalia; order Rodentia; family Cricetidae; genus Myodes; species Myodes glareolus. The sequence goes on along the minus strand of NC_142027.1, from coordinate 99,888,373 downwards.
GATTAAAAGTTTGATTTAAAAAGATTAAGTCAGGTGTGGAGATACATGCCTTTAATCCCAGTACTTGGGAGGGAGAAGCATGCAGATATCTTAAGTTTGAGGCCAGTCAAGTCTACAAAACAAGTTCCAGGACATCCAAGGCTACACAGAAACCCTGTCTCAGTAATAAGCAATAGATTAAGTGTGCTGAGGAAATGGTTCAATGGTAAAGTGTTGGTATGCAAACAGGACAAATTCACTCTAGTACCCATGCCTTGTGTGATAGCCCCTGTGCTAGGGAGCTGAGACAGGTGACAAGACAGCAAGTCTAGCCAACATGGGCTCCAGTGTCAGTGAGACCCTCTCAGAAATTAACTCCAAGAGTGACAGAAGACTTCAGTTGCACCTAACGCCCCTCTCTACGCACTAAGCAACGAGACCATCTCCTGATAAGATATTTAGAACATGGAACTAAAAAAAGTCTAGGGGCTGGGGGCTGGAGAGATGGCCCAGTGGTTAAGAGTACTGACTGCTCTTCCAGAGGTCCTGAGTTCAATTCCCAGCACCCACATGGTGGCTCACAGCCATCTATAATGAGACCTGGCATGCGGGCACACATAGAAGGAATGCTGTACACATAATAAATAAATAAATCTTTAAAAAAAAAAAGATAAAAAGTCTAGGGGCTGGAGAGATAGCTTGGCAATTAAGAGCATTGGCTGCCTGGATTCTGCTCCATGCACTCACAAGATGGTAGACAAGCACCCATAACTCCAGTTCCAAGAGATTCGGCCTCCTTAGGCACTGCACATACATGGTGCACAGATGCAAGAAAACACCCATACACATTTTTTTTCTTTTTTTTTTTTTTACTTTTTTTTTAACTTTTTTTTTTTTCATTTTAAGTACCTGGAGGAACAGCCGAGGGTGCTGGGAACCGAACTCTTATATTTTTGGTTGTGAGCCTAGCCTTTAACAGCTGAGCCATCCCTCCAGGCCCCATACACATTTTTTTAAATAGGTGGCTCATAGATGTTTAGCTATGCCTAATGCTTGGCAAAGTCTGCCCGTTGACACACTCATTTTTATATAGCTTTCAAAATGCCACACATGTGCGTGCCACACATGGAGCCGTCCCTGAGCACTGCCTGACGTGTGCGCTCTCACCCAATCACTGCCTCCCTCCCCATCTGGTTTGTGTCCTAGACCATAGTTGCCATTCAATGCTCTGGAAAGAGCACAGGGCCTGGCTCAACAGAGCCCGATGTCCTTGAAGGGGGAGCATGTGCAGCAGCCTTTATCAAAGTGTATCTTTTGCAGGCCATCTGCCAATCCACTAAACAATAAGTACTGAGCACTAAACAACACACAAGCATTGGGAACCAGGTGAGCCAGGCAGTCTCCACCCCTCTAAGCCTAGGTGGTTCAGTGAGGATAACCGCATGTGAACTAGTAAACCATGGCTATCTACAAGACTATCTGTAGGGGAATAGGAAGCATATCTGAGAAGGGCTACTTAAGCTGGACGTGACAGTGCACACCTGTAATCCCAGCATCTGAGAGATGGAGAAAGGAGAATTAGTAGTTCATGGCCAGCCTGAGTTACCTGAGACTGTCTCAAAATGAAAAGTGGGCTGGAGAGATGGCTTAGTGGTTAAAAGTACTGTTCTTCCAGACGACCCGAGTTCAGGTCCTAGCATCCACACCAGGCAGCTCACAGCCACTTGTCAGCTCCAGGGTACTCAATACGGCTCAGGGCCTGGGGTTCTCTTAAGGAAAGCTACTGAACAACTTTCAGAAATGAAATGAACGTCATACCCCAAAGGCCAAAACCAGAGATGGCAGCGGCTAAGGCAATGGTGAGCAGTGTAGGGTGGCACACATACCCGGTCAAAGGTGGGAGGGTACTCTGCAGCAAACTCTAGCTGACGGATGATCACTTCATTCACTGGGACGCTGTTCTGCCTCATGTCCTTCAGGATATCAATGAGATAGGCATAGTCCAGCTTCTTGAGGGCCGCGTTGATGAGAGTGCTGTAGATGTGGGTGTTAGGGGCCATCTGGGATTTCTAGAACGTGGACATCACATGGTCAGCAGGATGATGGTGGCTGCTAGGACAAGGGAGTCTGCTAGGCCCGATCCACAGACAGGTCTGCTCCACAGACTAGGCACCAGAAACAAGACGGGTGGAACCGTACAGCAACAGCTGGGCTGTCAAACCCCATACTAAAGCAAGTTTGCCCTGTCACTTCAACCCTGAAGAATCTGGAGAGAAAGACTGCTCGGCTGTCAACAGACAGGAAACGAGGTGTAAATATCTCCACACTCTCACTCTTGGCTGCAGCTTACTGCTCAAAGGGTCTTCACCACAAGGTGGGGGTCAGTCTCTAACAGTAAGCATTAGTAGAGGGGTAGAATGTGGGAACACAACTTGGTCCTTATAGAAGTGGTCGCTGCTGGGGTCGGCTGGAATTGAATGTGCAAGACCTTGTGAGGGCCTGAGAATGAGCATCAGAGCGGCCAGAGCTGAAAACTACCCTGTGCTCTCCAAGCTTCTAGTCCATCTCTCCTCTGTCCAGAGCTCCCATCACTCTAAGATGTTAGGGGGGCTGAGCTCAGTATCTACTCATTCCCACAGTGGGTCACAGCCATTCCTGCTCCATACTCATTTGATCCTGCTGGGTCCTATTTTCCCCACAAGTTTCTTCTTGAGAACTCCCAGGGTTTTCTCCCAGAACTGGAGGCATCCAGCTTGGCTGTTGACTTGTGGAATAGTCTCCAGGAGGAGTATTTGTCAGAGAGGGTCCCAAAGCTCTCTTCGTCCTTCCTTCTCCTCCTCATGGGTCACAAAGTTGAGCTTATTGGAGTCAGAGCAGAAGCTGTTCGTGTTCTTCTGGCTCCCCTGGCCCAGGGGCAGATGGGAAGAAGAGCTGCAGAAGGCTGCCGACACCTGCCAATGTGGCCATGCCGACCTCAGCTGTGCCAGTCCCTCCTTCACCCCTGTCCATCGGGTAGATCCAAGAAGATCCCAGTGCTGGAGGACAGACAGTCCTATAGGGTGGGGCCCGGAAAAGAGCCGGGAAAGTCTCATGAGGTCTATCGCTGGCCTTCTTGTGCCACCACAGCCTGAAATGAAGAAAAAGAAGGAAGACCCATCAGCCTCTGTGTGGAAGCTGGAAAGAAGAGAGAAGTGCAGATACAAGGGTGGCTCTGAGGTAGGAAGCCTGGGCTCAGGCTGGGGATGAGGAGTAGGAGATGGGTGGTATTTACACTCTCAGCATTTGCGGGGTAGAAAACAGTCAGAACAAGGTCGTCCTCAGCTACATATCAACTTCAAGGCCAGCCTGCGCTTCCTGGGATTGTCTCAAAAGAGAGAGAGAGAGAGAGAGAGAGAGAGAGAGAGAGAGAGACTGTGTGGTAGACCACACAGTTAATCCAAGCACTTGGGAGGCAGAGTTCCAAGCTAGTCAGGACTACATAGATCCCTTGTCCCGAAGAAAACACAACAACAACAAAGAGGGCCAGAGCCTGTCTCAGCAGGTAAAGGTGCTTTCTGCCATGCTCGATGACCTGGGTTAGGTCCCTGAATCTACTTGGTAGAAGCTGTGGTGCGAGCTTGTTCTCTGACCTGAGCACATACACTGTGCAACGCACCCATGTAAATGTGTTTCAAAACTGCATAGGAGTACAGGGTAGCCTCTGCTATAAATAAGACCAGGCTATATGAGACAGAATCTCAAAAAACCAGAACCAAACCGAAAAAGAAAGTCTTAGGCAGGCCTGAGATTCTTGGTACTTAGCAGCCTCAGGCAGAAGGACTACAAATAAAGTGGCATGAGAGTGTTTGTAGCAACATGGTAGAACTATCTAGCATTCACGAGATCCTAGAATCAATCCTCAGTATTGGAAAAAAAAATACACATAGGAAGCCGGGTGGTGGAGGCACACACCTTTAATTCCAGCATTCGGGAGGCAGAGGCAGTTGGATCTCTGTGAGGTTGAGGCCAGCCTGGTCTTCAGAGTGAGTTCCAGGACAGGCTCCAAAAGCTACAGAGAAATCCTGTCTAAAAAAAAAAAATGTCTGCTCCCATACTTAGGAGAACTGGAGAGGTGAGTAAGTGGCCACAGGATCAGACAGCCTGAATTGTCACTCTCTGGGACAGTCCCGGGGAGGGGACTGAATCTAGGTCTCTTCCAATTCCCTAAGTTTTTCTGGCCATCCAGCGGGGTGTGTACCTGCTGCTGGCTTTCTTTACCCCATCCTACCCTGCCCTCAAAAGCTGCCTTTTTGTCTGTGATGTACTTGGAACCCTGCAAAAGACCCTGCTCCTGTACTGAGGGTAACCCAAGAGGTGAGTAAACTGCCACAAGGTGGGACAGACTGAAGGCCACTCTCTGGGAGAGTCCCGGGGGCACTGAATCCAGGCCCCCTCCAATTCCCTAAGGCTTTCTAGCCATCCAGTGGGGTGTGTCCCTGCTGCTGGCTTTCTTTGCTCCATCCGACCCCACCCCCAAATCTGCCTTTTTCTCTGTGAGATCCTTGGAACCCCCAACACAGCCTGCTTCAGGGCTGAGGGGACCTAAGAGAGGGAAGACCAAGAAAAACTCCTGAGTACTCAGTCAGCCACAGCAAAGATTGGACCAAGACGCCAAGACTCTGCTGGCCTCATTTGAAAAAGAGACGGGCAGGTGACAATGCAAGAATTCCTCCAATATCCTTAAAAGCAACATGGTAACTCCAGAATCCAACAAACATGCAACAGGAAGACTAGAGCATCCTAACCCAGAAGAAGTAGAAGAAAACAACTTTAAACATAACCTTATGAAAAGAATGGAGACCTTTAAAGACGAAGTGAAAAACTCCCTTAAAGAAATGGAAGAGAGGGGGCTGGAGAGATGGCTCAGTGGTTAAGAGCTTTGCCTGCTCTTCCAAAGGTCCTGAGTTCAAGTCCCAGCAACCACGTGATGGCTCACAACCATCTGTAGTGAGGTCTGGTACCCTCTTCTGGCCTGCAAACGTACACACAGACAGAATATTGTATACATAATAAATAAATAAATATTTTTAAAAAAGAAATGGAAGAGAAGACAAAGAAAAAGTTAAAACAAATTAATAAATTCCTCAAAGATATCCAAGACAACCAAGATAAAGCAATCAAACAGGTAAAGGAAACAGTTCAAGACTTGAAGACCCAAATGGAGGAAATAAAAAAAAAACACGAACTGAGGGATGGCTGGATATGGAAAATCTGGGTAAATGAACAGGAACTACAGAGACAAGCATAACCAACAGAATACAAGAGATAGAAGAAAGAATCTCGGGCACTGAAGATACTATAGAGGAAATAGACTCATTCATCAAAGAAAACATCAAATCCAACAAATTATTAACACAAAATATCCAGGAAATCTGGGACACCATGAAAAGACCAAACCTAAGAATAATAGGAGTAGAAGAAGGAAAAGAACTCCAGCTCAAAGACCCAGAAAATATACTCAACAAAATTATAGAAGAAAACTTTCCCAACCTAAAGAAGGATATCCCTATGAAGATACCAGAAGCAAACAGAACATCAAATAGACTGGATCAAAAAACCCCATACCCTCGCCATATAATAATCAAAACACAAAACATACAGAATAAAGAAAGAATTTTAAGAACTGCAAAGATAAAAGGTCAAGTAACATATAGCAGTAAACCTATCAGAATTACACCTGACTTTTCAGTGGACACCATGAAAGCCAGAAGGTCTTGGATAGGTGTGCTGCAGACAGTAAGAGACCATGGATGCAAGCCCAGACTACTATACCCAGCAAAGCTTTCTTTCACCATCGATGGAGAAAACAAGATATTCCATGACAAAAAAACAGATTTAAACTATACATATCTGGGGCTGGAGAGATGGCTCAGAGGTTAAGAGCACAGACTGCTCTCCCAGAGGTCCTGAGTTCAATTCTCAGCAACCACATGATGGCTCATGACCATCTGTAATGAGATCTGGTGCCCTCTTCTGGCCAGCAAGCATACAGAAAGACAGAACACTGTATACATAATAAATAAATAAATCTTTAAAAAAAAACAATACGTATCCACAAACGCAGCCTTACAGAGAGTACTAGAAAGAAAACCTCAACCCAAAGAAGCCAACAACACCCACAACAGCACAGACATATAACAACCCTCCACCAACAAAACTCAAAGAAGGAAAACACACAAACACTACCACCAAAAAAATAACCAGAGTTAACAACACTGGTCATTAATATCGCTTAATATAATGGACTCAATTCACCTATTAAAAAAGGCACAGGATAAGAGAATGAATACGAAAACAGGATCCAACATTCTACTGTTTAGAAGAAACACACCTCAACCTCAAAGACAGACACTACCTCAGAGTAAAGGTTTGGAAAAGGTTTTCCAATCAAACAGACCTAAGAAACAAGTAGGTGTGGCTATCCTAATATCTAACAAAATTGATTTCAAACTAAGATCAATCAGAAGAGATGGAGACGGACACTTTATACTCATAACAGGAACAATTCATCAGGATGAAGTCTCAATCCTGAATATCTATGCCCCTAATATAAAAGCACCCACATATGTAAAAGAAACATTACTAAAACTCAAATTGCACATCAAACCCAACACACAAATAGTAGATTTCAACACTCCTCTCTCACCAATGGATAGGTCAACCAGACAAAAACTTAACAGAGAAATAAGAGAACTAACAGATGTCATGAATCAAATGGACTTAACAGACATCTATAGAACATTCCACCTAAACAGGAAATAATATACCTTCTTCTCAGCACCTCATGGAACCTTCTTGAAAACTGATCACATACTTGGTAACAAAGCAAACATCCACAGATACAAAAAAATATTGGTATAACCACCTGTGTCTTATCGGATCACCATGGAGTAAAGTTAGAATTTAACAACACTACTACCCCCAGAAAGCTTACAAACTCAAGAAAATTGAAAAGTCAACTACTGAATCACCCCTGGGTCAATGAAGAAATAAAGAAATTAAAGTCTTCCTTGAATTCAATGAAAATGAAGACACAACATACCCAAACAAATCGGACACTATGAAAGCAATGCTAAGAGGAAAGTTCATAGCACTAAGTGCCCACATAAAGAAAACAGAGAAAGCTCACATTAGAGACTTAGCAGTACACCTGAAAGCTCTAGAAAAAAAAAAGCTTAAGAGTAATGTTTGAAGTGAGAGAAAAAAGAAGCAGACTCACCCAGGAAGCATAGAAGACTGGAAATAATCAAACTGAGGGCTGAAATCAATAAAATATAAACAAAGAAAACAATTCAAAGAATCAATGAAACAAAGAGCTGGTTCTTTGAGAAAATCAACAAGATTGACAAAACCCTAGCCAAACTAATCAAAAGGCAGGAAGAGAACAAGCAAATTAACAAGATCAGAAATGAAAAGGGAGACATAACAACAGACACTGAGAAAATTCAGAGAATCATTAGGATTGTACTCCACAAAATTGGAAAATGTAAAAGAAATGGACAATTTTTTAGATAAGTACCATATACCAAAATTAAATCAAGATCAGGTGAGCAATTTAAACAGACCTATAAGTCACGAAGAAATAGAAGCTGTCAACAAAAACCTCCCAATCAAAAAAAATCCCAGGGCCAGATGGTTTTAGTGCAGAATTCTACCAAAACTTTAAAGAAGAGCTAATACCTATAGTCCTTAATGTGTTCCTCATAAAAGAAACAGAAGAGTCATTGCCAAACTCTTTCTATGAAGCTACAGTTATCCTGATACAAAAACCACACAAAGACTCAACCAAGAAAGAGAATTACAGACCAATCTCATTCATGAACATGAATGCAAATATACTCAATAAAATATTAGAAAACTGAAACCAAGAACACATCAAAAAATTATCTACCATGATCAAGTCAGTTTCAACCCAGAGATGAAGGACTGCTTCAACATAAGAAAATCTATCAATGTAATTCATCATATAAATAAACGGAAAGAAAAAAACATATGATCATTTCACTAGATGCTGAAAAAGCATTTAACAAAATTCAACACCCCTTTATGATAAAGGTATTGGAGAGATTAGGGATACAAGGATCATATCTAAATATAATAAAAGCAACAATATACAGCAAGCCGACAGCTAACATCACACAGCTAATATCAAATAAAATTCAGAGAAACTCAAAGTGATTCTACTAAAATCAGGAACAAGACAAGGTTATCTACTCTCTCCACATCTCTTCAACATAGTGCTTGAAGTTCTAGCAGTAGCGATAAGACAACATAAGGAGATCAAGGAGATCTGAATTGGAAAGGAAGAAGTCAAACTTTCATTATTTGCAGATGATATGATAATGTGCATCAGTGACCCCAGAAACTCTACCAGAAAATTCCTACAGCTGATTAATACCTTCAGCGATGTGGCAGGATACAAGATCAACTTTAAAAAAAATCAGTAGCTCTCCCATACACAAAGAATAAAGAAGCTGAGAGGGAAATCAGAAAAACATCATCTTTCACGATAGCCCCAAATAGCATAAAGTATCTTGGGTTAGCACTAACCAAGGAAGTGAAAGATCTATTTGAGAAGAACTTTAATTCTTTGAAGAAAGAAATCGAAGAGGATACCAAAAAATGAAAAGATCTCTCATGCTCTTGGATTGGTAGGATCAACATAATAAAAATGGCAATCCTACCAAAGGCAATCTATAGATTCAGTGCAATCCCCATCAAAATCCCAACAAAATTCTTCACAGTCCTTGAAAGAACAATAATCAACTTTATATGGAAAAACAAAAAATCCAGGATAGCCAAAACAATCCTATACAATAAAGGAACTTCCGGAGGCATTACCATCCCTGACTTCAAACTCTATTACAGAGCTACAGTAATGAAAACAGCTTGGTATTGGCATAAAAACAGAGATGATGACCAATGGAATTGAACTGAAGACCTGGATATTAATCCACTAACATGAATACCTGATTTTTGACAGAGGAGCTAAAATTATACAATTGAAGAAAGAAAGCATCTTTAACAAATGGTGCTGGCATAACTGGATATCAACATGGAGAAGAATGAAAATAGACCCATATCTACCACTATGCACAAAACTCAAGTTCAAATGGATCAAAGACTTCAACATAAAGCCAGCCACACTGAACCTATAGAAGAGAAAGTGGGAAGTACATTTGAACGCATTGGCACAGGGAACCACTTCCTAAATAGAACCCCAGTAGCACAGACACTGAGAGAAACAGTTAATAAATGAAACCTCCTGAAACTGAAAACCTTCTGTAAAGCAAAGGACATGGTCAACAAGACAAAACGACAGCCTTCAGAATGGGAAAAGATCTTCACTAACCCCACATCAGACAGAGTTCTGATCTCCAAAATATACAAAGAAATCATGAAATTGGACACCAAAAGATCACATAATCCAATAAAAAAATGGAGTACAGACATAAACAGAGAACTATCAACAGAGGAATCTAAAATGGCTGAAACACTTAAGGAAATGTTCAACATCCTTAATCATCAGAGAAATACAAATCAAAACAACTCTAAGATTCCATCTTACACCTGAAAGAATGGCCAAGTTCAACACTGATGACAACTCATAATGGAGAGGTTGTAGGGAAAAGGGAACACTTCTGCAATGCTGGTGGGAATGCAAGCTGGTACAACCCCTTTGGATGTCAGTGTGGCAATTTCTCAGAAAATTAGGAAACAACCTTCCTCAAGACCCAGTAATACCACTTTTGGTTATATATTCAACGGATGCTTAATCGTGCCACAAGGGCATGTGCTCAACTATGTTCATAGCAGCTTTGTTTGTCATAACCAGAACCTGGAAACAACCTAAATTCCCCTCAACTGAAGAATGGATAAGGAAAATATAGTACATTTACACAATGGAGTACTACACAGCAGAAAAAAATAACGACAGCTTGAATTTTTCAGGAAAATGGATGGAGCTAGAAAACATTATTTTGAGTGAGGTTACCCAGACATAGAAGGACAATTATCACAGATACTCACTCATAAGTGGGTTTTAAACATAAAGCAAAGAAATCCTGCCTACAAACCATGATCCCAGAGAACTTAGACAACAATGCAGACACTAAGAGAGACTTACATAGATCTAATCTACATGGGAAGTAGAAAAAGACAAGATCTCCTGAGTAAATTGGACGCTTGTGGACCTTGGGGGAGGATTGAAGGGGGAAGGAGAGAGTCAGGGAGGGGAGCAGAGAAAAATGTAGAGCTCAATAAATATCAATAAAAAAAGAAAAAGAAAAAAACTGAACTCATTGGAAGCATGACATCAGCAGAGGCCTTGTGGGAGCCCTTGATCCATGCTGTCCCTGGCTGTTGTGGGCAAGGAAGCTTCTTTTGAAGTGGTACAGAGACTGCAGACTTAGAATTGACAATGAGAGATGCTGAAGGCTTCTGTGGCACTCTTTGTCCAAAAAAGGGAAACAGTCTAGGCAAAAAGTCATTGAAGGAAATCCTTAAAACTTGTGATAAAGATGCTGAAATGCAGCTCTTCACAGTTAATGAAGTCTGGTGTCCGGGGCAGGCTGTGGGGCTGTGCTCAGTTATCTTTCTGGGGCTGGCCACTAGGTGTTTGACCATGCTCCAATGACTATATGGGCAACATAAATTGGACTTGGTGCATTTTTTTCTTTGGGGTCAGAGAGCACAAGGGTGGAGGTGAACCTGGGAGGAATAGAAAGTGAGCGTGATCAGGGTACATTATGATATTCCCAAATAATCAATAAAAATATTATGTTGGGAGCTGAGTGGTGGTGGCACACACCTCTAATCACAGTACTCAGGAGGCAGAGGATGGAACTCTGTGAGTTTGAGGCCAGCCTGGTCTACAAGAGCTAGTTCCAGGACAGTCTCCAAAGCTAAAAAAAGTCTCAAAAAAAAAAGTTGGGAAAATAAAAGAAAAATGTCAAAGGGGGGGGAAAGATTTTGGTTGGTTCATTGCTGTACAATGCTTTCTTTCATTTTCTTTATTATTTATGGTGATTACAGTCTAGGGTCTTGTGAATGCCTTTGGTCTTTTCCCACTCTTCTGGGGTCTTTTGGTTTTTTTGTTTGTTTTCTTTGCTTTTCCTCATTTTTGGACACAGTCACAAAAAGTTTTCCTGGAAACCTATGAACTTGGAATTTGGGACTCTCCTACTTCTGCCTCACAACTATGTGGGATTACAGGCTTGAGTTAACAGGTTGAGCAGCACTCTTTGCTTTCTAAAATTCTTACATTTTGTGTGTGTGTGTGTGTATGGGGGGGAGGGAGAGCGAGTTGTGTCATGAAGCACATGTGGAGGACAACAAAGATGAAAGTCAGGTTGTCAGGTCTGGCAACAAATGTCTTTATCCCCTGAACCATCTTGCCAGGCCAGTCTTTTTTGTTAATGCATATCAACTGTATAAAATGTGTCACCTTATGACATTCTCACGCACGTGAACAATGTACTTTGACAGTTTTCACTTTCTGTCACTCTCTTTTTGTTGTTGTTTTGGGTTGTTTGTTTGAAAAAATTTCTCTGTGTAACAGCCCTGGCTGTCCTGGAACTTTCTCTGTAGACCAGGTTGGCCTCAAACTTAGAGATCTATCTGCTTCTGCCTCCCAAGTGCTGGTACCACTGCCTAGCTATTGTCTCCTTCCTCCCTTCTGTTGGTTCCTGACCTGCCCAGATAGTCTCTTCTACATTCAGGTAATTTTTTTCTTCACATCTCTTTTGCACAGATCAGAGAAACAACTCCATACATACATCTCTTCCAGAATTTGTCCTACTTTATATCAAATGCTTTCCAGTTCCTTCCATTTTCATGCACAGGACATGATTCTGCTCACCTCTGTCTTAGTCATTGTTATATTGGTGTGTATAGACACCATGACCAAGACAATTCTCTTTTTTGAAAGCACTTTATTTAATCAGGGGCTTGCTTTAAGTTTCTGAGGCTTAGTCGATTATCAACGTAGTGGGGAGCATGGCAGGCATGGTGCTGGGGAAGTTGTAGAGAGCTACATCCTGATCCATAGGCAGAGAGAGTGAGGCTAGGCCTATGTGGCATTTTATAGCCTCAAAGTCCAAACCCAGTGACACACTTCCTCCAACAAGGCCACACCTCCCAGTCCTTCTAAGCCTTTCAAATAGAGCCACTCCTTAGTGACTAAGCATTCATGTATGAACCATGAGACCACTCTTATTCAAGCCACCATAATCTCCATAAGTAACTCATAAAGTTTTGGTTTGGTAGGGTTTTTTTTGTTTGTTTTGTTTTTGTTTTGTTTTGACAGGGTTCTCTCTGTAGCTCAGGCTGAACTCGAATGAGCTATATAGACCAGGCTGGACTTGAACTCACAGAGGCCCATCTGTCCCTACCTCTTGAGTGCTGGTAGCAAAGGCATGCACCACCACACCCAGCATAATTCATAAGATTTAAAATGCCAGGATCACAGAGATGGATCTGGAGTTCTGTTAGAAAAAGGCCTTGCATGCATAAGGCCCTGGGTTCAATCATTAAACCAAGCAAGGCTGCAAATTCATTCATCCTTAGGAGGTCAAGACAGGAGGCGCGGACATTCAAGGTCACTCACTGCTATGTAGTAAGTTTTAGGTGAGCCTGGGCTACATAAGATGCTGTCTCAAATAAAAATGAGCCATAGAACTAGATAGTTTAATCTCCTTGCAGAGATCCTGAGAATTGGATCTCAAACCCTCATGACAGACAGCTCAGTTACTTATTACTCCATCTCCAAGGGTGTCTGATGCCTCTGGCCTCCATAGGTACCTTCACTCACATGCACACACTCAGCTATACATAATTTAAAATAATAATCATTTAAAAACAAAAATTGAGGCAGGGTCTGGCTGGGCGCCTCCCCCTCCCCTCCAGCCAGTTCACATTCAAAGAACAGTAAGAAGAGGCAGTGTGTTTGGCTGGAGAGATGGCTCAGTGGTTAAGAGCATTGCCTGTTCTTCCAAAGGTCCCGAGTTCAATTCCCAGCAATGACAAGGTGATTCACAACAATCTGTAATGAGGTCTGGTGCCCCCTTTTGGCCTGCAGGCATATACATAGACAGAATATTGTATACATAATAAATAAATAAATATTTTTTAAAGATTTGTTTATTATGTACACAGTGTTCTGCCTGCATGTATGCCAGAATGCCAGAAGAAGGCATCAGACCTCATTCTAGATGATTGTGAGCCACCATGTGGATGCTGGGAACTGAACTCAGGACCTCTTGAAGAGCAGTCACTGCTCTTAACCTCCGAGCCATCTCTCCAGCCCATAAATAAATATTTTAAAAAAAAAAAAGAGGAGGCAGTGTGAATGAACCACTATCGATGGGATGATCTGTGTGTCAGAAGCATATGGTAGGACTCGGCAGCGCATCACACACAGTTTGGGAGTGGTCAGGCAGCGGAGATCTTCACTGACTTGACTGTGGGGAGCCAGGTCACAGAGCCCAGAAGGGTTATCTACCCACTTTTGGGCTCCACCCCCTAATATCATCAGCCTCAAGACTCAGGCCCTAACACTAAGCTACTCTAAGGAAAGGAGCGTCTTCCTCACCCCCACATCCTTCGAAATTTCCCAGGGAAACATTTTGATTGGCCCAGCTAGGGTCACAAATTTCATTGCACTCTAGCCAAAGCTATGAACCAGGTGGCAGAAGTGAGCTACACTCCAGTGATCAGTGAGCTAGGATCACCTAAGGCAGCACTTCAAACCCTAGACCCAGAGCAGAATAAGCAGAATATTCTTTTTTAATTGACACTGTGTGCACTTGTGGGAAGGAATGCATGCACCCATGCAGGCATCTTCCTTGATGATGACCATCATGGTGATTATCATCATCATTTGAGACAGAATCTTTCATCACGTAGAGACCAGGCTGGCCCCAAACTCAGACATTCGCCAGCTCTACCTTCTCAGCACTGGGTTTAAAGGTGTGTACCACCACACCTGGCTCTATCTTACTTCTTGAGACAAAGCCTCTCACTGAATACGGATCTCAGCAATTCTGCTAGAGTGGCTGAGCAGTGAACTCCAGGTGCTAGGATTACAGATGTGCCTCACTATACCTGCTTTTCACACGGGAGCTGAGGATCAGGCTTGGGCAGGTCCTCAGACTTCAGCAGCAAGCACTTTACCCACTGAATCCTCTTCCTAGTCTCAGATCTAATTTTTAAAAGAATGCGTGTGAGTGTATGAATTGTGTGGCATGTGTGTGACTTCATGTACACAACGGGCACAGCACTCATGTGGAGGTCAGAGGACAACCTGGATGTCAGTCTTAGCCTTCCATCTTGTCTGAGGCTGAGGGTTAGCTGGCTGGTGAGCTTCTGGGGACTCCCCTCTATCCTTTAAGGTTAGAGACTCTGACTGCTATGTCCCACTTTTCTTTTATGGGGTTCTAGGGATTGGAACTCAGGCACACGTGCACAGCAAGGGCTTTACTCTCTGGGCCATATCCCTGAGCCCTGATCTGATCTTTAAAATTGTGTTTAAAAGTATTTGAGGCCAGGTATGATAGCAAGTGCCTAAAATCAAGAAGGCAGGAGGATCAAGAGTTCAAGGTCATCCTAGACCATCAAGATTCTATCTCAAAAGAATTCAGAAGGAAATAGAGTACCCTCCTAAATACCCAGAATAAATATATTTTAACTACTTAATTAGTCTTATGTCTGTGAATATGTGTCTACCTGTGGGAAGAGGGCATCAGATTCCCTGGAGCTATAATTATAAGCTGCCTGATGTGGGTTCCAAGGACTGACTCCAGGTTGTCCAGAAGAGCAGCCATTGATCTTGACCACCGAGCCACCTCTCCAGTCCTTTAGAATAGCTGTGACACCACCACACCCAACAGAAGAACTTTCAGAAACTCTCTGGCTTTTTTTAAAATTTATAATGCATAATTTATTCAGAGACAGATTTTTTTTTTTTCAGAGACAAGGTTTCTCTGTCTGGTCCTGGCTGTAGACTAGGCTGGCCTTGAACTCAGAGATCTGCCTGTCTCTACCTTTGGAGTGCTGGGATTAAATGCATTCACCACTGTATGGTATAGTGATTTTTTTTACAACTATTGTTTTAAAGTCTGTGTAGTTGTATGTGTATTCTGTGCCTGAGTCACACACAGCACACACATGGAGGTCAGAGGACAATTTGAGGACCGTTTCCCTCCACCACAGGGTCTCAGAGATGGAACACAGGTTTTCAGACATGGCAGCAAGTGTCTTTATCCACTGAGTTACCTGGCCAGCACTGCTTTTCGCTTCCAAACAAGGTCTTATATAGCCCACTGTTGCAGAAGGGGCCGCCCAGCTAGCTTACACCTGAAATA
Organism: Myodes glareolus; assembly: GCF_982192425.1. Lineage (NCBI taxonomy): Eukaryota > Metazoa > Chordata > Mammalia > Rodentia > Cricetidae > Myodes > Myodes glareolus. The sequence goes on along the minus strand of NC_142027.1, from coordinate 99,872,993 downwards.
ATCACACAAAAACTGTATTCATTAAAACACTGCTTGGCCCATTAACTCTAGTTTTTTTATTGGCTAATTCTTCCATCTTAATTTAACCCATTTCTATTAATCTGTGTATTGCCATGTGCCAGTGGCTTACCAGGAAAGATTTGGCATGTTTGACTCATGGTGGCTCTCTGACTTCTTTCTCCCAGAATTTAGTTCCATCTTCCCCGCTTAAGTTTGCCCAAATGGCTAAGGACACCTGAGACCAAGGGACAGGGCAGTATGGAGTTGCCCCATTCCTGTCTCCAGAAGTCCTCCACCAAGGTTAACACTGCCCAGGCCTAGCACTGTCTCACCTTACTCAGCTCAGGGCAGATGATGCTCAGCTTTCGTCAGGACCTGGGCCACTGATCATAGGGCAAAATCTGCGTGCACTTCCTGGTTCCCTCTAGGAGGCTCAGAGGTCTAACTTGGTGGATTGTCCGGAATAGGATGTTTTGGGTGATGAGGAACTCACACAAAACAAATAAAAGTCCAGGTGTGTTTGGCTCTGTCCTTTTTGTTCCCTGCGCTTCTGGATCGCTGGAACCCTGGTTTTGTAAGCTCCCTTTCTTCTATTTATTAAAGCCAAATATTTTATATTAAGCTAGTCTGGTTAATTCGAATTACCAATCGACCACACCTATCATTTGGGTGTCCATTGTCATCACCTATGGACTCTATACCTACCCATCTTCACTTCACTGGACCTGGAGTTTGGTTTGCAGTCAACTTCCTCTTCATCATGGCCTCAAGTGCACCCCTCAGTTCTCCTGAATTCCCCAGCCACATACTAACCTGTCTAGATGATCACAAAGTCAAGCCAACCCCGGTGGGCTGAACTCCCATCCAATAGTCCTTCATCCAGTCCTTCACAAACCTTTAGAAGGAGGAGTTCCAGTGAGTGAAATAGCAAGAAAAGAAAGAAGAGGAAGAAGAGAAGATAAAACCCCCGGAACAAGGCAGAAATCATACTTCTTAGTAATGAAGCAAGGGAGAAAAGGGGGAAAGTGAATCGTTCATATTTATTATTTATTATGCAGAAACAGCAGCACCAGTTGTTGGGCACTTAAGCTGACCTGTCATTAATCCTCATGCACCTCTTTTCCTATTTTTCTGTACCAGTCACAACGAAGAACACAAACATAGGTGTTGAACCGCACATCAAACCAGAGCCCAAACATCTAACTAGACTCATGATGGGCTGTGGAAGACTGGGTATTTGTAAAACGAGCAGAAGAGGAATCTTTTATTTTACACCTCAAGTTGACAATTTAAAAACATGAATGAAATATAAAGGGCTCATTTTTTGAAGAATAGAAGAAAAAGTCAGTAAATTAATTTCAATGCTCATTACTTTTGCTTTGGTTAATTTTTAAAATCTATTGTAGTCTTAAATCATTAGCTTGTATTCTGAAGGGGGAACACAAACGTTGAGACAGATGCCAGTTTGATTACTCAAACAGCAAACAGTTCCGACTATTCTCTAGTCATGTCTCCAAATTTAGGGTTTCCATCCCCCACACAAATCAAATTTCCACAGCTAGATGTTTATTCATTCATTTTTTAAAAACTATTTATTTATTTATTTATTTATTTAGTATGTATACAATATTCTGTCTGTATGTATGCCTGCAGGCCAGAAGACGACACCATACCCCATTACAGATGGTTGTGAGCCACCATGTGGTTGCTGGGAATTGAACTCAGGACCCTTGGAAGAGCAGGGAATGCTCTTAACCTCTGAGCCATCTCTCCAGCCCTATTCATTCATTTCTTAACAACTTCTTTAAATTGGTTCTTGTAACTTTATGTATATTAACAGGGAGAATCGGGTTCTAGGGTTAGAACTTATGTCATCAGGACATTGCAGCATCTTTATACTGAACCATTCTCCTGGCCCAATTTTGGAAGTTTTAAAATACATTCTCGTGGGTATGTGTGTGTGTACTTAGATGTACTGAGGAGCCCAGACTGTAAAACCCCCAGAGCTAGAATTAGCCTTAAGTTGTAGGTAACCTGACATGGCTGCTGGGACTTGAATTCAGGTCCTAGCATACATGGTGGCACCTACCTTTAACTCCAGCAGAGTCAGGTGGATCTTTGTGATTTCGAGGCCAGCCCAGTCTACATAGTGAGTTGCTGGACAGCTAGGGCTACATAGTAAAACCCTGTCTAGAAAAAAACAAAAATAACAGAAAAGATAAAATAACAGAAAATATTTAATAAACATTTTTTATGTGTATGGCATTTTGCCTCCATGTATGTCTGTGCAATACACATTTGCAGTGCCCACGGAAACCAGGTGTCAGATCCCCAGGAACTAGTTAAAGCTGTGAGCCACCATGTGAGTGCTGGAAACTGAACATAGTTACTATGAAAGAACAAGTGCGCTTAATACATTGAGCCATCTCCCAAGTTGCATTTTTAAGAATTACTTTTTTGGAAATTGAACTTTCAACGTGCCTGTGCACAACAGGAATATGGAGTCCATGGATGGAAGGACCAACAGACTTGGCAGCAAGCATCCTTACTGTAGGCTGACCCATCTTACTGCCTCATGAACTTTCTGAGCTCTTGCTATGTGGCTGGTACCCTTTACATTTATCTTTAACTATGCTTTTATTGCATAGGTGAGTTATATAAAAATCTCAAGTGACGCTTTAATAGAGTTGAATAAAGCCCATCTATGTCTACTTCCAAAGCATTGCATTAATAACCAGTTCACTTTATCCCATGGATTAATTCACTTGATTAACGGCCACATTGGCTAGCACTAATGTCATACACAGAACAACTAGATAAGATGGATGGATGGACCTACAGTTTCAGGTGTGGGAACATCATTGTGCTTTGCTGAAGTGACTATCTGGGGCATCCTTTTAACTCCCATAAACGTAGGTCAGATTGAAAATGTAGTTCTGTGTATGACACTCTTCCATGGTGCTCTACAAGTCTTTTTTCATGTGCATAGGAATGAAGCTTGCTTACCTATTTTGCTCCAGATCAAGAGTTCTAGGTCCATCAGCTAGTTTTGGCTAAGACCAAATCTGAAAAGCTAATGAACAAGAGAAACTGATGGGGCAGCGATGTCTAGGCAGGAAAAATAGGAAATGAGGGGGGTGGGTAGCCTGGTTAACCCATTGTGTCAAAAATTATCTTAAGCCTACCAATTATTTCCTTAAAAAAAGTACTTAAGATACTCTCTTCTGACATTAGCTCTGGGAGCCTTTGGATCAGCTGGAGCTGACAATACTGGATACCATAGGAAGAGCTTAAAAAAACAGCAGCAAAAAAAAAAAACCCCTGTCGTCTGGAGTCAGCCATGTCACACCCTGAGACAGTAACTTGCTGTGAGACCCTAAGATCTTCAGCTTCTTGGTGCCTCAGTAAATCTTTAACAACCCAGCTCTCTCGCAAAACTGTGTTGAAAATCAAGCTTGAATGTCTACATAGGTGTATGCATGCAGTAAATGAAAATAATGTGTCCAGCTAACAGACTTCTCTCCCTCTCCTAGGATCAAAGACTTAATAGAAACTCACACTGTCATTTTACCAAATTTATCTACTTGAACAGACAAGCTGAAACTTCCGCATTCTTTTTAAATTTGTTTTACCTACCACAACATTCAAAGCTCTACTGAAATCACAAATCGATTGCTTTTATGTTCTTAAGCATTCCAACTGGATCAACACTAACTCCAGGTGCTAGAGTGCTGGCTCTGTGGTTAAGAACATTGGCTGCTCTTACAGAGAACAGGATTTTGATTCTCAGCACCCATGTGGCAGCCCAAAATTATAACTCCAGTTTCAAGGGATCTGATGTTCTCTTCTGGCCTCTATGGAGACTCACTTCTTATGAGAAGAGTCTCACAGAGGAGCTTGCTGCAGGCAAAAAGGTGAGGAATTTCACGTTGCTCAGTGCTTTTAGCTGGGGCCTCCAGGCTTGGTTCAAAACAAGAGTCTAAGAGCATTGAACACACCTTTATTCAAGTAGAAATACAAAAGCACGTTCCTAACCCAAATGCATACATGTGATTTTTACAGATTCTGCTACTTAAGGATGAATCAATCCTCTGCCTCAGCCACCACAGGTGACTATTGGTCTCTATAAGTAAGAGTATACAAGTTTGATAGGGACCAAAAAAACATGCATTTTTTTCATTTGCTTTTACATTTAGATCAATTTGATATATGTTGATTTTCTTGCCCTGATGAAACACTACGCTTGCTGATGGCAAAGAAGTAAAATACAGTGGTAGGACTATCCTAGAGGTTAGCCACAAGGTTTACAGAGTGCAATTTATCTTATATATTGGTTGAGGATCCTAGGGAACATTACAACATCTGAACTATGAAAGCCTCAACTGCTTGATTGACAACTAGAATTTTAAATAATACTTTTCTTATTCATAAAATGTTATGAATTTTAAGGTGAAAAAAAATGCCTTGACATCATGTAAAGAATCATGAACTCTATGTAGTATAGGGCAGGGACCCTGAACTCAATACCTGTGATCACATCTATAAATCAAAACAGCCATGATCTTTTATATGGCCTGTAGATTCTATTAAAATACAAAAATAAAATCCAGGCACAGGAGCGCATGCCTATAGTCCCAGCTACTTGGGAGGCAGGAAGATTGCATGAACCCAGGAATTCAAGACCAGCCTGGGCAACAAAGTACGACCGCATCTCAACACAAAGTATGGCAATGCACAAACAACTGTGCACAAAGCCCTAAGCTTCAAAATGCTACCCTGGCTTGATGAAGGGCGCGGAGGGGAGACAGATAAAGAAGCAATCCTAATGGTCACAATTTTACCAGGAACGGACCTGCCACTCTCTTGAAATACTGTCTAGATACATCACTAAGAACAGCCAACATCTTTATTAGAAGGCTGTATTTCCTTACCAATTTCTCTGATTTGTGTGTTCTTTGTTTCCCTATCAAAAGCAGACCTGAGCATTTTGTTGGCCTTCAATATAGGCATATAAAAGGTTTCTAAACGTACACATACATGCAAAGTAGGCACTGAATGAATGTAGCTAGGCCACCAGGAGTCTTACTAGCTCCCTGATGTCCTTGGCATTTCTTCTAGAGGGCTGTGGATGCAAACAAGGCAGCTAAAAACTCGGGCATTACTTGTAAGTGTTTGGGTGCCTGCCACAAACTCAGGAAGACTGAATCCTCCAAAGGTGGATGGCTAATATGGAAATACAACTTTAAAAGAAGCTTCACCACAGAAGAGAAGATCCCAAAGAAGAACAGTGTCAGCTAGAGATAAGGTTACAACCAGGACATCATTTAAAGATTCCTATGAGAATGCAGAAATCAACAGGAAGCCAAGGGTATGGCTATAGAAATAATAGCATGTAGGGTCCTCTGAAAAGAAAGGCCCAAGTCTCCTGTGGAGACTCAACTCCTTGGCACTCAAGCCAAGAACAGAGAAAGCTCACAGAGCTACTGTCAGAAGCATGTCAACATTGGTAGAAAAACAGCATCCTAGGCAAACTGTGAATATGAATCAATTTTAAGGAAAAACATGTTTTAATGTGTATAGGCCAAATTAAACTCACTTAAAATGAGTTCTATAAATAAAATACTCGTACCTACTTAGAATACTTATTAAAGGATGCTGTGAGAAAACACGTTCACCAAATGATCTTCTGGATTTAGTTATTCTACACTGAAAAACACTGGAACTAAACAGGAATAATTACACACAGAAGTAACCATTTTCTCTCCAATACTTTGATACTGGATAAGGCCTGAAACAGAGTGCTAAGTTTCACCATTTTCATTCTATCAGTCTCAACTGCTGCAGACGTTCTGAACTTACCATTTTCATCATCTTGATTCTCACCTGGTATATTCTGATGACAGATGAACCCCTGCTCACAGATTTGCAATGTTTACTACACCCAAGTGATTTCTCGGGCATTGATTCTTCTATGTGAGCAAGCACTGGGGCATGACTGAGTTTTCTCACATACACACCTATCTTCACAGACTTTCTGCATGGCACAAATGTGACACTGAACCAACAAGGTAGATGACAGATGGCTTTTTCACATTTGACAGTGGAATTCTACTCCAATACAAATTCCCAACTGGGACTAAGGTATGAAAATAAGCTGAAGAATGTACCATGTCCTATATATTCTAGCACTGACTTACAGGAGTCAATGAAGAGTTTAACATCAAAATACTTCCTAATATTCATCACATTCAGCGGGTTTCTCTCTGGTATGAATTCTGATGCTGTCCAAGGGCCAGACTATGACTGAAGACATTACCACATTCAGTACATATGTGACTTCTGCAGTCTTTCTTTCTCACATACTGAATGATGCCTGAACTTGACTAAATGTCTCCCCAAGTTCATTGCATTCATAAGGTTTCTCTTTGGTATGGACCCTTTCATGCTGGATAAGGTGTGCTCTCTGACTGAAGTTCTCGTCCCATGCATCACAATCAAAGACTCTCTCTCTAACGTGAACTTCTTGCTGCAGAGTAAGATCGGAGTTGTGACTGAAAGTTTCTTCATAATCGTTGTAATCATATGATTTCTCTTTCCTGTGCATTTTGTGATGCTGAATAAGGCATGAGGTTTGGCTGAAAGCTTTTCCACACTCATTACATTCATGCAGTTTCTCTCCCGTGTGAATTCTTTGATGCTGAATAAGATGGGAGTTCAATCTGAAGTCTTTCCCACATTCAGTACATGTGTAGGGCTTTTCTCGGAAACGGGCTCCTTGCTGTTTCACATAGGCCAGCCCACATTCATCATACTCATAGGACTTCTCTTGATGATGTACCCTCTGATGTTCAACTAGATATGAGGTGTGGCAGAAGTCACTGCCACACACGGTACATTTACAGGCCATGTCCTTATGAGTTCTCTGATGCTGAGTAAGATGCACACTTCGGCTGAAGACTCTCTCACAGCTGCCACACTTGTAAGACTTGGCTTTGGCCTGAACCTTCTTATGCTGAAGCACATCTGAGCTCTGGCCACATGGCTTCTCAGGGGCATCACAGGATTTATCAGACGCTTCACATTTGTAGGATTTCTCTCTAGTGTGTATTCTTTTGTGTCGACTAAGACTTGAGCTCTGACTGAAAGATTTCTCACATTCCTTACATTTGTAGGGTTTCTCTCTTGTGTGAATTCTCTGATGTCTAGTAAGAGCTGAGGCCTGATGGAAGGTTTTCCCGCATGTATCACATTTATAGGATCTGTCAGTGGTAGGCATGTTCTCCCATTTATTAAGGTGGGACAGATCCATTAAGCTTTCTTTATAGTCACTACTCTGTGTTAGATTTATGGGTTCTTGTTCACCAACAGCTGGGTTCTGGTTGAAGTTCATGTCATACTTATTGTCATCAATGGTCTGTATTCTAAGAACTCTCTGATCTGAATCAAGTGTAGAGTCTAGACTGAAGCTTTTTTCAGGTTCACTGTTCTTCTCATTGGTGAAGTTTTTCTTGCTGATTGTTATTTGTCTAAACTCTCTCTCCAGAAAGAGAAATTTCCTTAGAATTTCCTGGAGCCTTTCTAATCTGTCCTCAGACTTATACACCTCTCTGGTCTCAGGAACTTGGGTAATATTCTGTTTGAATTTTCCTACTCTCACTTTGTATGAATGTACTTCTTCTGAAATTTTCCGCTTAGGGATCAACAGCTTGTTTTCTTCTCTGGTCTCTCCATCTAATACAATATACAAATAGAAAATGCAAATATAATCTGTACCCTGTGCTTACAAAAATAAATAAATAAAATGAGGAAACTAAATAATGTAGTATCCTCAAAGATAAGCAAATTTTATTTACTTCAAAAACCAAGCACAAAATTTCAGCAGCAGATATAAGGGCAAGAAAAGCAGGAGCAAGGTGGGACAGAAATGGATTAAAGGGTGATACAAACAGGCTATTGTAGCAAAGTAAAACAACAGGCAGTAAGAAATTTCAAAGGAACAAATATAAAAATGGGTTAAAATGTCATAACTTAAACTGGGACCTAGCACACTTTGAAGAATCACTAACTGTAATCACAGGTAGGCTCTCTTCACAGAGAGTTGTGAATGAATGTGAGTTGAATATGAGCTCAGTCAGAACTTAGCTCAACACCTGGACTTTAGGTTTCCACTGATTCATGTGGCAGGTTCTGCCTTACTCACCTGAACAGTTATCTCTTATGACTTCTCTATTCTTAGTTTCCAGATCAAAGACCTGTAGATCTTGTTCCCGCTGGGAGATCCCATCAGGCTTGGAAACTGGATATCCTGCTCACAGAGAAGGAAACGGAATATGGAAATTTATCCTCAGATGCTACACTGCCCTCTTTTCTTTTTAGTAACGATTAGTACAGAAGATAAGTTCTGAGAAGACATTGGTCAGGAAAACCTAGAGAACAAAGGTCCTCTAAGGAGTTCAGACTTGTACTCTGGTAAAGTACATGCTAATGGGAGAGTTTGTAACTTGGAAGCAGCAACTTTCATTCAAATATAATTCAGGGAACTCATGCATGGGTGTGTGTACCTGTCTTCACAGAAGTTATTGTTAGTATTCCTGTGGCCTAGGTTACAATGTTGGTATTAGACCTGGTCTACAAGTACCAAATTGTATCCTCAAAATGTAACCCAAACACGTGCTACATAGCAAGTTAAAGTATAGCAGCAAATTTGTAATAAACAAATAAATTTAGCAAAAACCAGTAAGACAAACAAGTTTAATAAACAACATCAAAACAGAAATTATTTCTGGTTCTCTTCAGCACAGTAGGGTAACAACTGAAACAATTTATAATTTAATTCTAATTAATAAGATTTTAAAATCCCCAACATATTACTTCAAGGGATAGACAGATGGCACAGTGGTTAATAGCACTTAACGGCTATTGCAGGGATAAGTTTAGTTTCCAGCATTCACATGGCAGCTCACGCTGGCTATAACTTGTTCCACGGAATTTGAAACCTTCTTCTGGCCTCCCTGGTCACCTGCACTCGTGCACATACCGACACTCAAGACACACACAAATAGATGATTGTCTACATTAACAAGTTCCAGGACAGTCAGAACTGCGTAACGAGACATTATCTCAAAACAAAATTACTGAAAGGATGGAAATGCTGATTTGCCCTGATTTGATCACTGTAAGTACTGAATTATCATTATGTTCCATAAAGCTGTTCAAACATCTTGATTTCTTTAAAAAAAAAAGGAGCAATCTGTTTCAGTGCTCAGAGGAACAAATGTATGCCACATCTTCAAACCAGAATTAGCTTATACTCTTTTTATTGACTCAACAACCATTTATGGGGTTCCGCATAAATGAAGAGAATGGTAGGGATAGAGAGCCCAAGCAAAAGGGACAATCCATCTCAAACCACTGAAGGACCTCACCTTCTAAATACAGAGATAGCTATAAACGCTGACTACAATATACTACAGTGAAGGATAATAAAAGTACACTTAAAACAAACTTTCTATTGCTGAGAAGACTCCTTACATTGCCATTTGCAGGGGCGGGGGGTGTCTTGAGACAGGGTATCACTCTGTAGCCCACGCTGGTAAGGAACTCACTGTATAGCACAGGTTTGTATCAAATAGGACAAACCTGCCTCAGGCTAGAGCAGCTCCATCTCTTTTGATAGTAAAGCAACAGGAAGAACAGAATTTTGATGCTGTCAGTATCAAAGGGCAGTTTTTATATGTCCTGAGCAAAGAAAGTAGTAGGGAGCGCATATAAAAGATATATACTGCACAGCTAATTTATTACTTGTTCCCCTTATCCTAGTATGTCACCACGTAATGAGTGGTATTTATAGGTTCTTAAAAATGGCTTAAGAGTGGGGCGGTGGTGGTACATACCTTTAATCCCAGCACTCAGAGCAGAGGTAGATGAATCTCTGTGAGTTCAAGGCCAGCCTAGTCTACAGAACTAGTTCCAAAACAGTTAGGGCTGTTAAACAGAAAAACCCTGTCTCAAGAAAACAAAAACAAAAACAAAAAAAGGGATGAGCTGAGTTGCCCATCACCTGAGGAACTGATAATGACAATGTGATACATACACACAATACAATTTTATTCAGCTATGAAGAAAAATGAAGAAGCTGAGACATGGCGCAGCAGTTAAACAGAGGGTATTGCATTTACAGAGGACCTGAGTGTGATCCCCAGTACCTATGTCAGACTGCTTACAACAGCCTGTAAACCCAGCTCCAGAGAACTGAATGACCCCTCTGGACTCTAAAGGCACCTGCACTCACATCTTAGTGTGCATGCATACACAATTAAAGCAAGCCTTTAAAAAGAAAAATAAAATTTGTAGAAAAATGAAGCTGGAAATGTTATATTGAATGAGGTCACCCAGGTCCAGAAGGTTGCAATTTTCAGATTTCTGTGTTTAACTTGGTAGTATCTGGACAAATGAGGAAGTTAAAATGGACCTGGGGGTGGGGGTGGGGGTTAAAGGAAAGAGAACAGTGGAAAACACAGGACACAGAAAATTGGAAGGAAATACTGGAGTGAAAAGGGTTAAATGTGAATGGAAGCGAGGTGGGGTGGGATAAAGAGATGGGGGAGATGATGATGTATGTAAAGGCCATATGGAAACCTATGACTTGTAAGCTAATTTAAAAGGGGGGGGGCTAATCCCAACACTGGGGAGATCTCTGTGAGTTTGAAACCAGCTTGTTGTTTACAGTAAGTTCCCAGCCAGCCAGGTTAAGGGAGGTTATGTTGCATGGGTAGATGATACTGCCTCCCCAAACCACAGGGAAATTAAATGAAGTACTAATGATAGGTGTAAATATCTGCCTACCTATAAATTGTTAGTTGGAGTGGCTTCAGAGCTCCCCCTCCCCCAAAGTATACAGGATATTGCTCTTGCTCTTGGCCTGGTTGCCTCCCAGAATTAAGTATGGCTCTATTACTGAAAAGACCACACATATCTTAACTTCAGGACATAAAGAAATCAAATTGGAAACTTCCATCTTTGCTGGCTAGTTTTCATAGTGCCAGAGGTGCTATGCAGGATACTGGGGAGTAAAACCAATGGTCTTATCTGTGAAACCATCAAGCTACTAAACCTCCCTGCTGGGCAAGCTGTGCCCACTGACACAATAACATTATGACCATTATGGAGATAACCTAGCACTTCCGCATTGGATTTGAGGCCTGTTCTAAAAGAAAAAAAAGTATGCCTGGTAGTATAAACCTAGACAAAAACTCAGTTGGAGAGATTATAGGCCCTACTTCTGTTCTGCTAAATGGACATGGTGTCAACCTGTCTTCTAAATATGCTTATACTGACAAATCAGTGCTGCTTTCGGTTGTGGTCAGAAGCTGCTATATGCAATAGGTGATAGTTAATGGAGAATCTAACTAATCAAAAAGTTGAAAACAAGTGACTGTCAACTGCTCAGCCCAAAAGAGAACATCTGGATTCCCCCCCCCCAATAACTCATCAGAGAAGGGGTTTAAGTTGTAGGAAGAGCACATGAAACAAAAGTTGTTGCTTTGAGGAGCTCATGGCAGCAGTAGTTGGTTACCTAAGTAAGACTGGTCCCATGCTGGGCGGTGGTGGCGCACACCTTTAACCCCAGCACTTGGGAGGCAGAAGCAAGAGCATCTCTATGAGTTTTAGGCCAGCCTGGTTTACAGAGTGAGTTCAAGGACAGCCAGAGCTGCACAGAGAAACTTTCTCAAAATACAAAAACAAAAACAAACAACAACAACAAAAAAAACCCCAAAAAGACAGGGCCCTCAACATTCCAATATGGATAGAGGAAGAACTCCTACCTTTTCTTGCTCATTCAGAGGACCCAGGTTTGGGTTCAATTCTCAGCACCCACTCAACTGTCTATAAAAGTCCATTTCCATAGGATCCAACACCCCATAGACATACATGCAGGTAAAACACCAATGAACATAAAAAAAATCTCTTTTATTTTATTATTATTATTATTATTATTATTATTGGTGGCTGGAGAGATAGCTGTGGGTGCTGGGAACCGAACTCTTATATTTTTGGTTGTGAGCCTAGCCTTTAACGGCTGAGCCATCTTTCCAGCCCAATAAATAATTTTTAAAAATTGATCTCAGAGGCATTATCATCATTAAAAATGCTCCTGGATAGCCAGAATCATGAAATCTTGTATCCTGCATTTCTTTTATTGTTTGGTTTTTCGAGACAGTTTCTCTGTGTGGCCCTGGCCATCCTCAAACTCTCTCTGTAGACCAAGCTGACCTCAGAGATCTGCTTGCCTCTGCCTCTTACACGCCTGAACTTCTTTTGAAAAACAGCTTATAGGGTGCCAACTTTGCACCCAAATGTCACCATAACAGCTACCCAATTTTATAAAAAGGAACATTTGGGGACTGCAGAGATGCCTTGAATGTTAAAAAAAAACTTGTTACTCTTGGAAAGAATCCAGATTTAATTCCCAGTACTCATAGGTGTTCACAGCCATACGTAACTCCAATTTCAGAGGATTCAATGCCCCCTTGTGACTTCCACAGGCACAAGCATGGTACACATGTGCACATGGTACACATACAAACAAGCAAAACACACATAAAATAAATTAATCTGAAAAAAAAAGAAAAACTTTTAAAGGACATTTAGCCTGGAAAATATGAACCTTGGGAGATCAGGTAAGAATAAGATCAGAACAGATGCATGAACAGCACACACTGTTTCTGAATCCCAGTTGGGGGTTAGACTCTTAACTGGGATCTTTCATGTCAGATGAAAGTACTGCTAAACTACAATAGCACAGTTGCCTCTACACATATGGCTTGGGGTTTACATCCCTATCATGGCAAGGTAACAGTTATAGTGTAAAAATGTAACATGAGAGCCAGGCATAGTGGTGCAGCATACCTGTTTTTTGTTTTGAAGACAACAAGGTCTCACTGTGTAGCTTTGGCTGGCCTTATAGAGATATCTGCCTCTACTTCCCAAATGCAGAGATTAAATCTGTACACCATAATACCTGGCTCGGCCCTTGCCTTTAATCCCCGTACTCAAGAGACATATCTCTTTTCACCCTGGACAGACTGGTCTATACAGAGTTCCAGGATGCCTGACTTAAAACAACAACAAAACCCCAGAATTTTAATGTCATATGTGATTGACCTATTGTGCCAAGCACACAAAAAAACTAAGACAGCATATGCCTCAAGGAAAGAACCAGGTCCCAAGCCTAATTTCTCAGAGCCTCAGTTTTCTCAGGAGTAATTAATACCATCTTGCATAGACAGTGAGATTGCTTAGTAAAGGTGCTTGATCTAAGTTCAGCTCCCAGAACGCACATAGCACAAGGATAGGACCAAGTGGAAAGCTGGCCTCTGGCCTTGACACACAAGCTGCAGGATGCAACACCCCCCCATACACAAAATTAGCAAATGAATGAAACTTTTTAAAGATTTTTTGTTCTTGAGACAAGGTTTCTGTGTAGCCCTAGTTGTTCTAGATTTCACTCTGTAGTCCAGACAAGCCTCGACCTCAAGATCTGCCCGCATCTGCCTCCCCAGTGCTGAGATTAAAGGCTTTAAAAAAGGCCTTTTTTTCTTTTTCTTTTTTTTTCGGTTTTTCGAGACAGGGTTTCTCTGTGTCGCTTTGTTGCCTGCCCTGGAACTAGCTCTTGTAGACCAGGCTGGCCTGAACTCACAAAGATCTGCCTGCCTCTGCCTCCCAAGTGCTGGGATTAAAGGCATGCGCCACCACTGCCTGGCTAAAAAAGCCTTTTCAAAGAGTAACATCCTCTACTCACTGTTGAGTTACAGCAAGAATTAAATGAGATATACATAGCATGTAGTTTAAAGAGAAAATAGACATGACAGTAGAAAACATTTTGTGCAAATAACTGTTGCTTCCAAGACATCAAACATTTTTTTAAAAAACTCAGCCATTTATTTATTTGCTGCTGTCTAGTGCAAAGACTTAACAAAGAGACTAACCTGGTGCCTGTGACAAATAAAAATACAGCCATGGAAAAATCATAAACCAGAAAGGGAGCCTAAGCATAGATTGAATTATAAAGTTCTTGTTATAATCCCAAACACTAAGTAAAATCAGTAAACATATATAACCTTAGATTCCAAATGGTGACCCGCAAAAATAAAGTTAATTCCCAAGAATGTTAAAAATGGTTGCTAAGAATATGCAGGCTTAGACAGGCAGTGGTGGCATACGGCCTTTAATCCCAGTGCTCCATAGGCAGAACCAGGCAATTTCTGTGAGTTCAAGGCCAACCTGGTCTATAGAATGAGTTCCAGGACAGTGAGGGCTGTTACACAGAGAAACCCAGTCTTGAAAACCAAAAACAAAAACAAATAAAAAAACAATATGCTGGCTTGATCACAATAGCAAGCTGAGGAGGACAGGAGGGTTTCTTGTAGTCTGTGGGTATGCAGGTATGTAGGACAAGATAAAATGAAATAAAGCTTCACCTGGTAGTGTATTTACTATAGGCTTGTGCTAAAGTACTACAAAATTTCTTTACTACAAAAAGTACACAAGTTAATTGTCAGAAATTCTGTATTAGGCAAAAATTAACAGTAGTTTACAATTATATATAGATCATTTTACAATTTACAAAGCTTTAAAATATACATCAATTTTGATGCCCTAAACTATTTAATTTTTGTGCCCCCCACTTCCCCTCCATCAAGGACAGAGTTAAGAACACTTAATTAGAAAAGGTAATATAAATACATCAGTTGGTATGATACCACAAAAAAAAAAAAAAAAAAAAAAGGAATCAGGGACAAGAACATAGAACTTTAAAGGAAGGAGAAAAATTATACCAAACATGAGGAAAGTTTGGGGGTCACAAGAAAGTGTGGTAAAACAGTGGACAGGCTATATTCACTAGTAGAATGAGCACATAACATGTGCTCCCTGCTCTAAAATAACAGGAAATGATGGTAACTGAAGAGACAGGGTTGGCTTTGTGGCTTCTCACACAAGTAGCTGACCACCAAGTGTGGTTTATGAATGAACTGAGTTCCAAATGCACGTGATTTTAAAGAAGGCTTCCACGTAAGAGATTCACCAAAGGTCATTTGGGGATTGGCAACTTTACAAAATGGTGGTATCCCAAGGAACATCTATTCCATCAACCAAATTTAATATCTTACAATCTTGGAAAAGGAGTTTCCGTGCAGGGACGAGTACTACCGATGGAAAGCCGATACCTGGGCCATCTCTTGGTGATTCCTGCCGTTAGGACTGCAAGTGTTTCTCCAGAGAAAGCACTTGCCTGGGTATGACTCAGGGCTGGGCAGGAATTCACACAATGAATCCGGGTGGTAGGAAGACGGAGAAGTATGCCTATAAAGATCAAAGAGCCAGGAATGGAAAACACACTGAAAAACCTTCCCAATGAGCAAACTGCCTCCCCACAGGTAAGAAAACTTCTTAGATCCAACATGAAATCAAGAAGGTTAAAAAACAACAACAAAAAACCAAACCAAACAAACAAAAAAACCCTAGGTGCTACCAAAGAAAAATTGGTGGAGGAAGTTTTAACTATAGACATAAATGCACAAGAATGGATGCAAGATCAAAGACAGGACAAAATAAAAGGGGGAAGCAAAGCTCGGACCAAGGAGTTTGCCAACAATCCTGTCCCTCCCCTTCCCCCCTCACAGGTATTTCTCAACATCACTATAAATTGCCTAATCCCAGGCAGCCTCAAAAAAACAAAGAAATATGATTTAAGAATTTAGCCTGCCTAGTATGGGATGCCTTGAGCCTTCTGCTGCATGGGGTATGGTTGCTTAGGATTACCTAGGTAATGCACTATAATGTGTAATGCCCACAGTGAGTCACAACTTTAAATGAAGTCTCTCAAATCTGTCTATTTTGAGACGAATATGAAGATCTTAAAAAGAGACTTCTCAACAAGAGAAATTTTAGCTTTTCTGTTAAATATTTGTTTCTTTACTGGGAAAACTCAGATACAGGGCACAAAGGAATAAGAACAGAGTCTAAGGAGTTGGGAAGATCCTTAAGACTCTTACTTTTTAAAAAAAAAAACCAAAACAACAACAACAAAAACCCCACAACTTAGCCAAAACTCAACAAAGTTTCTCTTTGCTAACAGGAAACAAATGTGCTACAAAAGCAAGAAACATGAACTGGGGATAAGGAGTAGAAAGAAGGTCTCTTCCTGATAACCAAAAGGAACCCTAAATTAACCCTCCCAAAGGAGAGGACCTTAAAAATGGAGGGCTGAAATCTGAAACTTGAACATACTCTACGGACCACCTTGAAGATATCACACCTACTCAGAAACAAGGAAGAAATTCAAATATTGAGTGACAGGAGGGTCCTTACCCAGTGAAACCACGTTTCCATAATTCTCTAACATCACTTCTCTGTAGAGCTCCCTCTGAACAGGGTCCAGGCATCCCCATTCCTCTCGAGTAAGATGCACAGTCACATCCTCGAATGTCACAAACTCCTGAAATAATAATTCTGGCTGCTTTCAGGAATGGGCTACCATTATAGCACCATGGCCAGAGAATGATGAACATGACACATAGGGCATCTAGTGGCTATTGAGAGAGAACAGACTAGAACCTAGAGAATAAATCCCGTAAGTGCCCATCACAGTATCGTGAACAAAGGTGGTGGTGGTGAGATAGAAAACTTGTTTGTGTCAATCCGGATCTATGAAGAGAATCTGTTCCCAAACTGCTTCTGAAAAGATTCCAGGCAAGTTTAACAAATGGAACAAAAGAGAGACCACATTCAATCAGCAACAAGAAACCCTGAGGAAAAACAGAGGGTCCCTCAGCTCACCTGGTACCTGGCTGTCAGGAGCGCAGCTGCCTGGTCTCCTGGGCTTCCCTCATGGGGAAGAGCAGGCACCTGGGGAACAGGTGGAGCTGAGGGAGGAGAAAGGAGCCAAGAGTGAGAGCAGCCCTTTCACCAGGCTCCCTTTACAGAAGATACTTCTCCTGCCCAAGGCATGTGTGGCATCCTCCTTCACATCATCATTCTAGTACAGCCAACACACATTTACCAAGTTTTATGTATGTCCACTCCCCTCCTTGGTAGCTGCTCCTACTTACATATGTTTAAGATTGTGATATGCATTTTATTAGGGTTCTCACTTTATCCTCAGGACATCCTCCCCAAAGGGTAAGCATTACACCTGTCGTTTGATGAGCAAAGCAAAGCATAAAGACAGATAACGTTTCCTGGCAAGCCTGGTCTACAAGTGAAAAATATGGCCTCAAAAAACAACACAACAAAACAAAACAAAACAAAAAACAAGAAACCACAGAAACAGCAGCAAAAAGAATGCTGAAGACCTAGTTCAATTGGTGGAGTGCTTGCTTGGCAAGCATGATGCTCTGGGTTTGATGCCCAGCACCATATACTGGGTATGGTGGCACACAACTGTAATCTCAGCACCTAGAAAGTGGATGTAGAAGAATCAGAAGTTCAAAGTCATCAAAGCAAAGCAAAGTTCAATGCCAATCTGCACTACATAATAAGACTGCCTCAAGAGTTGAAGGGGACCAGGTGCGGTGGCACAAGCCAGTAATCCCCGGACTCAGGAGGCAGAAGCAGCAGAATTTCTTAGTTCAAGGCCAAACATATCTACATAGTGAGTTCCAGGACAGCCACAGCTATGTAAAGACCCTATCTCAAAACAACAAAAATGTTGAAGGACTTGAAGAGATTTATCCAGGGTCAGAGTTTTTAACAAACGTCTGACATTTTCCCAGATACCATTTACTATAAACTCCATATGCCTTCTTTTTTGTTATTGGGCACTGTTCTCTGCAACCATTGTATGAAACTTTCAGGAGCAAGGAATATGCTTCTTCATAATCCTTTACATGCTCCAACAATGCCCCCACAACACCCTCTACTTAACGGCTGCTAACACACAAGTTATTTCAGGCACTAGCATTGGTCACAGTAATATAAGACACAGTTCTTACATAACAGAATCAGCAGCTAAGTACTGTAATGAATGCCTACAATTTTAGTAGTTGGGAGACTGAGACAAAATTCATCCAAATCATGGGCTGGATAGTAGTAGAGCAGCTAGGGCTACGTAGCAAACCTTGTGGGGATTGGGGGGGAAGATTGCCAAACCTACCTATCTAATACATGTATGTGAATGTACAGTTAATATGTAAATTTGTGCATTTAAACGAACACTGTGCTCAATCAAGAAATTAAATGGTTGCTTTCTTAACCAAAATTAGATAATTCACAAACTGCAGTTGCAACAGAATAAATCATCAGCAAAGAAGACACAAAGTGAAGGGAACACAGGGAGGGAAAGGTTCTTTCTGAGTCTATGAGGAAGGAAAACCAGGTAAGGCCAGTGAGATGTGGCAAAAGCAGCCTGTCTTAAAAAATTATTCGGGATGTGGTGACAGGAATCCACATTTTCTAAAGGATAAACAGCCAGGGCAGGACAGAAGGGCCCAAACCAGGAAGGAATCACTTCTGTTCCTCCCTTCCAGTTCTTCCTCTCAGGGCCATCTTCTGACTCCAGTCCCTGGGCCTCTTGTACCAGGCCTAAGAATCCCTTAACACCCCCATTCTCCTGAAAATAAGTGTTGTCTCCGCCTTACCCCCAGGGAATCCCTGCTCCATCTCCGTGTCCTGCAGAAACTGAAGCTCTGGGGAAAGACATTCAGAATGGCTCTCCAAAGACTGAAACTGGACCCTCGATGATCCTGCTGCTTCATGGGATAGTTCCTCCATCCCTGTTCAGGAGGACAATGACCATCACTGCAGGGTAAGAACATGAGAAATTACTTAATATATATGGATAGATATTTAAGAAAAATTAGCTAAAAATAAACTTTAAGGTCAACCTGGTCTACAGGGCAAGTTCCAGGACAGCCAGAGCTACACAGAAAAACCATCTCAAAAAACAACAAATAAACAAAAAGAAGTACTTGATTCCAGGTGTCACTGTCCACAGAGCTAAGTTCCTCTAAATGCAATTAATTAATTAAAAGTGCAAGGTAATTTGGGTGCACAAAGGAAAAAAAAAAAGGTTAGCAAAATAAAGGCCAGGGGGAGGTGATGCATGCCTTTAATTCCAGCACTCGGGAGGCAGAGGCAGGCTGATCTCTGTAAATTCGAGGCCAGCCTGGTCTACAGAGAAGAGTTCCAGAACAGGCTCCGAAGCTAAAGAGAAACCCTGTCTCAAAAACAAAAACAAAAAAAAGTTACCAAAATAAACAGCAAAAAGAAAAAAAACGGGAGCTGGAAATACATACAGCTCAAGGTATAAGTATTTCCTAGTGTGCACAAGGCCCTGATTTCAATCCCTAACACACACACGGGGGGAAAAAACGGTATTATTCAGTTTCAAAATTTAAAACTCAAACTGTACGGTCTAAGAATTCCGTACTATTCTGACTCTATTGGAAATTCCAAATCTGTGGTATTAAAGTGTGTAAGTGTGTGTGTGTGTGTATTATATATGACTGGGCCTGTAATCCCAGAACCTGGAAGATGTAGGCAGGAGTTCCTGTTCAGGAGTTTAAGGCTAGACTCAAGGCTGTCTCAAAAACAAAACAAAAAAACGTAGCCTCTAAAATTAAAAAAGAAAGAAAAGAAAGAAATCAACCAGTACAATCGCGTAAACCTCTCCATAGGGCGTTCTAAGTATTTAGAGGCTCAAGTTCAGACCCGGAGAAACACGCCAGTTAAGATTACTCATTGTTTTTCTCAAAAGCAGGCCCCGTAGGAATTCTGTGGTAACCGGTTCTGCATTACTCAACGGGCCTGACGGCTAATGACACAACCCACTTTGGAGACGGACCCTTAGGGCAGGCTGATGGGATCGCCTGGGCGGCCGCACGAGGAAGGCTAGCGGCGTGCCTGGTGTCCTTCAGACCCAAGGACGCGCACACAGGTTCCGTCCACCTTCCACCGCCCCCCGTGACGCTCCCGGCCAGTTCACAGGCCTCGCCCAGAGCCGCCCTCCATCCACTTCCCTTTTAGGTGAAGGTTCGGTCCCCAGAGGACGAAGTAGGCCACACCAACCTAGCTGCCACCGGAGCCCGGCCGCTAGGTTCGCCAGCACGGGTCCACTCGAGTTCCCCGGACTCGGCGACGAACCCGGGCTGACGAGAAAACAGGGCCGCGAGTTCGGCCCTCCGCGCGCTCGAGCTCGGAGAACAGCCGTCAGCCGGACCGCGGCGCCTCCTGCGCGTCTGGCGCAGGCCAAACAAGCGACTGCTCCCACGGCGACGCGACAGCGGTTCCGGGGGACTCACCCAAGTGGAGAGGCGGGTCTAGCGACTGTCCCGTCACGGAGACGCTCCTGCCTGAGCAGCACCAGCCTTTCCGGGGCCACTCTCGACTGCCCCCAGGCTGGCGCTCGCGTCACTTCCGGCGGCGGAAGTGCACGGGAGGGCGGCTCCGGGGGAGGTTCCCGGATGAACAGAGACTCGGGACCTCTGGTAGGAGGACCTCAGGATCGCTGGACGAGCTCTTGGTTACCCCCACACCCCAAGCTCTAACTGAGGTCGCACGGCCCTCCCTGCCGATTGAGGTCCATCTTACATTAGTAAGGAGGGCGACAGATGTTGGAAAAGAGCCCCTGACTCGTCCCTGTCACTATCAGACGCTGAGCGCCGGGAGAGTCCACAAAATGTGAAATAACACTAATGACGCCTTCTCGGGCCCTCACAGCCCTTGTGCCCAATATTGGTTTGGGTGGGCCTTGATTCTTCTGGGAAGTGTCTGACCCCAAATTACCCACAGAAGGGTACGAACTAGGTGAAGGGGACTCCTTTATTTAGCGGGAAGGAAAAGTTAAAAGTGGTTCCTTTCTAACTCGGACAGGAAACAGCAGCAAATGACCTTGCAGGTGACATTTTTAAGAGGAGGAAAGTGGGAGATCTGGGTTAGAATGGGCTAGGGTGCGATGATAAAGGAGATAGGGGACAAGAGAGTAGGGGACACTGGGAAAGGGTGGAGGGGTATTTGTCCCAGAGGGACAAAAGACTGTCTCTGGAGGGGCTGGAGAAATGGTTCAGCGGTTAAGAGCATTGACTGCTCTTCCAGAGAACCCGAGTTCAATTCCCAGCACCCACATGGCAGCTCACAACTGTCTGAGAAACCAGTTCCAGGGGATCTGACACCTTCACACCAATGCACATAGAATAAAAGATAAATAAATCATAAAAAAAGACTGTGTCTGGATAGAGCAGAGATGGACTTGGCACATAGACAAATGGTAGTTTATAAAGGCAAAGGGGAAAAGCCTACGTTAGGACGAGGTGTTAATTTTAATTGAACATTTGATTAGGTGAGCCAAAGGGGGCTTTTTATTTCTGGACTTCAATACTGGACCTTGGTCCAGTCTCAGTTTCAGTCTCAGGAGGAAGTGGCCAAATAAGGGAATAGACCTTGGTGGCTAGCTTTAGGAATGCAATCTAATGGTTTTTAGCAAGGCACAGGGAATGGGGGAGAAGGGCAAGGCCTGCTAGAGCCACAAGTTCAAGGAGGCTAGTGTTCCTTCAACAGGTGTTGCCCTACTGGGAAAGAGCAAACACATTTTTCTCAAGCGGATTCACCTGAGGTCTCCAAGATTTTCCTGTCAGGAAGTCCTTTGGGATTCGCAACCCCTTCCTCCATGTTTGCTTCCATGCCACCATGAGTTGAGCAACTTCCTCAGATGTGAGTTCTCGGCTGCTGTGGGCTGCTTCCCTAGCCACAAAAGGAACAAGTTTAACTGAGGACCGTCTGAAGCTGTAAGGCAAAAGTAAATCTCCCTTCAAAGTTGATTACAAGGCTAAGACTGCCGTAATTTTATTATGGTTTCCCTGGAAAGAAACCAGTGATGCCCAGAATCTTGTAATTTATAAACTTATAACTATCTAGTATTCGGAAGAACAATTGCTACATAAAACAAGTATTTAAAACTACTGCTCAGGGACTGAAGAGACAGCTTAGTGTTTAAGAACACGGTTACTCTTGAAGATGATAAAGGTTCAGTTAGTTCTCAGAGCCCATACTGTGGTTAACATTAACACCCGTCTGTCACTCCAGTTCTAGAGGAGGATCTGATGCCCTCTGACCTCTGGGAACACTGCACACCCTGGGTGCTCAGATACACATACAGGCAAAACACGGGAGGCAGAAGCAGACGGATCTCTGATTTTGAGGCCAGCCTGGTCAACAGTGTTCCAGGATGGCCAGAGGTACGCAGAGAAACCCTGTCTGCAAAAAAAAAAACCAAACAACAAACAAAAAACGCTTAAAATAAAAATGAATCTTCTTCGACTTGGAGAAATGGCTTAGCAATTAAAAGCCCTAACTGCTCTTACAGAGAACCAAAGCTCAGTTTCCAGCACCCATGTTAGCTCACGACCACCTGTAACTCCAGATCGAGAGGGTCAAATGTTCTCTTCTCACCTCTCTGGGCTCCCTCATATGCGGTGCATGCAAACACACACACACACACACACACACACACACACACACACGAGAGAGAGAGAGAGAGAGAGACACACACACACACACAAACAAACAAATCTTAAAAGAAAAAGATACTGCTATTGTGGTGGCCTATGCTTGAAATCCTAGGACGCAGAGGCAGAGGCAGGTGAATCTTGAGTTCCCAACCTAGTGAGCTCCAGGCTATCCAGAACTACATAGTAAAACCCTGCTCAAAAACAAAAATAGGAGGAGGACAAAAGAAAGAAATCAGAGTTTAAACCTCATAACAGGGTTTTTAAAAAGTGAGTGTATGCATGGGTGTGTGTTTACGGGGAGTTTTACATGTGTCAAGTCTGTGTAGGTGTGGGTACATGTGTGTGCATGTATAGGTCAGAGGATGATGTGGCCATTCCTCAGGAACTAACCACTTTTTAAAGGCAGTCTATTACTGCCCAATTAGGATAGGCTGACAGCAAGCCTCAGGGATCTTCCTGTTTCTGCCTCTGCAGTACTGGGATGATATCACCTGACTGCTGCTGCTGCCTTTTTTTTTTTTTTTTTGAGACAGGATCTATGTAGTCCTGGCTGTCCTAAAACTCATAGATGTGTCTGCCTCTACCTCGTAAGTGCGGGAATCAAAGGTGTGAGCTACCGTACACAGTGAGGCTTTATTTTTTTAATGTGGGTTCTGGAGATTGAAGTTCGATCAGTCCGTTCTTTCAAACCCTTTATCAACTGAGCCATCGCCCCTGCTGTCACTCTGTCGTCACTCTCAGCTTTATCTCAGCCCTTTCCCCTCTTCACTGCTGCTTTGCTTCCTAATAGCAGCGTGTCTGGGTATTCTCCCTCTCTCTAATTCCAAGATTTAGCCTTTTGTTGGAGTCTCACTATGTAGTAACTCAGTCTATCTTGAAACTCACTGGGTAGCCCATACCTCCCTTAACTCAAGATCTTTCTTCTCTGCTTCCCAAGTGCTAGTAGCTTTATAGATGTGCATGTCTTAATGCTGGCCTGATACCACCTCCCTAGTCACCAGGTTTATTTGTGTATGGGTATATGTCATAATCTGGCTCATAAGACATGGGGGTGATCCACTGGGATATGTATATAAAGGTTTCCCTTGCTCTTGCTCTCAGAAAATATGAGGAATGGGAATGACTTTGTGGTTTTTGTTTTGCTTGGGGTTTGTTTTGTTTTGTTTTTTGAGACAGAGGTTTTTGGTTTTTTTTTTTTGTTTTTGTTTTTTGTTTTGTTTTTGTAGCTTTGGAGCCTGTCCTGGAGCTCACTCTGTAGACCAGGCTGGCCTCGAACTCACAGAGATCCACCTGTCTCTGCCTCCTAAGTACTGGAATTAAAGGCGTGTATCACCACCACCAAGCTTGGTTTTGGTTTTTTTGAGAGAGGGTTTCTCTGTGTAGCCCTGGATATCCTGGAACTAGCTCTGTTGACCAAGGTCTCAAATTCGACAATCTACCTGCCTCTGCCTCCTGAGTACTGGAATTAAAGACATGTACCACCACCACTCAGTGATATCATAGTTTAAATTCCTCAAACGTCTTTGAAATGACATAGCATCCTGAGTATCAGAGCTGCTTCAAGCCATAGGCAACATCTGTAGCAAAAGTACGTGACTGTGTACCACTGACAAGCAACAAAAATGACACACCTAGTTGGATCTGGTAGTAACTCCAGCACTTTGGCATGAGAATTGCCACAAGTTTGAGGCCAATTTTGGGATACATAGTGAATCCTAGGGCAACCTGGGTTGTAGTGAAACCCTGTGTCAAAGAGAGAAAGGGGTCAGGAAATTTTAGCAAGAATGCTCAGCTTGGGGGAGGCGCTCAGTATGGGGACATGCAGACCTAAGTTCATGACCAGACTCTCTGAGGAGAGAAGACTTTTTGTTTTGTTTTGTTTTGTCAATACAGGGTTTCTCTGTATAACCCTGGCTGCCCTGGAGCTCTCTGTAGACCAGACTGGTCTCAAACTCAGAGATCTCCCTGCCTCTGCTTCCCAAGTGCTTCAATTAAGGCGTGCACCACCATTGCCTGGCTGAAAAATGACTCTTGAGAATCAATATAAAAATAGAATGGGCTAGGTGTGCTGGTGCGTGGTGCATGTCTTTCTTCCATGTACTCCAGAGGTCTACTTACACAGTTCCAGGTCAATGAGGGCTATGTAGTGAGAGTCTTATAAAAAGGATAGATGGATGGATGGATAGATGGATAGATAGATAGATAGATAGATAGATAGATAGATAGATAGATAACATTTTAATTTATATACCTGTGTCAGTGTGTGGGATTTGTATATGTGAGTGCGGGTGCCCAGGGAGGCTGTAAGAGGGTGACAACATCCCCTGGGGCTGGATTTACTAGAGCTGTGGGTCACCTCACATGGGTGTGAGGAACTGAACTCAGATCCTTTGTAAGACCACTATGCACTCTTAACTGCTGAGCCATCTTTCTAGCCCTGGACAGAGTAATTTTATCACAGCAAAGTAACTAAGGCAGGTTCTTTTAAAAATAAAAAATAAAAAGCATAATTTCTTTATTGGTTCTTTGGGAATTTTACATCATGCACCCCAATTCTTCTCACTTCCCAATTACTCCATATCTGCCCTTCACCTTACAGCATCTGCTCCCTAAAATAAAATTTGAAAAAAATGAAACAAAGCAGAAAACGTTTTGCTTCTCTCTTTCCTGCCTCTCCAACAGCTTTTCATTCGCCTTAGTGGCACTGGGAGCTGCAGTGAGTCACTCGGCAGACCCTTTGTCTATCAGCTTTACTTGCAAATTACAGTTAGCTATTGGTCTGGTTCAAGGTCTCTGGCTTCTGGCACACCAGAGTCACTGGACCCTTTTCTAAACACCTCTCGGATATCCCTCAGCTATCCTGAGTCCTGGAGATCCTGAGGGTATTGTGCTGCAGGACCAGCTTCTTCACATGCTCTAGTAGATCACAGATGGAGCAGATGTTAGGGTGAGTGTACCCAAGGTCCTGGATGCAGGCCTGGGTGGTAGTTGAGCTGGTCAGAACTGGCCACTGGGGACCCCCTCAGGCATGGGCAGACTCAATTCTCCCACACTAAGGCAAGTTCTTAGCAGAACATAGTTAGCTCTAGTTTATTTCATTATGCAAGTTGATACTGTTGACCCAAGGGTTAATTGATCTAGACCTAGTGATGAGTCTGTGCTAAGCCAGTCACCCTCTCAAGTTCAGTGATACCAGAATACTTGGAATATTCCTGAAGAAGCCTAGAGCAGTATGTTATGTTGCTGTATAATCAAACTCATCATTCTGCTTCTCTTAGAGTTAAGAAAGATCAAACAGCTTGTAAAGAGGTGAATTGCCTTTGACATCTATTCCAGAACACACATGTTCTTCAGTTTGGGGTTCCTCCTTGATGTCCCCTCATTTACTAATGATATATTTTCCATATCCTCTGAGGTCACTACCCACAAAGCAAGTATAGTTTCCTTATTTTCCACTCCTACATCATTCTGATTTCAAGATGTATTTCATAAGGAAGTTGGCAGCTTCACCTGTGTGTGTGTGTGTGTGTGTGTGTGGTAGTAACAGTAGTAGTAGTATAAATTGTTGTTCTTTCTCTCCTCTGGAATTTCTCTAGGTTCTCTTTTCTCCTTAATGTTCCAGTGTTGTGGATATTTGTACACCGTGTGAAGATGTGTTTGCTGTGATTGGTGTAATAAAAAACTGAACAGCTAATAGCTAGGCAGGAGGCATAGGCAGGACTTCTGGGCAAAGAGAACTCTGGGAAAAAGATGGAGTCGCCTGCCAGAGTTGAAGGAAGTGCGATGGGCAGTATAGAGAGGTGAGATCATGGATTGGGGCAGAACATAGATTAGTATAAACGGCTAATTTAAGTTATAAGAGCTCGTGGGACAAGCCTAAGGTAAGGCTTGTAACATGAGGGGCCAGCTTGTTGGGGTTTCTGTCCTGCCCGGCACCCCACATCCGGCAATTCCCAAGGAAAAATCACACACAGGACTCCATAAGATTATAAAATTGATTGGCCCATTAGGTCAGGCTTCTTGTTAACTCTTATAACTTATTTTACCCCATTATCCTTATCTACATTAGCCACATGGCTCCGTACCTTTCTCAGCTGGGCAAGTTACATGCTGCCTCTTCGGTGGTTTGTGCAGGAGTGGCGGAGGGAGCTTCCTGTTTTCCCAGAATACTCCCAGTCTCTTTGCTCCACCCCTACTTCCTGTCTGGCTTTCCCGCCTATACTGCCTGCCTGGCCAATCAGCGTTTTATTAAAATATGATTGACAGAATACAGAAAATTCTCCCACATCAAAGGCTGAACTTTCACGATTAATAATAAGTCTCTGTGTCATTATTTGTGAGCTGGCGGCCCAAAGAAAAATCCATCTAAGCTAGGGAGCCTACATGGACTGACTTAGGCCCTCTGCATATGGATGACAATTTTGTAGATTAGTCTGATTGTGGGGCCCCTAGTAGTGGGGTCAGAACCATCCCTGGCACATGAGTGGGCTGTTCGGAGTTTATTCCCCATGCAGGGATGCCTCACCCAGTCTTGGTGCAGTGGGAGGAACTTGTTCCTACCTCAGCATGATATGCCATCATGATATGCCTGCCCCTTTCTGACCGGAGAGAGTGGATGGGAAGGGGAGGGATAGGCGGAAGGTGGAAGGAGAGAACAGGAAGAGTGGAGGGAGAGGAAACTGGTTGGTGTGTAAAATAAATGAAAAATTTCATAAAAAAAGAAAAATCCATTTACATTCCAGAGCTACTCTATCTGATGAAGTTGTAGCCTTAAATCAAGCAAAAGAACAAGGCGTTGGAGGGATGACTCTGCTAATAAAAGCACCTAACACTCTTGCAAAAATCCTGAGTTCAGTTTCCAGCTGTTGGTAAACCAAGCTCACCCACATGTGAAAGTTAGAGCATAACTTATGAGAGTCAAATCTCTCCTTCCACCATGTATTGTCCAGGGATGGAACCGGGGTCAGACTTGGCAGCAAGCATCCTTACCAGCTGATCCATCTTACTGGCCCCATGAACTTTCTGAGCTCTTGCTATGTGGCTGGTACCCTTTACATTTATCTTTAACTATGCTTTTATTGCATAGGTGAGTTATATAAAAATCTCAAGTGACGCTTTAATAGAGTTGAACAAAGCCCATCTATGTCTACTTCCAAAGCACTGCATTAATAACCAGTTCACTTTATCCCATGGATTAATTCACTTGATTAACGAGCACATTGGCTAGCACTAATGTCATACACAGAACAACTAGATATGATGGATGGATGGACCTACAGTTTCAGGTGTGGGAACGTCATTACACTTTGCTGAAGTGACTATCTGGGGCATCCTTTTAACTCCCATAAACCTAGGTCAGATTGAAAATGTAGCTTAGTGGCATAGCATTTGCCTAATGAAGCCTGGATTCAATGCCATATGGAGACTCAGTGTGCTCAGTTGCTCACATCCATTTCCTAGAGTAAGAAATTTCTCCCTTTATAGAATCCCCTTATTTAGGACCTTCAAATGTCACACTCTTGCCACCTGTGTCTCGTGGTAAATGATTGGACAGACAAAAAGTATAAAGTTTATGTAAGGTCTGAGGCTATGAAAGCTTAAATAAGTTGTAAGGGTCTAAGTAGTGTTTTAAGGTATGTAAATGCAAGTTATAAAGGTCTAAGAAAGTATCTTAAGCTGTGTAAATGCAATCTGTAATGGTATAAGAAACTAATTTAAGGTATATATGAAAACGAAAAAATGTTTCAGATTGGGGCTGGAGAGACGGCTCAGAGGTTAAGAGCACTGCCTGCTCTTCCAAAGGTCCTGAGTTCAATTCCCAGCAACCACATGGTGGCTCACAACCATCTGTAATGAGATCTGGTGCCCTCTTCTGGCCTGCAGGCATACATGCAGACAGAGTACTGAGAATACTGTATACATAATAAATAAATAAATTTAAAAAAAAAAAAAATGTTTCAGATTGCTTTCCCTCTCTATGGTATCATTATGTTAAAACTTCAAAAGTTCAGAGTTTTAACATTAATCAATGGAGTTCTGACAAGCTCTCAATCTAGCTCTGGGGCCGGAGAGATGGCTCAGAGGTTAAGAGAACTGACTGCTGTTCTGGAGGTCCTGAGTTCAATTCCCAGCAACCACATGATGGCTCACACCCATCTATAATGAGATCTGGTGCCCAGAACACTATATACATAATTTAAAAAAATTAAAAAATATTTCACACAACTGAAAACAGCTTAAGGGAATGAGACCATGTATTCCTCAGCACTATTGATAAACAGAAAAGGGATAAAGTCCTTCTTACTTTCTCTATTTCTAGAAAGACCACAAGAAAATGTCTTATTCCAGGTGAAGTTCCAAAGATTCATTCAAAAACAACAACAACAAAAAAACCCAGCTCTGATAAGCACTGCTACTATTTTCATAATACACACACACACAGATATATATTATATATATTATATATATATATACGTACATATACATGTATATGTATGTACGTATATATATATAAAATCCATCCAAGTAACCTCTCAGCTCCAGGTGTTCTCTCAAAACCTGCATCCTGGATAGTTCCAGAGTGACTAGCCAAAGGTGGTCCAGTCTAACAGCTGCTGCCTGCCCTTCCCTAACCCCAGATGGTCTTGGTCTTGCAGAGCCTGGACACTGAGTGAAACAGTCTAATCTTCCCAGACCTGACCAGCAACCCAGCTTCCTTGGGTCCCCAAAGATGTCTATGCCCCCAGACATCAGGAAACAGTCTAAAGAGCATGGTACCCCCATTCCTGCCTCATAATCACCCCTTGCTATGTCCTCACCTTTTATAATAAATAAGAGGGAAGAATTTTGGTAAACCAAAAACCACCCACATTCCAGAACCAGGCGCTCCCCCAGTCCACCTTCAGCAACTCAGCGCCAGCAGCGACATCATTACCAGCAGTCAAATGTGACACATTTCTACTTAGGCCACGAGTTGCAAAGCCTTCATAAAGCCCACCTTACCAAGCATTGTTAATACTCCAGTCATCATCAACCAAGAGCCCTGTTTGCCTCATAGTGAGTGACCAAGCTACTTCCCAAGCCCACCAATGAATGGCACCAACTGTCTGAGACCAAGCAGCACCAGAGACAGGGGTCAGAGCCATGTGATTAAGGGCATGCTCCTCAAGTCTGGGGAGATGACTCAGTGAGCAGAGTACTTGTTGTGCGAGCTTGATATGTTGAGATCAGATCCCCAGAACACGTTTTTAAAAAAGCCATGTGCAGAAGCACAAGGAGCTGTAATCCCGGCAGACCCCTACTAGGTGTCGGGAGGCAGGAACAGGAGAATGATGGGAATCTTCAGAGTCAGTCAGCCTGGTATACACAGCAGTGAATAACAAGGTGGAAGGTGAGGTTGTCCTCTGGTATGTGTGTGCTTGGTTTCACACACGACACACTCAAAGGTGGACAACAAGCTTGCTGTGGTTCTGATAGAATTTAACTTTGACCTGATCCCCAGCAGGGTTCTGGAGCTCAGGCAACAGTTTTCCCCCGTGGGGCCAATGAATCAGTGTCATAGATCATGTCGGCCACTGGCTGGAGGCATAAAGGGGAGAAGTCCTAGGCAAGGCAATTGCGGTCTGTGGCGAATCACAGAGCACACACTGAATAGTTAAAAACGGGTTGGCAGCAGGGCAAAGGGGGCAAGGCTGGGGATATGTCTCAGTTGGTAGTCCAAAATGCATGAAACCCTGGGTTTGATCCCTAGAACCACATACAATCCAGCATTGTGGTACACACCTGTGATCCTATCACTGGGCGGTGGAGGCAGGAGAATCAATTCAAAGTCATCTTCCCCTACATAATGATTTCAAGACAGCTTGGGTCTCTACACCATCATGCTGTGACTAGGTACACAGGGCAAAATTCTTTAATAAAACTTGGTCCCATTCATTAGAAGGATTTAGTTGTTGACTTTATCCGTACTATAAGCCAGTCCACCAACCAGCCTGTCCTTCTCAAAGACCCTCTCCTATAATCTATGTGGTTATTGACCAGCATCTCTCATTTCTCATAAATTTACAAATTAAACTTTTTCCAGTTGAAAAAAATTAGTTTTTTTCTGTCCCCCCCTTTTCTTTCTTCTTCTTCTTTTTTTTTGGGGGGGGGAGTTCTGTATCCTTGACTGTCCTGGAATTTACTCTGTAGACCAGGCTGGCTGAGAACTTACAGAGATCCACCTGCCTCTGCCCCTTGACT
The DNA here is from genome assembly GCF_982192425.1 of Myodes glareolus. Classification (NCBI taxonomy): domain Eukaryota; kingdom Metazoa; phylum Chordata; class Mammalia; order Rodentia; family Cricetidae; genus Myodes; species Myodes glareolus. The sequence goes on along the minus strand of NC_142027.1, from coordinate 99,842,247 downwards.
GGTGGGATTAAAGGCATGCAACACCACCGCCCAGTTTTCCACTTTGTTATTTCGAGACATGGTCTCACTGTCTGGCTCTAGATGGGCCGAGAACTCCAGAGATACACCGCCACACCTAACAAGTCAAACTCTTAAAAACTTATGTGTTAGTGTATGCAAATACCAAAGCACATGTGTGGAGGTCAGAGGACAATTTACAGAAGTCAGTTCTCTCCTTCCACTATGTGGCTCCTGCGGACTGAACTCAAGTTGTCACTGTCAAGACTCGGTGGTCAGCTCTTTTCCCCACTGAGCCATCTCGCGGACCCTCAGGTACTTAGTAGTAGCTGACCTTGCGGCTAGTAGAATCAAAATGAAAACAAGTTGTGCTGTCTAGAGAAGCTGTAAACTGGAGGCAGCAGCAAGAACACATCCCACCCATCCTCTGAACCCCAATTTTGACAAAGAGAAAAACTTCAAGTCAACTTCTTTTCCAAAAGTTTAATACTCAGGATGGGAACAATGACTGGGGTGGTTGGGATAGTCATTTCTGGAAAGACGGGCATCATGCCACAGTTCCCTGCAATGCATGATTCTCTGAACAGCTGTGCTGTTATGGTGGAAACTACGGGCTAATTTCTACTGCGCTCATGAGGCTTCTCTGTTATTTTCTGAGTTTCAAAGAAACAGTGTCAAGACTTCCCTTCATCTACAGTACCCAGAGGTATGTTTGTCTGTCTGTCTCTCTCTTTGTCTGTCTCTCTCACTCAGGGGTCTCACTGTATAGCTCTGGCTCGCCTGGAACTTGCTATATAAACCAAATATTTGCCTGTCTCTGCCTTCCAAGGCTTACAGGAGAGCACCACCATACCTAGCCAGAGGTTCTCTTTTCATCTAGATTTCCAAGCATGAAGATGCTAACCAGAACACTCCATGGAGGCGACCGTGTTCCTGAAAGCTAAGTTCTACCTGCAGGGTTCCCCCTCGCCTGTAGGCTTGATGGTTAAGATGGAAAAATTCTTGTCATTACATTATGTCAGCCATGGAATGTTTCTCTAAAACCAGGCTGTTTCCCAACAGAAACAGGCTCCTTCATGCTTCAGGTGTTTGGGAATCTGTCCTCTCATGGCTTCGCAGATGTTTAAAGAGGCTACAGCTCCAACTGAAACTCATTCCACATTCTTTGCACTGGAAGGGCTTCTCACCAGTGTGGATTCTCTGGTGTTGACTGAGATGAGACTTCAGACTGAAGCCCCGCCCACATTCACTGCACTGATGGGATTTCCCACTGGGGCAGATTTTCTGATGTTGTTTTGTGTGGGGACACTGGCAGGCACTGTCTCTGCATGCATCACATTTCTGGGGTTTCTCGGCATTGTGAGTTCTGTAATGCTGAATAAGGTCGGAACTGTAACTAAAGGCTTTCCCACAGGTATCACACTGGTACGGCTGCTCCTGTAACTCCAGCTTCTTGTCTTCTATCACGGTCAAGTTCCAGCTATAGGCTTCTTCACAGACGCCATTTTTCTCACCTTTCTGGCCCACATGGAGCACTTGGTGTTCAAGGAGGCTGACATACTGGAAGAAGATTTCTCCACACTCATGGCACTGGTGGGACTTCTCTCTAGAGTGGAGTCGGAGGTGACCGGCCAGATGTGAACGCCTCCCAAATCCCTTCCCACACTCATTACACTTGAAGGGCCTCTCCCTGCTGTGCACACTCTGGTGCTGGACGAGATGGGACCTCACTCGGAAGGCTTTCCCACATAAATGACAGGTGTAGGGCTTTTCACCAGTGTGAACCCGGTGGTGCTGAGTGAGGTGGACACGCTGATTGTAGCTTTTCCCACATTCCTCACACCGAAATGGTTTCTCCCCAGTATGGATGCGGCGGTGCTGAATAAGGTGTGCACTCTGAATGAAGCTTTTCCCACATTCATCACACTTATGCGGCCGCTCTCCTGGGGAAGACTTTTTGTGGACGGAGCTGAATTCACTGCAATTCATCCTCTTTGAAGGAGGCTGCCCTGGGATTTCTTTCATAATTCCCTGTTGTCTACCTGCCCTATCTTGGTGTTCATAGCCTTCATTATAACCTTCAACCTGAGAAGCATTACTTTGGATTTCTTCTGATAGTTCCACGTCTCCTTCTGAAAATTCTGGAAGTTTCTTAACGTTCAGTTCAGTGTTCTTACTTCTTTTGTCACTACCTAAAAAAGTAAAGAGCAAACACAACTTTGAACATTGGTTCATAAGTTCTTTTACAGAAAAAAAAAATGTCAGGAAAAAAATGTAGCATAACAGGAATAACAAAAGGGGACATACATATCTACCTATGCCAACAGCAATGGGAAGAACATTGGTATGGAGCCAATGAAAAGAATAAGATTAAAAAACAACAACAACAAAACAGGGCTGGAGAGGTGGCTTAGCAATTAAGAGCATTAACTGTTCTTCCAGAGGACCTGAGTTCAATTCCCAGCACTCACATGGCAGCTCACAACTATCTGTAACTTCAAGATCTGACACCCCCACACAGACATACATGCAGACAAAACACCAATGCACATAAAAGATATAGATAGATAGATAGATAGATAGATAGACAGACAGACAGACAGACAGACAAGAGAGAGGAGAGAGGTAGAGACTTACTAGGTCAGGAATAGTGGTACCTGCTCGTAACCCCAACAGCAGGGGGGCTAAAGCAGGAGAATATAAGGTTTGAGGCTAGCCTATACTACATGAGTTCAAGGCCAGCCTGGGCTATATAGGATGAACTGAGAGAGGAGGGGTGTGAGGAGCTAGGCATATTGACTCACTCCTATGATCCAGCACTTGGGAGGCTGAGACAAGAGGGTTGCAAACTGGAGACCAGCCCAGGCTACACGGCAATCCTAGTGTTCAGGAGGCTTAAGCAGGAGAATCAGAAATTTAGTGCTGTATCTGGCTACATAGAGTCCAAGGCTAGCCTGAGCTACATGAGATGCAATCTCAAAAGAGACAGAAAAATAAATATTTTAAATTTTTTTAAAGCTTAAATTAAGAATGAATAAGCTATAATCTTTGTCTATTACCACAATTCATCTGTCTTTTTTTTGGGGGGGGGCTGGTTTGTTTTTGTTTGTCAGTTATTGTTTGAGACAAGGTCTCAGTATGTAGCTCTGGTTAGCCTAGAACTAAGTAGACCAGACTATTTTAATTCACATCCATCCTCCTGCCCCTACTCCTGAGTTCTACAATTAAGGGTGTATGCCACCCTGCCCAGCCCATCTGTTCTTTCCTACTAAGCTAATAAATCAACGTTTGCTTCTAGCCACTCCCAAAACACATGCTCCCCAGACGTACATCTTTGGGATTTCTCTCTGAAGTGGCGTTTCAGGTGCTCGATCAGGTGCGAGTGCCGGCCGAAGTTCTTCCCGCACTCATTACAGCCATAGGGCCTCTCCCCACTGTGAACGCTGTGGTGCTGCACCAGGTGGGAGCTCACGCGGAAGGCTTTCCCACACACCTGGCACTTGTAGGGCTTCTCGCCAGTGTGGACTCTCTGGTGCTGAGTGAGGTGCACCCGCTGATTGTAGCTTTTCCCACATTCCCCGCACTTAAATGGTTTCTCTCCAGTGTGGATTCTGCGATGCTGGATGAAGTTTGAGGCTTGGAGGAAAAACTTCCCACAGTCAGCGCATCTGTGACCTCGCTCACCATTCGATTTCTGCTTACGGCTGCCATCCGGGCTTGAGTTCAGAGCTCTTTTCTGCCTTGACTTCCCCACAGTGGGGTTCACCTGCCACCTCTGTGCCATGTTCTTTAGGTCGCTAACATCTGCAGACTCTTGACTCTGAGCGCCATTGCTCTCTGTGCTTTCTGCTGCCACCCAGTGTGAGTCAGCACCACCAGAGATCCGCTGGACTACATGCTCTAAATTGCCCTCCCTGGACTCAGAATCTGAAATGAGAGAAGAAACAGGCAATCAGCTAGTGCCCACACTGCAAAAGGGGACAGAGCGGCAGAGGATTAGACAAGGGAAGCAAACGAGTTAGGAGGGCACGGCTTTGGAAAATGACCATACAGGGATAGGACAGAGATCAGAGCAGAAGGGCGGGGAGGCAGCTCAGCTGGTGTAGTGCTGGTCAAGACAGAAAGTCCTGGATTCCACCTCCAGCTGTGTAATTACCTACTCCTGGAGGTAGAGGCAGGCAGAGCAGAAGTTCAAGGCCAGCCTGAGCTACAGGACCCTGCCAACACAAAGAAAGAAAAGGGAAAGGAGGGAGGAGAGTGTTAGGACGGCAGGTGTGAGACATCACGTCTTGTTTATGCAGTGCTAGCTCCCAGGCCTCTGCACTCTAAGCAAGCACTCTACCAATAGAACTACAGATGAGTCGACATTTATGGACTTTTTTTTTTTTTTAAATTTACTTTCAAATGTGAAAAGTATTTTTTAAAAACTTCTGGCCTTCTATGATGCTATCAGAAATCTGCAGGTATGAAATGATAGAATGTGGCCTTCTAAAGGAGAGAAGGTAAGAGGCAGAGACCTGGAACACAGTCTCAGGGCAGGGGATATAGTGAAGCTGTTAAACTGCTGGAATGACAACGGGGTAGCCAGGCCATGGTGGCGTGGGCCTGGAATCCCTGCTACTTGAGGCCAAAACAGAAGGTTCAAAAGTCTAGGTCAGACTGGACAACTAACTTCCCAAGACCCTTTCTCAACACAGAAATATAAAAGGAGGTTGGGTGTGGGTGATGCATGCCTTTAATCCCAGCACTTCAGAGGCAGAGGCAGAGGCAGGTGGAGCTCTGAGAGTTTGAGGCCAGCCTAGTCTACATATCAATTTTTAGGCTAGCTAGGGATGCATAGAGTCCATGTCTCAATAGAAAAACAAAGGCGGGGAGGGGACTGGGGACGTAATTCTGTGTACATGAGCACATGTGGATTAGTAGAATGTTATAGATCCTGGGTTCAACCTGCAGAATCACACACACACACACAAAAAGAGACAAAAAAAAAAATCAGAACTCAAGAATGACACAGTAAGGGGTTGGAGAGATGGCTTAGCAGTTAAGAGCACTGACTGCTCTTCCAGAGGACCTGGGTTCAGCACCCACATGGCAGCTAACAATTGTCTGTAACTCCAAGATCTGACACCCTTACACAGACATATATGCAAGCAAAACACCAATGCACATAAAAGAAAAATAAATGACGTAGTAAACAAGTGTGGCTGGATTTGAACTTACAATTCTGCATAAAACCTGGATGGGTACCCTATGCAATCACATACTACATACACACATACCCACCTCTGATAACTGGTAAGTACCTCTGTGTTAACGGAAATACATAAACAACACTAACAGACTTAAATTACACAAGTGAGCTGTGTTAATTTAAAAGAGAGAGAATGAAGAAAACATTTTAATTAAGTACAATACTTATTTTTTTATTTATGGGTCTCTATTTATGATATGTGTGCTGGGAACCCAGCTCAGGTCCACTAGAAGAGTGCAAGTACTCTGAGACACTAAGCCATCTCCCCAGTCCAAAATACAATGAATTTAATATATAACTAATTCACTGAGATAAAAGGCTACCTCTATGGGGGCTGGAGAGATGGCTCAGTGATTAAGAGCACTGACTGCTCTTCCAGCAGACCCGGGATCAATTCCCAGCACCGACATGGCAGCTAACAACTGTCTGTAACTCCAAGATCTGACACCATCACACAGACATACATGCAGGCAAAACACCAACGCACATAAAATAAAAAATAAATTAAAAGACTACCTCTAAGATCCAAACAGTCTTATGAACAAAAGATAGCCACAAACAAATCGAACAAAACAAAATACAGGGGCTGGAGAGACGGCTCATGTCCCATCAGGAATCCTGATGACATTAGGATTCCTTGAACCCTTATGGTGAAAGGAGAGAACTGACTCCTACAAATTGTCCTCTGACCTTCATATGTGTGCTGTGATTCACACACCACCCTGGTTACTTGTTAAGGGCTAGGCCAGTCCGGGACATTCCCTGAGGCCCTGACGTATGAAAAAGGATGAGTTCCTTGTCTAAACCCAGGAACTTGCTCGTCAAAGCCAGTAATGGCCTGGGGTCAGGCCTTGTGAGGAGCTGACATTTTCTAGATCCTGAGAATTCAACTTTTCCCCCCTTGAAGGGCTGTGGTTACCAGTCCCAAGGCTAGTGAGCAGTGTGTCTGTAATGCAACTGAGACATCCTCTGTTCCCTCTGGGCAACACTGCTTGACTAGTTTCCTGCTGACTCTGTCCCACTGTGTGACAGGTTGTGCTGACTTTGTCCCAGTTTTCCTCCTGCAAGCTGTACATAAGATACTGTACTTCTTAATAAATTTGCATGAGCCATCAATTTGTACCGGAACTCCTGATCCCAAATTTTCTTGTCTTCTTTAATCTTCTCATCACTTGGTGTGGTCCTTCCCCTCAGGACCCTGTCACTGAAAAACGACCAGATCAACCACCAACAAATAAGTAAATGTAAAAAGGGGCTGGGGAGTGGCATAGGCCTTTAATCCTAGCACTTGGGAGGTAGAGGCAGGTAGATCTCTGTGAGTTCAAGGACAGCCTGGTTTATAGTGCAAGTTCCAGGAGAGCCAGAACTGTCCCACAAAGAAACAAACAAACAAAAAGGGGAGGATAGATTGGTGATGAGAATGGGAATGGAAAATGAGTAAAAAAGGCAGCAAAGAACTAATGCCACTGAGATACGGTAATCACCACTCTACTAAGAAATAGTCAGTGAAATCTCATATGTTCTCAGGGTTAATCTTCATCATCAACGGACTGGATTTAGCATCACCTAGGAAACAAGTATCTGGATGTAGAAAGGTACTTCCAGAAGGAAGACCCACCTTGAACAAGAATGGCACCATTCTAAGGGCTTTGGACTATATAGAAAACAGAAAGCGCGGGGCAGTGGTGGCACAAGCCTTTAGTCCCAGCACTCGGGAGGCAGAGGCAGGCGGATCTCTGTGATTTCGAGGCCAGCCTGGTCTACAAGAGCTAGTTCCAGGACAGGCTCTAAAGCTACAGAGAAACCCTGTCTCGAAAATCAAAAAAAAAAAAAAAAAAAAAAAGAAAGAAAAGAAAACAGAAAGCAAGCTACTTGACCATCAGAACTCAGCTCCATTTGCTTCCTGACTGTAGATGCAAGGTGACCAGCTGCCTCACACATCTGTGCCAGGCCTTCCTCACCATGATGGCTGTCCCCTCAAAGTGTGAACCCAAATAATAATTTCTTCCCTAGGATGTTACTTGTCAGGGATCCTGTTCCAAAAACAAGAAAAGTAATGAATACAGGAATTTTCATGGCTGAGGACTATTTGGCTAAGAATTACCTAACTTGGGCTGGACGGGAGAAATGACTTGGTAATTAAGAGCATGTACTGCTCTTACAAAGGACTGGAGTCTCCAATCCCCATGTTGGATGGCTCACTTACTGTAACTCAGTCTCCAGGAGGATCTGACACCCTCTCTGGCCTCCTCTGGCACAAGGCCATCGTTCACATACATACATGCAGGCACTCACACATAAAATAAAAATAATTAAAAAACAAAACAAATCATCATGCCATAATTTAGCATTACTGGGTGTGGTGGCAAACACCTTTAATTCCAACACTTAGGAGGCAGAGAGAAGCCAAGCCAATCTCTGTCAGTCTGAGGCCAGCTTGATATACACAGTGAGTTCCAGGCCAGTCACAGCTACGGGGAGCCCCTATTTGGAAAAAACAAACAAACAAAAACCAAAAAACCCTCAAAAACAAAAACAAACAAACAACCCCCCCCAAAAAAAACCCCACAAAATTTAGCAACTTCTAGATTGTAAAAATGTTCCCTGGATAACTGGGTCTGTTAACTCCAGCACTTGGAAGGTTGAAGCTGGAGTACCAGGAATTCAAGGCCACCTGGACTATACATATTGACACTGTCTCAAAAAAAAACCAAAAACACGCTGGAGAGAGCTTAGTAGCCAAGAGTAAACTCTCTTGTGGCCTCCAGAGGCACTAGGCATGCACTGGTGCACACAGATACATGCAGGCAAAACTCACACACATAAAATAATCTGAAAACACAAACAGGGCTGGTCACATGGCTCATCAGGAAAAGTCACTTGCTGTGCAGGCCTGGCGGCCTGCTTGATCCCTGTACCCAATATGAAGGTGGATAAACAGAACTGACTCCACAAAGTTGTCCTGTGCAGGCAGGATAGCGCACACTTTAATTCCAGCTTTTGGGAGGCAGAGGCAGGTGGATCTCTGTCAGTTTGAGGATAGCCTGGTCTACATAGCAAGTCCAGGTCAACCAGGACTACAGAGTAAGATCCTGTCTCAGAAGAAAAGAAGGTGTCCTTTGACCTCCACACTATGGCAAACTAACACATCATCATACATATACACAATAAACAAGAGAAAAACAATTAATAAGAATTTTAAAAACTACCTTCCTTGTACTAACAGTCCTTCAACCACATCCTTTGTAAGTTAGAAACAATCTTCAGGATAGGTTGGTTGATTTCCTTTCATAGATTATAAAGTAAAGGGAACTGGAGTGATGGATCAGTAATTAGGAGCACTGGCTGCTCTGGCAGAGGACCCAGGTGTGATTCCCAGCACCCACAGGGTGGCTCACAGCCATCTCCAACTCCAGAGGATTAAACACCCTCTTCTGGCCTCTGTGGGCACCATGCAAAACATTCATACATATAAAACAAAATAAAAAAAAAAACTTTGAAAGATTATAAAGTAAAGCCATAGCGGTTGAAACATGCTACACAGACTCTTTACAAGGTAACAAAACTGGGAGTCCTCCTCATGCAGGTGGACAATTCTTACCCACAGGAGTGATACGCTCACAGGTCTCCTTTCTGTCATCCCTACTAAGACACTTCTGGGACTGGTCCAAATGTCCCCATTCTTCCAGGATGAAGGACACAGCCACATCAGCCACATCTTTGATTTTCACCAACTTCTGAAATAGGAGATCACATTTGCTGTGCACAAATCCTCAGTGAGGGCAAAACCGGGGGCCCTAAGTCAGAAGCCAGGGGAGAGACTATGCATCCAAAAGGGAAGCATTAAGCAGAAAGGAAAAAGACAGAAGGCAATGAATGGAAGCCATCAGCCGGGGATGGTCCTGGAAGCTAGTGAGGTACCAGGTAAAGATGGTGTCATACCTACAATCACCGGGAAGTGAGTCTCCATGAGGGAATGTCTAGAACAAGCTGGCCTATGGAAAGACCTCTGAATCTTTTCTTAATTAAGGAAATTGCTGTGGGAAGACCCAGACTTCTGTGGGCGATACCACGCCCTGGGTTTGGCTCCTGGATTGTGTAAGAGTAGAGAGGGCTATCTGAGTGGGCATGCCTTTCTTTTTCTCTGCTCTGGACTGTGGATATGATGTGAGCAGCTGTCTCAGGTTCCTGCCACACTAACCTCCTCACTATGGCGCACTGTAACCTGGAGAGGGAGCTAAAACAACCCCTCTCTTTCATAAGCTGTGTCTATCAGGGTATTCTGTCCCAGTAAGCAGAAACAGAACTAGGACCGGTGGGGATGGAGGCTGGGGAGGGGCATGGGTTCTCAGGGAGGACAGAGGAGGGCTAGCTTACCTGGGACCCGGATGAGAGAAGCGAGGCTGTCAGCTCCTGGCTGTCCTTCGGGGGAACAGAAGGAACCTGGAGAACAGGACGGGCTGAGAGTGGAGAAAAGGTACAAATGAGACCACCTGGTAAGGTTCTCAGTGCCATCAGCCAGCATGCCCCTCCTTTGCCCACGGAGCCCGAGGCACCAAAGTGAAATTCACCTAGGCTCTCAGGACCCTATACATTCTGGACCTGTCCTCCAGCCACTCCTTATTCTCTCTTCTCCCAAAACACCGACTAACTGGGCATGGGGGCCCAGGCCTTAATCCTAATGCTCAGGAGGCAGAGGCCAGTGAACTTTTATGAGTTCAAGGCCAGCCAAAGACACTTAGTGAGACCCTGTCTAAAAACAAAATTTCTCAGTCTCCCTGCTTTGGTCAAGCTAATCCCTGCTGGGCCAAACCTCAGTGATAGATGTGTTCAGCTATGCTTAGGGCAAATTGATATTTCCCAGGGCTTAGGGTTTCACAGATTTTTAATGTGCTAACAAGTCACCTTCAGATCTCAGTACAGGACAGATTCTGTCTCACTTAAACTCCTGGACTAATCAGATCCTCAAGTTGCTGGTACCACAGACATGTACCACTGTGCCCAGCAGTATGGACTAGTCTGTTAACTAGTGATGTGGGATGTCCTTCTGTATATGTGTTGCTCTTATTGGTTGATGAATAAAGCTGTTTTGGCCAATAGCTTAGCAGAATAAAGCCAGGTGGGAAATCTGAACAGAGATATAGAGAGAGTAGGTGAAGTCAAGGAGATGTCATGTAGCTGTCAAAGGAGAAAGATGTCAGAACCTTACCGGTAAGCCACAGACTCTTGGCAATACACAGATTAATAGAAATGGGTTAAGATGTAAGAGCTACATAGGAGTACACCTGAGCCATTAGCCAAACAATGTTGTAATTAATAGAGTTTTGTGTGATTATTTGGGTCTGGGTGGCTGGGAAAGAGCAGTCTCCACTTTACAAAGGTCTAATGAACACAATTGAATTTTTGAGTTTTTCTTATTGATCAACTTAAAATGATTTTAAGAGTAGGATTAAGGCCAGAAGTGGTAGTGCATACCCTTTAATACCAGCACTCAGGAGACAGAGGCAGGAAAGAGGATCTCTGTGAGTTCAAGACCAGCATGGTTTACATAGTAAATTCCAGGATAGCCAGAATTACATGAGTTCTGTCTCAAAGTGGGGAGGGACAATATTTATATTGAAGCCTCATGAAGAACAACAACAACAACAACAAAAAAAAAACAAAAAACTTTTGCTTACAACTAGGATGACACTCATTGCATGTAATAATTTCGATGTTTGGTCTCAGTCACAAGGTTGACAAACATCCACATGCACACTGCTAGAAATCTGTTTCCACATCTTTAAAGTTACTTAGTTGTTACTTAACATTGTTCATTCACCATTCCCAGCAAGGCCACAAATAAACTAAAATAATAAGAGCAGAAATGCACTGGTAGTGTTCTGTCAACTTGACTCAAGCTGGGGACATCTAAGAAGAGAGACTCTTAGTTAAGAACATGCTTCCATAAACAAGTCTGTAGGGCATTTTCTTGACTGATGATTAAAGTGAGAGGGCCCAGGTCACTGTGTAGTGCCACCTCTGAGCTGTGGTCCTAGATGCTATAAAGCAAGCTGAACAAACTAGAAGGAGTTAGCCAGTAAACAGCACTCTTCCGTGGTCTTTGTAGCAGTTCCTGCTTCCAGGTTCCTCCCTTGAGTTCCTGACCTAACTTCTCTGGATGACGGACTAAAAGCTATATCATGAAATAACCCTTTCCTCACCAAGTTGCTTTTGGCTATGATGTTTTGTACCGGGTGGTTTTGTGTGTCAAATTGGCACAATCTAGAGTCAACAGAGGAAGGAGCCTCAGCTGCAGAAATGCCTCCTTGAGATCCAGCTGTAAGGCATTTTCTCATTTAATGATCAATGAGGGAGGGTTCAGCCCATGGCAGGAGGTACCATCCCTGCACTGCTGGTCCTGGGTCTATAAGAAGGTGGGCTGAGCAAGTCATGGGAAGCAAGCCTGAAGGAGTGTCCCACCATGGCCTCTGCATCACCCCTGCCTCCAAGATCCTGCCTCGTCTGAATTCCTGTCCTGACATTCTTCATTGATGAACAGCAATGTTGAAGTTTAAGTCTAATAAACCCTTCCTTCCCAAATTGCTTTATGGTCATGATGTTTTGTCACAGCAATAGAAATCTTAACTAAGACATGCTTTATCACAGTAACTGAAAGCAAATTAAAACAAAAAACTAGGAGTTAGGTATTGATGTGACAAACCTAACCATATTAAAAGTATGGCATTCTCAGATCTTTCCCAAGTGATGTTTCCCAAAAAGATCTTGGACCATCCTATTGTTCCAAAAGAACAGTATTATATAATAGTATTCTTTAATCTGTTATGATATTTGCATATCAAAATGTACTGCATACAAAGAGGCTTAACTAAAGTATTTTTAAAGGTAGGTGTATTTGCCAGGGAGACTGGGACATGTATTGGCCCCTGGATCCCTAGCATCACAGAAGCAGACATGGTAGTGCATACCTGTCATCTCAGCAGTCTTAGAGGTAGAGAGAGACTGGAGGATCAAGAATTCAAGCCAAAAAAAAAAAAAAAAAAAAAAAAAGAATTCAAGCCATTATCAGTTAATAGTGAGTTTGAGGCCAGCTGGTCTACATGAGACCAGATCTCAAAACAAACAGGGTGTGGGGCTGGAGAGATGGCTCAGTGTTAAAAGCACACTGTTCTTGCAGATAACCAGAGTTCGATTTCCAGCACCCACATCAGGCAACTCACAAACACCTATAATTTTTTTTTTCAAGATGGTTTTTCTGTATCCCTGGCTATCTTGGAACTCATTCTATAGACCAGGCTGGCCTTGAACTCAGATTCATCCACCTGCTTCTGCCTCTCGAGTGCTGTGATTAAAGGTGTGTGTCCATTGCCTAGACACCAGCAAGTTTAGTTCCAGGGGAACCAATGCCTCTTCTAGACTCTGCAGGTACTGCATGCACATGGTGTACATAGACATGCAAAGAAAACACTCATACATATAAAATAAAAATAAATGTTAAAAAAAAATCTTCTAGAACTCTCTAAGCTCCTATACTTAGAGACATTGTCTTCTGCTGTATCTGGGGTAGACATGAGAGCAGTTTTCACTGTATCCAGGGTAAACGGTAGAGCACTCTGACCTTGAAGAACTGTTTATCTGAAGAAGCATTGCAGCCTTCACCTGACTTTGGTCACCGGATGCCTCAGGAGCACCCGAGGCTCTTGGATTACTGTGTACTGCAAATGATAAAGGACCAAAGTCATGAGGGCATGACATACTTTCCTTTAGAGAGACATAGAGACTAGGTAAGACCTTGGTATGAGGAAATTCTTTACCCAAAAAACAACTTAGTGTAATAATCAATAAATACACCTTTGTATGGCTGTTCGGGGTTCAGTTCATCTGAGGCTGGGCCTTCCTGCTGCCACACAGGCCTTAACATTTCTTCTTGGAGGGAGCTCTTTCTCTGACTGACCTACGCAACACAGAATACCCCCGCAAGTCTCCATTATCATTTTTGCCATATTTCTGCTTTTGGAGGAAGGTCCTGGGAATGGAACCCAGAATGTTGCTCTTACTAAAGAAACACTCCACCGCTGCACTATGTACGTCCTGTCTCTATCAGAGTTTCCTTAGTTTTCCTTTGTTTCTGAGACGGGGTCTCGAGTGGTCCACATCAAACCTGCTCTGTAGCCAGGATGACTCTGACGATTCTCCTGCCTCCGCCTCCTGTGCTGGGATCACAGGGTGCTCCACTCCTGGTTTATGTGGTACTGGGGACAGAACCCAGGACTCCATGCATGCTAGGCAAACTCTCTGTTTCTGAACCACATCCCCAGTTTATGGATTTTGAGCGAAAGTGTGATATAGTCTCAGTCATCCAAAAGGCTGTCCCTCTCTCAAGGGAGTCGCCTGCCTGTACTCTACTAGGCCCTCTTTTGCCCACGTGACCAGAGCCCCCATGTTCTAGTCACACTGACTGCACTGAAATGATGAGCCTCACCGTTTTCCTCCAGAAGATTCCGTGACTCTTGATCAGACTGGGCCTCCATAGTCTGAAACCGGTGACTGAAGGGCTCCTGCGTGGCTCCGGGTGGCACCATCTTCTGAGACAGCACTTCAGGACATGTGACAATCTAACAACCACAACTACAACCAATCAGCAAAATCATAGACGGGAATGGGAAAGAACCCGTTAGAGTCCATTAGACTGTCAGCCGTCTGTCCCCTTTCCCAATATCGAACTTGTGTCTACAATGAGCCAGGCTCTGATTAAATAGCAGGTTAACAAACATGGTTTACTTCTACTAGGAAATGACTTCCATGTGACATAACCATATGCAAATACACAATTATGAGCTCCATGTTAGATGGGAAAGAAATACAACTACAGGACAGAACAGGTGAGACCCGCTTTAGCCGGAGAGGCTAGGGAGGGTAACTCTGCGTAAACACCTGAAAGATTAAAGGAGGGGCTGCAGAGATGGCCCAGCGGTTAAGAGTACTGGCTTCTCTTCCAGAGGACCCAGGTTCAGCTCCCAGCACATGGTGGCTCACAACCACCTGTATCTCCAGCTCCAGGGAATCCAGTGTCTTCTTCTAGCCTCTGAGGGTACCAGCACACACACACACACACAAATTTTAAAATAATTATTTTTAAAGAGAAGGCAGCCAAAGGCAAAGGGGGAGAAGAAACCCAGGCACAAAGAGGGTTCCCAAACCTTCCCTGATGCAAAATAGGGTATTTGATCCAACCCAGGACCCCTAAGACGCCAAGGGTGGGTAAAGGTAAAGGCGAGAGAAGAAAAGGGAGGACGGAAAGGTCATTACGAGACTCAGGAAGCCACTGCTGGTCAGACTAAGATTTAAGATAGTTTATGTCCCATATGCCTATAATTCCAACACTCAGGAGGCAGAAAACAGGAAGGCTGCAGCAAGGTCTTAGCTAAACCAGGTTACACTCTGCCTCAAAAAAGACTTAAACTAGGATTGGAGAGATGGATCAGAGGTCAGGAGGACTGGCTGCTCTTACAGAGGTCCTGAGTTCAATTCCCAGCAACCTCATGGTGGCTTATAACCATCTGGTGCCCTCTTTTGATGTGTGTGTGTGTGTGTGTGTGCGCGCGTGTGCGCGCGCGTGTGTACGCACGCAGGAATGCAGGTTAAATAAATAAATAAATATTTAAAAAAAGACTTAAACTAGCAGGACAGTGGTGGTGCAGACCTTTAATCCCAGCACTTGGGAGGCAGAGGCAGGCAGATTTCTGTGAGTTTGAGGCCAGCCTGGTCTACAGAACAAGTTCCAGGACAGCCAGGACTGTTACACAGAGAAACCCTGTCTCAAAAAACAGAAAGGAAGAAAGAAAGAAAGGTTAAAAAAAAAGAAATAAGCTAGTTCATATCCAGCGTGATACCAGCTTCTACCATCCTGCTCTCAGCCCTCAATCCAACCTAGGGTGTAAGTATATAATTATCCTTCTTCAAGGCACAACTTCCTCCCAGAAATTCTGGATGGCATTAAGATTTGCCACCCCTCCTTCCCCTCGCTATTTGAGTCACAAGGTGAGCGAAAGCAGACCGAAAGTCTAAGGATCGTCTGGCACTCTGGAGTACCCCTCACCCTCAGAGTGCAAATGATGAGGTGAGCACCTTACACTTAGACACAGACACTCTGAGGAATGAGTGCAACCCTCAGTCTCTTCCAAACCCACAGGCTTCTGTTCTGTTTGTTTTTAGACAGGGCCTTCCTCCTGTCTCAGCTTCCCAAGTGCTAGGATTAAAGGAATGTCCCACCAAATCGAACTCTAAGTTCATAAGAAGAAAATACTGAAAGGAAACAGCAGAGGGAAGGAAATGCCAAAACTGTTTATACCTCAGATAACTTTAAAGCAAGTCCAGAAACAGCCAATAAAGACAGCATTTTATTTCTGAGGCAGGGTCTCTCTCCCTATAATAATTTCGGGTGGCAAAAAAAAAAAGCAAATTTAAAAAAGGACTGAAGGGGCTGCAGAGACAGCTCAGAGGTTAAGGGCACTGGCTGCTCTTCCAGAGGACGTGGGTTCAATTTCCAGCACCTATGTGTCTGTAACTCTGGTTCCAGGGGATGACACCTTCATACCAAAGCACATAAAATAAAATGAAATGGACTGAGAAAAGGTTTTCATAAACTGCAGTCAAAAAAGTCTTCTGAAGCATGAATTCCAGAAACCAGGATGTAAGAATTACACTGGTTCATCTCTAAACACAATAGATTCCATGACAATAAACTGGAAAAATAGCATAGGCCAATCACATAGCAGGCACAATGCCTATTGTTTCTAACAAGTAAGAAACACAAGCATAATTTGCAAAAAAGAAGAAGAGGAAGAAAAATCAGAAACGCAATATTCTATAAAACTCATGGCACATGCGTTTAATCCCAGCACTTGTGAGGCAGAAGCAGGTAGATCTTTGTCAGTTGGAGTCCACTCGGGTCTACACAGTGAAATCCAGAATACCCAAGGATACATAGTGAGACCATCCAAAGCAACAACAACAAAATCAGAATGTGATCAACGGAAGCACCAGAGGGCTAAGACAGCTTGGCAGCTCCTCAGCGCTCAGTTCCCTCCTCACTGCATCTCTCCCACGCACCTGTTGCCGGCGCTCCTCTAGCTCTTTCTGGATATTCTCGATCACAGCCACGGCTTCTTCTCCGCTCTCGGGGTGATGTTCTCTCACCCAGGCCTGGAACTCTTCAGGCAGGATGGTGAGGAACTGCTCCAGCACTAGTAGCTCCAGGATCTGCTCCTTGGTGTGCAGTTCCGGCCTCAACCACTCACAGCAGAGTACCCGGAGCTGGCTGAGAGCATCCCGAGGTCCTGTTGCCTCATGGTACTGGAAGTGCTTGAAGCGCTGGTAAAAAGTCTCAAACACTGGCCGGTTGTATGCCTGCATCCAGGAGCAGTCCTCTTCTTCCACTTTCACTATGAGAAGATCAGCTTGCTCTTGCGAAGAAGTCTCAGCTGGAGGCTCTAAGTGTGTAACTTTCTTGGATTCTGTCATTATCATTCCAACTCAGAGTCTCTAGAGGCTGCCCGTTACAATGACCCAATTCGTTCTCTGCTCTTCTGAAGAGCGCTTTTTGCAGTCAACAACCTTTCTGGTATGTCGGGAATTATTATTAGCCAAGAGAGGTGGCAAAGACGTCATCTATACTAAAGAAAACCACTCAATAAAGTCATTCACTTAAAGATACCGACTACAAGTCAGTTATCACTTTACCCACAAAATTACTAATAGTAACTACGTCCAGATTTTAAAAACGCAAATAAACGGTCGCAAAAAGTGACGTCAATCCCAACGTAAAATACAATTTTAGAAATGAGAAAGTACACATTTCATATAAATAACAGGACTAGATTATTCCAGACAGAGTCGTTTCTTCTCTCTATCATAAGCCAAACTTAAGTCGGAATAGGAGTGAAACCCATTAAAATGGTCATATCTGTTCCTGGCTTTCAAGCCATAAGGGCTTGACAGATAAACGGAAGACTTCATTAGTTCTAGGAGAAAGCACGGTCGTAGACAGAAATTTGGATCTGGATTCCTCAGACTAGCTCCTGACCCCTGAGACAGAGACCGGACGGGTCAAGGTTAGGGACAGGACCCCAGTGTGGACACAATACCCTACTCGCTCCTCTCCAGTCCCTAAGTCCTGGGGACCCAAAGAGCAAACTCCCCGCAGCTCAGGCTTGGAAGATGGAGTTCTCACAAGCCAAGGGAGAACCGCGTCCGACACTTTCCAACAGTTCCTCGCCGGAAGTAACCAAGTGCGGGCTTCAGCCATAAATCCCACCCCCAAGAGCGCTTCCGCAGCCGCTCTAGGAATCCCGGAGGTCCTCGCAGCGCCGCGGGAGGGAGGAGCTACTTCTGGACCCGCCCACGTACAGGGGCTGACCAATCAGCAAGCTTCAAGTAAGAGGCTATTAGAGCCAAAGGAAAATAGCACTAATATCTATTTTCCATCCTAAAAACCAGTTTGCGCTCCGCCCCTCCCCTGCCACTAAGGCTAGAGGGCGGGTTTCAGGGGCGGGCCCCTAATCTCTCGCATCTGATTGGTCGAGAACAACTTCCCTCACCATACACACTCAGGAACTAAAGTTGATCTGCACCTTGTTGCCAGCTCATAACCCTTCGAATTCTATCACTGCCTTGTGATAGAATTTTTCCAGACTTACCCAAAGAGATTCTTTACTGCCCTAGAATGGCGCGATCCCGAGGCTCACAGGACTACATCTCCCAAGAAGCCGCGCGAGAGCCACACAGTCTAGCCAATAAGATTGCCGCTCACCTCGGTCTAGAGGGTTGATTAAGATGCTGCAGGTGGACTGGACGGCTCACTGACATTCATCTTACTGCCAAGCCTAATGACATGAGTTCCATCCCTGGGTTCGAGATATCCAAATGTTATGGAAGTCAAAGTCGCCGTGTATGGTCCCTCACCCAGCGCGCAGGCATCAGGGAAATTAATTTTTAAAAAAAATGTTAAAAGGCAACAGGAACCAGGTGGTGGTGGCTCACGCCTTTAATTCCGGGAGGCAGAGGCATGCGGAACTCTGCGAGTTCGAGGCCAGCCTGGTCCACAAGGGTTAGTTCCAGGACAGACACCAAAGCTGCAGAGAAATGCTGTCTCGAAAAACAAAAACAAACAAACAAAAAAGGCAACAGGGGGTCTATTCTGAAGGTAGGGGGTATTTCAATTGATCACACTTTGCTCTCTTCTCACTACTAAACTTGACCAGACTTTTAAAAAAGTAATAATAATAACAACAGATGCAGCAAAGTTAAGATTATGCCAGGAGCCTGGTAGCCTGCTGTCTGGGGGAGAAACCACACTTTAGAAAAGGGGAGTTTTGTTAAATCCTGTTACCCTTAACTGTAAATGCCTACCTTTATTTAATAATCTATTCCTCTCTTGTGTTTTGATCGCTTTCTAAGTCCTTCACTGACAGGCAGTATCAAAGTTCCTGTCGTCACTCCTAGGGTCACACTGAAACAGACTACTGTGGAATTGCAACCTCTGCAAATAGTTGAAGACCTAGAGAATAAAGACCCCCATGCTGTAGAACGGCAGTGCGGGCGTCTCTCAGGGAGGGTGAGATTCTGAAATCCCTGAATTCCATCTCCAGTACCAAGGTGATGGGGAGTAAAATAAAGAGTTATAAGGCGCTGGAGAGACGGCTCAGTGGTTAGGAACATTTGCTGCTCTTGTCAAATGATCTGGATTCCCAAAACTCTCATGGCTAACAACCTTTGGTAACTCTAATTCCAGGATATCTGATGCCCTCTTCTGGCCTCTGTGTGCACTGCACACATTGTGTATTAGAGATGTTACTCCCACTCACTCCATCCCACCCCACCTGCCACCCCCATAGTGAGATACTCTCACTATGTGACTCTGGCTGTCTTGGAACTCACCATGTACACTAGGCTGAACTTGAATCCACAGAGATCCGCCTGCCTCTGCCTCCGGAGTTCTGGGATTACAGGTTTGTACCACTGCCGCCTGGTAGCAACTATTAAGTCTCTGCACCATGTTGTGGGTTCAGAGATTTGAGCCCAGATCTTCTCTGAACCATCTCTCTAGCCCCCTTTTATTTGTTTGTTTGTTTTGAGACAGGATTTTTCTGTGTAGCCCCCGTTTTACTTTTTTGTTTTTGTTTTGTTTTGTTCTGCTTTTTTGATTTTGTTTGTTTTGAGATGGGGTTTCTCTGTGTAGCTCTGTCTGTCCTGGAGTGCTCTCTGTAGACCAGGATGGCCTCGGCCTCGAGCTCGTAGATTCTCCTGCCTCCAAGTGCTACGGGCATGCGCCGCCACTACCACCTGGCTCCGCCTGCCGCCCGCCACTCTCCAATTTTTCACCTTTTTTTTTTTTTTTTTTTTTTTGGACTTAGCCTCTGGCAGCTCCAGTGCAATGAGGAAGGCGAACCACCGAGATGCCTCTTAGTCCTCCACGGTGCTTAGAGAGACCTTGGGAATACAAGTCCTGTCCGCGGGGGATAATGACGCACTTCCGGCTGGGTTTGTTTTTCTCACTTTCATCAGCTAAAGTGAGACTTAATGGCCATGGTTGCGGGTGTGTTGTGTCGGTAGGGGCCATTTCGGGGCCTCGTTTGTGAAAGAGAGTGGAAGTACGCCCCGTTTTGCCCTTCTAGAAACAAGTTCGAGCTGAACGGTCCAGAGATTCCAATGGCTGCGGGTGTCGGGGTCGCCGCGCCACCGCTCGGTGCCGGGCTTTGTACGGTGAAAGTGGAGGAGGACTCACCCGGAAATCAGAAGCCCTCGGGACCCGAGGATTGGCAGAACCCCGAAACTTCTCGACAACAGTTCAGGCAGTTGCGCTACCAGGAAGTGGCGGGCCCCGAAGAAGCGCTGAGCCGACTCTGGGAGCTCTGTCGGCGGTGGCTGAGGCCAGAGCTGCGCTCCAAGGAGCAGATCCTGGAGCTGCTGGTGCTGGAGCAGTTCCTCACCATCCTGCCGCAGGAGCTCCAGGCCTGCGTGCGGGACCTCTGCCCTGAGAGCGGGGAGGAGGCTGCGGCTTTGGTGCGGACTATACAAAGAGTTCTGGACCGGGCCTCCCCACAGGTGAGATGCGGGTGAGCTCTGGGTGACGCCAGAGAGATGGTTTCAGCGTTTAAGATCCTCTGGGGCTCTTCCAGAGGATGAGTTCAGTTCCCAGCACCCACGTAGGGAGGCTCACCGTCACCTGCAACTCTAGTTTCAGTGGTTCTAAATGCCTTCTGGGCATTTTTAATCGCATGTGTGCGTGACTTCTATAGGCTCATATATCAGAATATGTTAAGTCCGTGGGAAGACACCTTGGAAAAGTAGAGACACTACTGATTGTGAAAATTTTTCTTATTTTTTTAAATTAATTTATTTATTATGTATGCAATGTTCTGTATGCCTGCAGGCCAAAAGAGGAACCAGATCTCATAGATGGTTGTGAGCCACCCCTAGCTCGTTGAAACTAAGCTTGCTCATGCCTTTTGGGATACAATCCACTATCATGGTCGGTGTGAAAAGACTTTTTTATTTTTCGTTTTTTGTGTGAATGTGTACCACGTGTATGGGAGTGCCGAAGAAACACAGAAAAAGGCATTAGGTCCCAGGAACCAGAGTCACAGGCTATTGTGAGCTGCTCAGTGTAGGTCCTGGCAGCTGAACGTAGGTCAGTCGCCCTGGGAGAACAGGAAGCACCCTTCTGATACATCCTGAAAATTTAACCCAATCCCTCCAAAGTTAATACTGAAACATTTTCCAGGTTCTCGCCGCAAAATGTCATTTCATAAGTTAGCCATTTCAGAGGTAGCTTTTCCTCCTTGGCACTAGAGACATTTGGGCTCATATTTCCTTGTGGGTGACAAACACTCAAGCACTTCAGATTTTTGGGACCTCAGATTAGGAAAATGCTGAATCACTGATTTCATCCCTGGCTAAACTGAGATATCTGACAATGTGGATGGTTTTGCTCACAAGCAGTTTGGATACATGGAACTCAGCCTATATAAGCATACATGTGTTAGCCATGTACATGTATACATAGTGTGTTTAGTTTGTCACTATGATAGATACCTAAAACAACTTAAGGAACACAAGATCCATTGGGATTTAATAGTTCAGAAGTTAAAAGTCTGTGGTTGGTTGAATTCATGGTTTCTGGGCTTGGGGTATGGCAGAACACCATCACAGAAGAGTATGCTGGAGCAGGTATGTTTGCTTCCTGGCAGCGAGGAAGCAGAGTAGGGATGCAGAAAAGGGTCAGGATTAAGGAGCTAGAGCTCCCAGGGACATGCCCCTGCATCCACATCCTCCACCTAAGATGTCTCTTCTCTCCCCACCTGAAAATTGAGACATAATCTCATGTAGCCCAGGCTGGCCTGAACAACTCCCTGTGTAGAGAAAAGATGACCCTAACATTTCTGATCCTCCTGCCTCCACCTACGGAGTTCTGGGATTACAAGTGTTTGCAGCCACACCTGGCTTCTGTGGTGTTGGGGCTGGACTCAGCTCTGTGCATGCCAGCCCAGTGCTCTTGAACTGAGCCACATCCCAGCCCCAGTGTCGGTTTTGATAAGTCACAGTGATAGAATTAAAATATTTTGCTTGTGTCTTCCCCAAATTGTCATAGATGATCCACAGAAAATCTTTTTGTGATTATAGAAGGATGTGACCTCTAGTGAGAATGGTGACTCTTCTCACTGCTGTGACAGGATCAGCTTGAGGGGAGGGCTTATTTGGGGGTCAAGGTTTAAGAAGATCACAGTCTGTGAAGTCAGGAAGGTGTAGCAGAGGGTGTAACTGGTAACCAGGCTTCACAGTTAGCAGGCAGAAGGAGGTGAGTGCTGATTTCCCTCGCCACCTTTCTCTTCATTCAGTTCAGTGCGTCAGCTTCTCGAGGGTTGGCCTTCCCTCCACAGTCAAACCTGTCTGGAAATGCTGCACAGGTAAGTCCAGAAGCTTAGTTTTGGGTGATTCTAAAGTCCAGTCAGACTGACAATGAAGGTGACTTCATTGTCACCTTCAGTAGCAGGTCCCTTTGGTACTCCGCATCTGTGGCTGTCCCTTGACTCTCACACTAGCTCCTTACTCCCTAAAGACTGGCTTTTCCTTAGAGTAGTGAAGTGTTCGCAGTGACAGCAAGTGCTGAACGGAGATCTTGTGCTGTTCTAGGGCCTTGTGACTTTCAAGGATGTGGCCGACTCCCTGACCTGGGAAGAGTGGGAGCAGCTGGCCGCAGCTCGGAAGAGTTTCTGCAGAGAGAGCATGAAGGACCCTGATGGCACAGTTCTGCCCGGTACGTGCTGTTCTCTGACCAGTTGTAATCTGTGTGGCTTGTAGGGTGGCTGCTCTAGTTTCCTACCAGTTACTGTGAGAAAATATTCTGACCAAAAGGGTTTATTTGACTTTCAAGACCAGGTCACAGTTCATCACTGAGACATGCCAAGGCAGGAATCTGAAAGCAGACCCCCTTGCTAGTCCCCACAGCCTTCCTCTGACTGAGGAACTCATTTCACAGCCAGTGAAGAACAGCGAGAATGGGGAAGGATGCTGTTTGTAGCTGGCTTAGCCTCAGCTAGCATTCTTTTTTGTTGTTTTTGTTTGTTTGCTTGTTTTTTGTTTTTGTTTTTTGAGACAGGGGTTTGTCTGTAGCATTGGAACCTGTTCTGGAATTCACAGAGATCCACCTATCTCTGCCTGCCAAGTACTGAGTTTAAAGGTGTGCACCATCACTGCCCAGCCATTCCTTCCTTCCTTCCTTTCCTCCCTCCCTCCTTCTCTTCCTTCCTCCTTTTTTTCTTTTTTTTTTTTAGCAGCAGTTAAGTTTTCTTTTAAATCTTTTATTTATGTGTCGTTTGTGTGTGTGTGTGTGTGTGTGTGTGTGTGTGTGTGTGTGTGTGTAGATCAAAAAACAACTTGTCGGAGCAAGTTTTCTCCTTCCACCATGTGTATACTGAGGATCATCAAACTTCAGCTGTCAGGTGCTTCTACCCACTGAGTTGTCTCATCATCCCCATCAAATAGCTTTTTTACACAGTTCAAAACCATCTTGCTTAGGAATGGTACCTCCCACAATGGGTTGGCCCTCTTACATCAATTAAGAATCAAGGTAGTTCCCCACAGAGAGCCCACAGGCCAATCTGATCTGCCTGGTTCCTCAATTGAGGCTTTTCTTTCATAGGCTGTTGTCAGGCTAATAGTTTTTGCTAACCAGGATTAACAGCTGAGTTTTCTATGATCTATGAGTTAGTTTGCCATTCACAAACATGGGTTAACAGCCTTAGGATTTCTTTTGTTACCTACACAAGGTCTGTTTGTATTTTATTTTGTGTGCATATGTTTGTTTTTAATATTTTGTTGTTGTTGGATTTTTGAGTCAGAGTCTCACTATGTAGCTCTGGTTGGCTTGGAACTCACTATGTAGACTAGACTAGTTGAACTCACAGAGATCTGCCTGCTTTGCCTTCCGAGTGCTAGAATTAAGAATGTGTGCCACTCCACCTGGCCTCTAATAATTTTTTTACTTGTTCTTTGATAATTTCATACATACATATAATGTACTTTGATCAGAATCGACTTCCATTCCTGTCTTACCCTTTCCCACTCGCTCTGAAGCCCTTTTTCCCAGAATGCCCCTGTTCCTATCCTTCTACTCTCTCTGGAGCCCTTGTTTTTCCCAGCATGCTTTATTACATTCCTCTCTTCTTCCCACTCTCTTTTTAAATCTTCCCAAAGTGCCCCCTCCTACATTCAAGTTTGTGGTGTTTATTTTAATTTGGGTTTTCATGTGCATGAGTGTGGGTTTATTTATTAGAGCATTGTCAACTTAACAATGCTACATTCTTGCCTGGCAGTGGTGACGCTCGCCTTTAATCCCAGCACTTGGGAGGCATAAGCAGGTGGATCTCTGTGAGTTTGAGGCCAGCCTGGTCTACAAGAGCTAGTTCCAGGACAGGCTCCAAAGCTACACAGAGAAACCCTGTCTCGAAAAGCCACAAACAAACAAACAAAAAACCCAAAACAAAACAAAAAATAATGGCTACATTCTTGAAGAAAAATCGCTCTGGCTTCCCCTAGCAGTGATTAGTTACCAGTAGCTCTTCAGCTAAGGTGAGATCTGATGATCTGATGTGCCCTCCCCATTTTTATGGGTTTGTGAGAGTGAACATCCGTTTAGTATGGGTGTATGTGTAGAGGCCAGAAGACAGGGGTTTTTGTTTTGTTTTGTTTTTTGTTTTTGTTATTGTTTTTGTTTTTTGAGACAGATCTTCTCTGTGGCTTTGGAGCCTGTCCTGAAAACTAGCTCTGTAGATCAGGCTGGCCTCGAACTCACAGAGATCTGCCTGCCTCTGCCTCCCGAGTGCTGGGATTAAAGGTCTGCGCCACTACTACCTGGCCAGAGGACAATTTTTATAGACCTTCAACCAATCCTAGATTGCCTTCCCACTGAGACCTTGCCTTCAAGAGTTGGGAATTACCACCTATGTTCATTATAGCTCACCATGGAGAGCCTTTCTTGTGTTAATCCATCTCACGTTCATGGAATAAAGGCTATACAGTCTGCCCTGACATTTTTTTTTTTCAGTTCGACCTCTCTTAGTATGCAGTCTGTAGCAATGCAATGGGACCAGGGAAGAATGGCTTGGTAGCTGTAGGCGCAAGTACAAAAGGAAGGCTATTTTCCTGTTCAGCCAAAGTGGATGACCCTGATGGGCTCATTCAGTTTCACCCAAGGAGTTGGGGGAAGAACACTTAGAAGTGGGCTAGAGGTACTTCCTTTACCAGCATTTCTATTTCCCTGTTACACAGGCGAGAGATAACAGCAGCTATGTTTTCATGTTTCAGGCTTGGAAACCAGAGCTTCAAGCGCAGACTGGATTCCAAAGCAAGAAACTTTAAAGGAAGCAGAATCCCAGGCATGGGTACAAGAAGTGTCCCAGGGAAAGGTCCCACTATTTACCAAGTGTGATGATACTGTTGAGGACTGGGAAGAAAAGCTGCCAAAAGACACTGTATTGTTGCAGCTCCAGCGTTCTCCTGAAGAGCAAGGATGCGCTGCCATCCCTCATCTAATCGGTGTGTCCAAGGAAGGAGTTTCTGAGAGTAATGAATTTGGGAACAGTGCCAGCTTTGGCCTTGGTCAGCACATCCAGACAGCAAAGAATCTCAGTGCCACTGGTGCATATGGGAATGACCACAAACAAGGTTTCCATGTGAAATGCCATACAGCGAAACCTCACAACTCTGTTGACAGTAGTTTGGGGCTCCATGAGGACAAACCCTACAAATGTGACAGCTGTGAGAAGAGGTTCAGACAGCGCTCAGACCTCTTTAAACACCAGAGGACCCACACAGGTGAGAAGCCCTATCAGTGCCAAGCATGTGGGAAAAGCTTCAGCCAGAGTGCTGCCCTTGTTAAACACCAGCGGACACACACAGGTGAGAGGCCGTATGCGTGCCCAGAGTGTGGGGAATGCTTCAGGCAGAGCTCGCACCTCAGTCGGCATCAGAGGACCCATGCCAGCGAGAAGTACTGTAAATGTGAGGAGTGCGGGGAGGTCTTTCATATCTCTAGCCTTTGTAGACATCAGAGACTCCATAAAGGGGAGAGACCATACAAATGTCAGGACTGCCAGAAGAGCTTCAAACAGCGCTCAGACCTCTTTAAACATCAGAGAATCCACACGGGAGAGAAGCCCTATGTGTGTTTTGTCTGTGGGAAAAGCTTCAGTCAGAGTGCAACCCTCATTAAACACCAGAGAACTCACACAGGAGAAAAACCTTATACATGTCTTCAGTGTGGTGAAAGATTTAGACAGAGTACACACCTTGTCCGACACCAGAGAATCCACCGAACCATAGTCTCCTAGCTTTCATGTGTTCCTGTGTGACTTGTGGGTGTTTTTGCTGTTGCTGCTATTTTTGAGAAAAGGTCTCACTGTGCAGCCCTGACTGACCTGGAAGAAGCTATATAAAGCAGGCTGGCCTCAAATGTGGAGCCCAACCTGCCTCCGCCTTCATCTCCTGAGTGCTGAGATTAAAGGTGTGTACCACCATGCCCAGCATGACTTGTGTTTTGATTCTTCAGTTGTTTCTTTGTCCAGAAACTACATTCTTTGTCATTTGGAACATTTTAGTCACTCATAGATTTCCTTAGGCCTCTCACACAATAGACATTGGGTCTGATTTGAACAATTTTGTCCGTTGTTGTTTTTTTTTTTAAATATTTATTTATTTATTATGTATACAATATTCTGTCTGTGTGTGTATGCCTTCATACCAGAAGAGGGCACCAGACCTCATTACAGATGGTTGTGAGCCACCATGTGGTTGCTGGGAATTGAACTCAGGACCTTTGGAAGAGCAGGCATTGCTCTTAACCTCTGAGCCATCTCTCCAGCCCCCTTTTGTCCGTTTTTTGAGATAGGATTTCATTGTGTAGCTCTGGCCGTCCAGGAACACACTATGTAGACCTGGCTGGCCTAGAACTCAAAGATTCTCCTCCCTCTGCCTTCCAGCTGCTGGGATTAAAGACATGTACCACCAAGCTTGGCTTGATTTGAACCTTAATACATGCTTTTACAGACAAAAAATAAACAGAGAAACATCATAAACTGGGTGGTGGTGGCACACGCCTTTAATCCAGCACTCAGGAGGCAGAGGCAGGTTGATATCTGATTTCGAGGCCAGCCTGGTTTACAGAGTGAGTGCCAGGGCAGGCTCTAAAGCTACGTAGAAAAACCCTGTCTCAAAAAACTAAAATAAATAAATAAATAAATAAATAACATTATAAATCAAACCTAACAATATCTACAGAACATTCCGCTCAAATACTAAAGAATAAACTTTGTTTTATAAAGAATTTCATGGGCTGGGTGGTGGTGATGCACACCTTTAATCCCAGCACTGGGTAGAGGGAAAGAGGCAGGTAGATCTCTGAGTTTGAGGCTAGCCTACTCTACAGAGGGAGTTCTGGGACAACCAAAGCTACACAGAGAAACCCTGTCTCAAAAAATAAAAAAATTTCATGGAGTTAGGCATTGTGGCACAGGCTTTCATCACCACTCTGGAGGCAGAGGCAAGCAGATCTTTGAGTTTGAGGACAGCCTGGTCTACAGAGGGAGTTCTAGGACAGCCAGGGCTACACAGAGAAGCCCTGTTATTTGTTTTTATTTTTATTTATTTTGGTTTGGTTTTTCAAGACAGGGTTTCTTCGTGTCCTAGACCAGGTTGGTAGACCAGGTTGGTCTCGAAATCACAGAGATCTGCCTGCCTCTGTCTTCTTAATGCTGGGATTAAAGGCGTGTGCTACCATTGCCCAACAAGAGAAGCCCTGTTTTGAAAAGAAAATAAAGGAATTTCATGAGCCAGCAAGATGGCACAACAGGTAAAGGTACTTTCTGTGCAAACCTGGCAACCCGAGTTTGATCTCTGGAACCAAGTAAAGGTGTAAAGAAACTGTCTCCACAAAGTTGTTCTCTGGCCACTACACATGTACAGTTACATACACTTCAAGCACATACACACTAATACATTTTTTTTACATTTATTTATTCAATAGACACAATACAGTGTGTATATGGAAGTCATAGGGCAACTTGCAGGAATCGGGTCTCCCAACCTGTAGATTCCAAGGGTGATCTCAGGTCATCAGGCTTGGCAGCAAGTGTCATTACCCACTGACACATCTCACAGGCCCAATAATTTTTTTTGAATTTTATAAAAAATATTGCAGGGGAGAGGAATGTAAGGGAACTTTCCAAAAGATGAAATGGTACCATGTTTGAGAGGTTTAATGATAAGAATAAGGGCTAAAGGCAGGAACAATGGCTCAGTAGTTAGGATGACAGATATCACTCTTACAGAGGACCTAGATGCGATTCCCAGCACATCATCTGCACCTAAAACTAGAATCTTTTTTCTGTGGTTTCTCATGAAACACAAGGAAGTGGTCCAGGAGGACATCCTTAGGATCTTCAAAAAGAGAAGGCTGAGGACAGAAGCTTTGACTCCTATGGCCTCAGGGTTAACGAGATGGTTCTGCAAGTAAAGGTGCTTGCCACCAAGCCAGGTGAGACCAACATGGTGGAAGGAAAGAACTAGAACCCAAAGATGTGTCTGGCCTCACACATACTGTGCCAAAAATATGCCTCACCCACACACTAATTTTTTAAAAAAATGCCCCAGGGCCTGGGACATGATTCTACATTGCCTTGAAGTTGCTCCCCTACCCCCATTTTAAACAAGTTCATTTAAATAAGATGAAGGGAAAACTAGAATCATTTTGCTCAAGAGTAAATTTACCCCTATTTAAAGACAGAGAGTTTTCTACATGTAACAACTACATACAAAAAGTTAAAAGATTGGGAGCTGGAGAGATGGCTCAGTAGTTAAGAGCATTGCCTGCTCTTCCAAAGGTCCTGAGTTCAATTCCCAGCAACCACATGGTGGCTCACAACCATCTGTAATGAGGTCTGGTGCCCTCTTCTGGCCTGCAGACATACACACAGACAGAATATTGTATGCATAATAAATAAATAATTTAATTAAAAAAAAAGTTAAAAGATTAAGCCAGGCAGTGGTGGTGCACATCTTTAATCTCAGCACTCGGGAGACAGAGGCAGGAGGATCTCTGTGAGTTCAAGGCCAGCTCCGTCTACAAGAGCTAGTTCCAGAGCAGACAACAAAGCAACACAGAAAAACCCTGTCTTGGGCTGGAGAGATGGCTCAAAGGTTAAGAGCATTGCCTGCTCTTCCAAAGGTCCTGAGTTCAATTCTCAGCAACCACATGGTGGCTCACAACCATCTGTAATGGGGTCTGGTGCCCTCTTCTGGCCTGTAGGCATACACACAGACAGAATATTGTATACATAATAAATAAATAAATATAAAAAAACCCCTGTCTCAAACAACAACAACAAAAAACCAAAACCAAAAAAAAGTTAAAAAATTGTCCTTGGTTTTACAATGATAAAAACATTAAAATTCTCCAGTCAAACAAGGTATGCAAGAATTTTATGTTTTAGGGGTCTTTCATTAAAACAAAGGAAAACAACTTACTGGATTGTAAAGAACTGATGAGCATGCCACTAATGGAGAAGGGGATATTTTCACAGAACTAGTACTTTCCCCTAGACCATCTTCATCTGATGGCAACCAAAACAGAACATTGGTCCTTTAGTCTAAAAAAGAACAAAATGCAATATGTTTGTGCACATACACCAGTTACTTTATGTACAATAAAGAAATGGGGGACAGGGAAATGAAAGACTAGAGAAACTATAGTAGTCAGGATATGGTGGAACCAAACTGCGGCTTTCTAATTGAGAGTATATTCTTGGCCTATAACAACATTCTGGAGTAGGGTAGCAGGTTCTCTTTTGTAGACACCTATCTGCTGCTGGAACACATCAATCGCATCTCCATCCTCCATTTACAGCTAGCTGTGCAGCTGTGTCTGTTTCACTGATTTTCTTTTTTCTCTTTTTTTATATTGATTTTTATTGAGCTGTTTTTCTCTGCTACCCTCCCTGCCTCTCCCCTCCCCCTTTCAACTCTCCCCCAACGTCCCCATGCCCTCAATTTACTAAGATCTTGTCTTTTTCTACTTCCCATGTAGATTATATCTATGTAAGTGTCTCTTAGTGCCCTCACTGTTGTCTAAGTTCTCGGGATTGTGGTTTATAGGCTGGTTTTCTTTGCTTTATGTTTAAAAAAACCACCTATGAGTGAGTACACGTGATAATTGTCTTTCTGTGTCTGGGTCACCTCACTCAAAATAATGTTTTCTAGCTCCATCCATTTACCTGCAATGAACATAGTTGAGCACATGTCCTTGTGGCACGATTGAGCATCCTTTGGATATATACCCAAAAGTGGTCTTGAGGAAGGTTGTTTCTGAGAAATTGCCACACTGACTTCCAAAGAAGTTGTACCAGCTTGCATTCCCACCAGCAATGCAGAAGTGTTCCCTTTTCCCCACAACCTCTCCAGCATAAGTTGTCATCAGTGTTTTTGATCTTGGCCATTCTTTCAGGTGTAAGATGGAATCTCAGAATTGTTTTGATTTGCATTTCTCTGATGACTAAGGATGTTGAACATTTCCTTAAGTGTCTTATAGCCATTTTAGATTCTTCTTTTGAGAGTTCTCTGTTTAGGTCTGTACTCCATTTTTTATTTTTTTTATTTATTATTTTTTAAAGTTTTTTTTAAACTTTATTTATTTACTTATTATGTATATAATATTCTGTCTGCAGACCAGAAGAGGGCACCAGACCTCATTACAGATGGTTGTGAGCCACCATGTGGTTGCTGGGAATTGAACTCAGGACCTTTGGAAGAGCAGGCAATGCTCTTAACCGCTGAGCCATCTCTCCAGCCCCTGTACTCCATTTTTTAAAAATTGGATTATGTGTTCTTTTGGTGACCAATTTCTTGAGTTCTTTGTATATTTTGGAGATCAGCCCTCTGTCTGATGTGGGGTTAGTGAAGATCTTTTCCCATTCTGTGGGCTGTTGTTTTTGTCTTGTTGACTGTGTTCTTTGCTTTACAGAGCTTTTCAATTTCAGGAGCTCCCATTTATTGTTTCTCTCAGTGTCTGTGCTGCTGGGGTTATATTTAGGAAGTGGTCTCCTGTTCCAATGCCTTCAAGTGTACTTCCCACTTTCTCTTTTATGAGATTCAGTGTGGCTGGCTTTATGTTGAGGTCTTTGATCCATATGGACTTGAGTTTTGTGCATGGTGATAGATATGGGTCTATTTTCATTCTTCTGCATGTTGATATCCAGTTATGCCAGCACCACTTGTTAAATATGCTTTCTTTTTTCCATTTGATATTTTTTGCTTTTTTTTGTCAAAAATCAGGTCTTCGAAGATGTGTGTATTTATATTTGGGTCTTCTATTCA
The DNA here is from genome assembly GCF_982192425.1 of Myodes glareolus. Classification (NCBI taxonomy): domain Eukaryota; kingdom Metazoa; phylum Chordata; class Mammalia; order Rodentia; family Cricetidae; genus Myodes; species Myodes glareolus. The sequence goes on along the minus strand of NC_142027.1, from coordinate 99,811,073 downwards.
GTTCCATTGGTCCTCCTGTCTGTTCTTATGCCAATACCAGGCTGTTTTCAGTATTGTAGCTCTGTAGTAGAGTTTGAAGTCAGGGATTGTGATGCCTCCAGAAGTTCTTTTATTGTTTTGGTTATCCTGTTTTTTTTTTTTTTTTTTTTTTTTTTTACTTTTCCATATGAAGTTGAGTACCATTCTTTTGAGGTCTGTGAAAAATTTTGCTGGGATTTTGATGGGCATTGCGTTGAATCTGTAGATTGCTTTTCACTGGTTTTCAAACTGCAATGTGATCTGCCTCATTGACAAAACTTTGTCAGTCACAATAGGCTTTTGTTAGTTCACTAAGTCATGTCTGCCTCTTAATCTTAAACCATGCTGCCTTGCCACCTTCAAATTAGTATGATTGCTGTTCCCAGTCTTGACTCCTTCTTTGGATTTCTCCAAGCGCCAGATCTCCTCAGCTGCTACCTCACAAAAGAGGCACCAGGTCCCCACTGAAGGCTTACACAAGCAGTACCAGGAGTGGCAGAAGGAGGAGGCCGCTTTGAAGCTTTATTGTTAGAGTAATCACACCCCTCGCCCCCAGGCATCTCAACAAAACAAAAAGAAATGTCATGTAATTTTTCTTTTCTTTCAGGCAAGATCTCTCCCGCTCCTTAGCCCAGGCTGATTTCTAACTCACTTTGTAGCCCAGGTTAGTTTCAGACTCACAATGACCCTCCTGTTTAAGGCTCTCAAATCCTGGGATTATTGCAGTGCGTCACTATATAGTCATAAACAAAGCAGTAGATAAATTGGGCCCTTGAAGATGGCTCCTCTCTTGCTTTTTGCTTGTTTGTGTTTTTCTTTAGAGACAATTTATCTGTGTAGCCCTGCCCTAGAACTCATTCTGTAGACCAGGCTGGCCTTGAACTCAGAGATCCCTCTGCCTCTGCCTCCAAGTGCTAGGATTAAAAGCGTGCCACTGCCGACAGCTTTCTCTTGCTCCTTAAGATTCTGAAAAGTCAAAAAACATTCAAAGTTGAACCCCTGTTACTGGTGCTACACTCTAAATACAGGCAGACTCAAAAGTTTGATAGTACATACCTGTAATGCCAGCACTTGGGAAAGTTGACACAAGAGGTGTTGGGTTGGTGCCTATCTTTGGCCCAAGATGAAGTCACTTAAGACACCAAGATGGATGATCAGTGTGGGATCCAGCCTCTTCAGGGAGATGGTAACTGAACAGTCTATACTTTTCAGAAGTCTGCTGACTCCTTGTCTCAGTAGGAACAGCCTCGTGCTATCCTAACAACCCCCATTAAATCTTGCTTAGTGCAGTACATTTTGCCTGAAACAGTTCTTTTTTCCCTAATGGTTTCCCCACTAAACTCCAAAAGGTAGTCCAAATATCCAGAAATGAACTCAACCTGGACAATAGAATTTTTGGCAGTTAGATAAACCAACATTCCTAAGGAACTTGTGAAGCCGGTTTCCCTCTGCTAAAAGGAGTCAATTCCCTTGTCTCTGGCAAAAGAGAAGTCTGGTCACCTATGATGTCTATCAACACACCAAAGTGCATGCTGGCCTCCAGGCTCCCTCAGTATCACAAGTACTTGTTACACATTTCAAAGTCTGTGCTATAGTATCCTGACTCTTTTCACCTTCTCTATACTAAACTCCCTTCAGTTCTCTGGCTTCCCTTCCCCCAGCTATTTATTCATTGTTTATAACCCCACTCTTCTCCATGTTTTCTCTCTAGCCTCTGTTCCTGTTTTTCTCTCTTTTTGAAACTGGGTTTCTCTGTGTTAGCCCTGGCTGTTCTCACTCTGTAGATCAGGCTGGCCTCAGACTCAGAGATCCGCCTCTGCCTCTTGAGGAATTAAAAGAGTGTACTACTATTTTCTCTAGTTTCTATCCCCCACCTTTCCCCCCTCTCTCACAAAGAGCCCTGGTCATGTTCAGTCTATTTCTCTCTCCACTCTAGACTCTTCAGATGCCTCTGGCTGTTCCCTCTTTCTCATATCTACAATAAAAGCCTTCCCTCTATAGGGGCTGGGAAGATGGCTCAGTGGTTAAGAGCCCTTGCTGCTCTTCCAGAGGACCCAGGTATGCTTCCGATTCCCACCACCTACAAAAGAGCTCACAATTCCAGCTCCACGGGATCCAATGCCTTCTTTTGACCTCAATAGCCCTGCATGCATGTGGTATACAGAATACATGCAATACCCATACACATAAAAAATAATTTAAAAAAATCTTCACTTTAATCATACCATGGAGCAGTCATGTCAGTTTATACAGGCAGTGTACACCTGTAATCCTGACACTTGAGATGCTGAGGAACTGTATGGAAAAAAGTTCGAGGCCAGCCTAGAACACAGAACTGATTTCCAGGCCAGACGGACTGTTATTTCATACAGTTTTGCTGTAGCCAAGGCTGTTAAAGAGAATGTCCAGAGTTGGGAATTATTGGTAAGATAATTGCCTGTGGGTATATGGTAGACTGACCTCAGCCCCAACACTTGAACCTGTTGGTCAGATAAACTACCTTTAGGAGCTCTAAAAGGTCAGTCTCTGCAATCCTCATGGCAACCCTTTAACCATCTTGAGTAGAACTGCAGAGGAGTTTGGGGTCCGAGACCAGTGAATAGCGGGTAAAAAGAATTAGGTAGGGCAAGAAATGTACCTGCCTTCAAGACTTCTCTGCTTTTCTTTTTTCATTTTGGCGTGGAATGAAACCAGGGCCTTGCACTCGGGATTGAGCCACAGTTCTAACCTTTATACCACTCATTTCTCATAATAGCTCCAAAAGCAGAGGACAAAAAGCCAGAATGTCCCCTTTCCCTTTTGTCCTTTTTTTCTTCCGTTTGATCGCAAGATGCGGGGTCCGCGGGGACTTTACTCTCCAAGAGCTGCCCTCCCTTTCCAAGTACCCTCGGGTTCTACGCTCTACCCAAGGAGCGACCTACTTCCGGTGAGCCTGTACTCCCAGCAGCCCTCGCGAACGGCTGGGCTTTGCGGACACCGGGACTGCAAGATGGCGTCGCTCGGTGAGTGAGTCCTCTGACTCTTGCCAGGCCGCGGGATTGGAAGCCTGAGTTGGGCTCAGGATCCAGGGCCACAGTGGGGTGAGAAGGAACTGCGGGGCCATTTGCCCTGCTCCCGGGGACTTCTCCGAGGCTTCCCCTGGGGCGCGCTGGACATTAGCTCTGAGGTCCTGCGTTGCCGGCCCTCCTCCGTGCACTCTGTGGCGGATTACGGCCGTGCACCGCCTGGCGTGGCGGTGGAAGACCGAGGCAGCCCGGAGATGCTTCTCCGGGCCTGCACAGGCGCTGCCGGGAATCATTTGTTTGGCTCCCGGCTGAGGACTAAGCTACTGCTTTTTTCTCCCGCGACACAGACGGACCGGGGGTACTTGAACTTTTACGCACCGCAGCGCCGGGCCTTCCCAGAGCTGAGGTTCAAATTAAGGTTCAGCACTAGCAGTTGCCTGGGATGGTTCCCGACACCGCAGTTCCTTCCACACCTTCCACACCTTCCACACGCGTCGATTGAACACACCTACTGAAGTCAAAGTGACCTGTTCAAGGTCATAAATCCTGAGAGCCCAGTTGGGATTCAGACCTAGGTTGGCGGGGCCTCTTGGTAAATGAGATTAATTCCCAAAGATGTCCTTGTGACAGGCAAGCGGTCGTTCCCTTAACACGCGCGTGTAAACCTTTACACTCATTGTGCACTGATGGGATTACATATCACGTATACGATATCTGCCTAGGTATGGTCAAGGGAGTGATGGAGCTTGCGTGCATGACAGAGGACAGCTTTGAGGAGTGGCATCTTCCTGGGATGAAACTCCAGGTAGTCAGCTAGCCATTTCACGGTAGTCTACCCACTTCGTTTTGAGACCGGGCTTCTCCGTGAGCCCAGGTTGGTCCTGATCCTGCAGCCTCTGTGTCTGAGAGCTAGCATTACAGGCCTCTGCCTCCATACTCGGCTTGTTTCTGTGTTCTTTATCTTAGCCTGGGAAAATGAAGTAATGGGGTGTCTGAAATGGAGTGTGAAGAAGCTGGGCTTTTTTTTTTTTAATTTTTTTGTTTTGTTTTGTTTTTGGGCTTTTCAAGACAGGGTTTCTTTGTATAGGCCTGGCTATCATGGAACTTCCTATGTAGACCAGGCTGACCTCGATCTCAGAGATCTACCTGCTTCTGCCTCCCAAGCCCTGGGATCAACGGCGTGCGCCACCACCACCTGAGGCTTTAGAGGGCATTTTATCTGTAGAATGCCAGGAGAGACGATTAGTGCACAGTTTTCAGAAGAGACAGTGTGAAGAGCATCGGCGACACTTTTCAAGAGCTGGAAGAAGGATGAGTCACCAAGTTAAGGCCAGCCTGGGCTACATAAGTAGACACCCCTCAAAAAACAGTTGAAAAAAAAAGGCTTTTTTTTTTTTTTAAAGGACAAGTTCTCTTTAGCCCTGTTTGTCTTGAAACTCACTGTGTAGACCACCAGGCTGGCCTTGAACTCACAGAAATTTCCCTGTTTGCGTGTGCCACCATGCCCATCTTGAAGTTTTCAATCTTATTTAAGTAGACAGTGTGAAGAGCCCTTTGGACTAAGGACTAAGCAGTTGGGTACACTTAGCTAGCTGGAATGTATATGGTAATGTATGTTATGCCAGCTCTTTGGAAGCTGAAGCAGGGGGATTGCTGAGTTCAAGGCCAGCCAGTACTACATAGCAATACCCTGTTTCAATGCCCCCCCCCCGCAAAAAAATTAATTCAAGAAAGATATTTGGGGTGGGTAGTAGAGGTTAGCTGGTAAAGTGCCTGCCCATCGTGCACAGAGACCTGGGTTCTACCCCCAGCACCACATAAAACCTGTAATTCCAGCACTTGGAAGGTGGCAGGATCATGTCTCTGACAATATTCGTGGCCCTGCAGCCAGTTTAGTTCTAGCCTGGGCTACATAAGACCCTGTTTCAAAAAAGAACAGAAGGAAAGAAGGAAAGAAAAATAATTAAAATCAGGGCCTGTGGCACATGAATGTGTGTGTGAGCGCGCATGAACACACAAGCCCACACACAGAAGAACCATAAGGATACTACAAGGGTCAGAAAACAACTTTGCAGGTTTGTACAACTGCTCACATCCTCAGGCAGGTCTCTGAGTTCAAGGTCAGTCTAATCTGCACATCAAGTTCCTGGACTGCCTTGGCTGTGGCGAGACCCTGTTTCTAGAAACAAAGATTAGTGGAACAAAATGACTAGCCTACAATCCGGGACTATGTTGGTGTGCCCTGGACATCTGGTTTTCCTCTGGGGCATTTGAATAAGATCAGTTCACATAACCTAACCTATTCACTGTACTCTGGTGAAGGAATTAGAGTTTGTGACTCCTAAGTATTGATTTTTTAAAAAAGTGTATCAGTACCACATAAGATTTGGGAGTGGAGGTGTTTGGGCTGGAAGGATGTCTCCATGGTTAAGAGTGCTTGTTGCTCTTAAAGATGACCAGAGTCCCACATGGTGGTTTATCTCTAACTCCAGTTCCAGGGCATCTGATGCCTTCTTACCTGTTTGAATAGCAGGCATGAGTATGGTATACATACATGCATGCAGGCAAAATACTCATGCACATATTATAAAAATAAGTATTTGGTGCCTGGAGGTGGTAGTGCATGCCTTTAATCTCAGCACTTGGGAGGCAGGCAGGTGGATCACTGTCAGTTTGAGGTTAACCTGGTCTACAGAGTGAGTTCTGGGACAGCCAAGGCTGTTACACAGAGAAATCCTATCTCGAAAAACAAAAAACAAAAAACAAACAAAAAGGTATTCTGTAAAATCCCCTTGAATGGAGTTACAGACAGTTGTGAGCTGCCTTGTGGGTGCTGGGAATTGAACCTCCTGTACCCTCTGGAAGAGCAGCCAGTATCCTTAACCACTTAGGCTTCTCTCCAACTTCATAAAAATAAATCTTATTTTTATTTATTTTTGAGACAGGGTTCTGTATATAGCCCTGTCTGTCCTGGAACTCACTAGGTAGACCAGTCTGACCTTGAACTCACAAAGATCTCTGCCTGCCTGTCTCCAGAGTGCTAGGATGATACAAGGCATGCACTATCATGCTCAGCTTTTTTTTTTTTTTTTTTTTTTTTGGTTTTTTTTTGAGACAGGGTTTCTCTGTAGCTTTGTAACCTGTCCTGGAACTAGCTCTTGTAGACCAGGCTGGCCGCGAACTCACTGAGATCCACCTGCCTCTGCCCATGCTCAGCTTTTTGAAATTAATTTTGTTGATGGGCGGTGGTGGCACACAACTTTAATCCCGGTACTTGAAAGGCAGAGAGAGTTCAGGACAGGCTCCAAAGCTACAGGGAAACTCTGTCTCCCAAAACTTAAAAAAAACCAAAAAACAACTATTATTGGCCAGGCGGTGGTGGCGCATGCCTTTTATCCCAGCACTTGGGAGGCGGAGACAGGTGGATCTCTGTGAGTTCGAGGCCAGCCTAGTCTATAGAGCATGTTCAAGGACAGACTCCAAACTACAGACAAACCCTATCTCACACCCCACCTCCCCCAAATAATTATTTTTGTTAACAATATTTTGTGTGTGCAAGCATATGTATGCCAGAGCATGCATGTGGAAGTCAGAACAACTGTGGGAGTTGGTTTTCCTTACACACACCCTAAGGCGTTCTCATGCACAGATCCCAAGGGGTTGGATAGACCTCTCCTGAGATTGGCTTCCAGAGCATGGAGACAGGTTGTGAGGTTTGATTTGCTTCCTACTGGTGTATAGATTCCTCTCACAGTGGGGTAATTGTTAACTCTGTGTGATGACTAAATAAGGTAAAGTGGGATTGGCAGGCTGGTGGTAAAGAGCACTTGATACTCTTATAGAGGACCCACATCACGTGGCTCACAAACCACCTGTGACTCCAGCTCCATGGGATCTGACACATTTCTTGAGGCACTGGTACTTATGTGTACATACCTACTCACAGACACATTATTAAAAATAAATCTTTAAATGAATAAAGCAAATGTTAGGAATTTTTTTTTAAGATTTGCTTGTTATGTATACTGTATTTTGTCTGCATGTATGCCTACCCACCAGAAGAGGGCACCAGATCTTATTATAGATGGTTGTGAGCTACTATGTGGTTGCTGGGAATTCAGGACCTGGAAAAGTATTCTTATTAACCTCTGAGCCATCTCTCCAGCGGGATTTTTATTTTTTGAGATAGTTTTGTTTGTAGTTCATGCCTCTTGTCCACACTTCCTGAGAACTGTGGGAATTCTTGGGATTACAGGTGTGTGCTACTGTGCTTGACTTACATGTTAGCTTTATAGTGCTCTAAGCTGTTCTCCATTTTATTCTTTCTTGTGGCCTTTAGCTCTCTTCCTTACAGTCATTCTCAGTAAGCTGTCAGGCATATTGTTGGTTGATAAAGCTTTTTTAATTTTACTTTTTGTGTGTAGGGGTGCTTTTGTCTGTGTGCATGTTTGTACCCCACATATTTGCTTGGTACCAGGGGGGACCAGAAGGCAATTGGATTACAGACTGTTATGGGCTGTCATGCAGATGTTGGGAATTGAATCCAGGTTCTCAGAGTTCTTGTCTGCTAAGCCATCTCTCCAGCCTTGGTGTTTAAAGCTTTTGCTTTTGCTAAATAGCCCTATTACATAGGCTTAGGCCTACCTTAGTAGTTTTGTTGTGATACATTTATTCAGAAAATGACTCGTGCAGCATCTGTATACTTGGTATACCTGCATGAACAGTTGAAATGGTACATAGAAGAGTGCTATCTGTGTTGCTGAAGGATTACTGAGTGTTTTTGTTTTGTTTTTCTTTCAGTGCCACTGAAGGAGAAGAAGCTTATGGAGGTTAAACTTGGAGAACTGCCAAGCTGGATACTGATGCGGAATTTCACCCCCAGTGGCATTGTGGGAGCCTTTCAGAGAGGTCAGTATCTTAATGGGTGTGAAGACAAAAGCAATACTCTTGTCTGCTGGTTTGTTTTTGTACGTGAGTTAATCTGGGTGATAAAGGCTTTGGTGTCTTGAAATTTATTGGTTTTGTAGAGGGGGTGATGATGGTGGTTAACTCCTGAATTTCTGTATTTGTATGAGCCTTTAGGCTGACTAAAGCTGGGCATGGTGGTGCATGTCTGGATCTCTGTGAGTCTTGAGGACAACCAGGACTGTACATAGAGAAACTCTCAAAACAAAACAAAGACTGACTGTGTGGGCCAGGAAAGAGGCTCAGTGAGTAATGAACTTGCTGTGCAAGCATGAGGTCCTGAGTTGGGTTCCCAGTACTCATGTTAAAAACAGTGTGTGCCTGTGCTTCCAGCACTGAGGCAGAGATGGGAGGATCCCTCCTTGGAGTGCACTGAATGCTAGTTAGTCTAGCTAATTGGTCAGCTCCAAGTTCACCTGTCTCAAGACATGGTGGGGAGAGATACTGTCTGATGCCAACCTCTGCCTCCACACACTGTCTCACATCTGTGAACGTGAGCGTGCACATACCATCTGCACACATACACATCAAAGCAACAACAAAGGCAAGCTTTGAGATGTTTCAGCCTGGGAAATGTTTCATATTTTTTTGAGGCTATTAGGCTCAAGCTAGCCTCAAATTTTCCTTAAACCTGCCTCAGTCTCCCAGGTAATGGTGCCACCATACCCAGCTAAAAATAATTTTATTGCTTTGGATCAATGTCTCTTTCTTAGCGGAAACTGAAAATCCAGGTGTGTTTACACACACCTGTACTTCTAGCAGTAGGAAGCTGGAGGTAGGAGGATCTAGAGTTGAGTGTCCACCTTTAACCAAATTTGTTGGCCTGTGAAACATGAGACTCTAGTCTCAAAAAAAAAAATTACAAGCATACAAATAAACAAAGACTTCTTTGAGAAAAGAATGAGTTTAAATCCTGGTGGTCGCCAGCCTGTATCATGCTCATCCTTCTTCAAGCCTTCCTAAAACATTTTAAAGGGTCCATCTTGTGCACGTAGTAAGTTCAGGATTGGTCAGATCTTTGATGGAGTTATGCATGGCCTCTGGCCTCCTCAGAGATACCCATTTTGCTAATCTTTCCACCCCATGCTATCTTTCCTGTGAGTTGGTCTGGCTTGAGGTTTCCTTCCAGTTCTGCTCTCAGAATAGTATGTCTTTTGCCCCCATGTCCATTTACAACTGTCCAGGAAACTAATGTGGCCTATTGCTCATACCTTCTCCTGGGCAGTCATTGCTATATATTTTTTTTTTCTTCTTCTGGTTTTTGGAGGCAGTGTTTCTCTGTATAACTTTGGTGCCTGTTCAGGAACTCTCTCTCTAGGCCAGGTTGGCCTTGATCTCACAGAGATCTGCCTATTTCTGTCTTCTGAGTGCTGGGATTAAAGGCATGCACCATTACTGCCCAGCGCTGTTTTAAATTTTTAATGATGCCTAGCCAAGGCCTCCATTTTGTTGTTGTTTTGTTGTTGTTTGGCTCACATTATATAGCCATGACTGGGATAAAACTTGTAGACCAGGCTGCCCTAAACTCAAGAGATCCTCTTGCCTTCACCTCAGAAGTGCCTTTTTTATTGAAAGACAGGATCTCAGGTAGGCAGGCCTCAAATTCGGTTTGTAACTGAGGATACCCTTGAACTTGTGATCCTTCTTGTCTTGCCTGACTCATTTCATCCTTTTTTACTAACTTAGAGTATGTTTATACCCTCTCTGGTGAATGCACCTGGCTGCTTATATTTAAGGCACTCAGTGCTGTCATGAAGGGCTTGCTTAGTCAACCTAGCTGGCTATGGTGATGTGGCCCTTATTGGGGGTCGGAATCTGGGGTAGAATTAGAATAAGAGTCCCAGGCTGGAGTTGGGGATGACGTAGGAGCAAAAAATAACAAGCTGAGCCAAACCTACAAAGATAAAGCCAAAGAAAGAATAGCTGCCCTGTTAAGTGGGCTCTGGGGCTAGTCTTGGGTCATGGAGACAGAATCCCACTGTCCACTGTCATTAGTAAGTGTAGGGTGGGTTGCTGAGAGCCCAGGGATCCCACTGTACACTGTCTCAGAAGCACTGTTGGCAGTAAGCACGTCTTCTGTTGCAGGTTATGACCGGTATTACAACAAGTACATCAATGTGCGGAAAGGCAGCATCTCGGGGATTAACATGGTGCTGGCAGCCTATGTGGTTTTCAGCTACTGCATTTCTTACAAGGAACTCAGTAAGTGCTCTGGTATGACCCAGCTTCCTGTTAGCCGGGAGGCTGGAGTTGACTGGCTTTGTTAGACATGGCAGTTCACCTCATCAGCAGTGGAGCTTTGGGTGCTCCTTACCTGTCTGTCCACCTGAGGAAGTATTACAGGAATTATAGTAGTGTGGCATGTATAACACGGTTTTAAGTGAGCCTATGAAAAAGAACACAGGAAAAATAAGGTGGAATTAGGCTGAAGTATAAGTTTAGTGCTTGGGAAGCATACTATACAATGCCGAAAGGTAGCTTACCCTCCCAGCAGCCAATGTGAAGATGGTAGCAGGTTGGGTAGTATGATCCCGTGTCTGTACAGTGCTCTGGCAGAGCGCAGCTACTCCTCAGTCTCAGCTACTCTTAGACTGATAAAGCCTGATGGCAGAATGGGGACATCAGCCTCTGACTGGGATTCACGGCTGCTCCTTATTGGACCTGGGCAACACTTCTAGTTGGGGGCCTATTAAAGATACTATTGTAGCTGTCTAATATATGGGAAATTAGCCAGATGGCAAGTGGAAGAAATGTACAGGAAGGGTTGGCATGACTGTGGCCTGTTGCTATCACTGGAACACGTGGTAGGAGACTGTTTTTCCTAACTTTAGAACATGAGCGGCGACGCAAGTACCACTGAAGAAGGTCACTATGAGGGGACGGCACACCTGAGCATAAGCACCTCTCCTATCCATGAAGAACTCAACTCTGGCTGGATCTTCATGTCTTAAGAACTAGTGTCCAATAAAAGGTGACTGACTGGTTCATGTACTGCTTGCCTGGTGTGGTCATTGTTCTGTGCTCCTGTACCCTTGTCACACAGCCCAGGACTTTGGCTCTGCACACTGCTGTGTGCTTGGGATTGTGTCCCAGCTCATTGTGGGGCAGCATGTCACCTGGGGTTTCAACTGCCCAGAGGCCTGTTCTTTGCCATAAGCACTGTGGCTGTTTAGAGGTGCTGTGGCCTTTGGTTGGCAGATGCAACATAAAGCATGAACCCTGACTCATGACAATTTTGCGGGGGGTGGGGATCTCTTAGTTCTGGATGTCCTGAAATTTACTATGTAGACCAGGATGGGCTCAGTGTCTGCCTCTGCCTTCATAGTGCTGGGATCAAAGATGTGGCCTACCACACCTGGCTTTTTAAAGAAATTATATGTGCACATATGTATCTGATACCCACAAAGATCAGAAGTTATTGAATCTCTTGGAACTGGAGTTACAGTTATGAGTTGCCATATGGGCGTTGGGAATAGAACCCAGGTACTCTATTAAGGTGAGGTTATTATGAGTATGGGTATTTTCCTCTCGTGTGTGTGAGTATACATGCACCATTTGTGTTCCTGGTACTACAGAGGAAGGTTTGAGATCCCCTGGAATTGGAATTGTAGATGGTTGTGGGTGCTAGGAATCAAACAAGGGGCCTCTGAAGAACAGCCAGTACTTGTAATTACTAAGCCGTCTCTCCAGCCTACTCCTGGTCATCTTAACAATGCAGGGGATTTGGGGATAACCCGAGTGCCCACCAACACACTGGTAAAATGGCCAGAACTGAAACTTTGGGGATGGGTGATGAGATGTGCTGGCCTGCATGAAGCAAGCTCACCACTCTACTGGCAGCACTCCCCATTCCAGTCTCTTCAAGATTTAAGGCCAACTACTAATTCCTTATGGGAGTGGAGGAGAGGAAGGGAGAATACTCACTGCATAGAGCCTACATAGAGCTAGGACTGGCTTGACAACTAGGTCATCATCAAAGTAATGTGAGGTACCATGCAAAGTCCCTTTCCAGCAGCAGTCACTTCTCTTTGTGAAATCGACATCTGCTAAAAGGAGTCCCTAAAGTAATGAAACAGGTTAAAAACCAAGCTTTTTAATCAACTTCATAAAAAGTATTGTTGTAACTGAACTTAGATAGGCCCACTTGCCCAGCAGGTTGCAGGTGATGGATTCACATTTTCTAGGCTCAAGGATGGGTGGCCTCTGCATGCCACAGGGGTCTGAGTGACAACACAGAGCTTGCTTGGCAGGAGGTAGGCGCAGATCAACTGGGTCAGCTATGTAAAGGTGGTTTACAGCACTGGCTGAAGGTGGACCTGAAGCACTGTCAGGTAGGTGCTCCACAAGAAAGCAAGCCCAGAAAAGTAGCTCAGCGTGGGAGCCTGACACCTCTCAAAGAGCCAAGGCCAAGCCAGGCAGTGAATGCTCCAAGTTTGTCAGGAAGGGCTCCCTTGTTCAAGTCACATTCATTCATAGGCACAGCTTGAGGTTTCAGCTGGACATGGAGAAAGCAGGCTGACCTGGCCACAACCTCACATGAGCTACCCATCCTCTCCAGGTGCTGGTGTTTAATGAGGCCCTCTGATGGGAAATGCTGGCCATCTTCCACACAGGACCAAGAAGTACAGCTTCTCTCTCCCCAAGAGGGCAGTATGCAGGGAGTCCAATAAATGAGGCACTGATGTCCAAGCCAACTCTGGCTCAGGGGACCCCAACTGAAGCATATGTTCCTTCTTAAAAAAAAAAAAATCACTGCAAAATGACAGGACAGACAGGGCCCCTCAAAATGAGCCCTGGCAGGTGTGCCTGTGGCTCTAGCCAAAGTCCTGCCAGCACTACATTCAGCAGCTAAGTGCTTGTTCCCAACAGCATGGCTCTCAGGCTGCTCCGGATTCCAGCTGCTGTCACTGTCCACTGAGAAAGGCCAAATGCCCTTTGGTGCATCTGTTGGCATAGTGTCCTTTTTCACCACACTGGGAACATGGGGGAAGGAAAGAGAAAAGCATGAGAGTTGGGACACTATCTAACACAGTGCCCACCAAGTTACAGCCTGTGAAGAACTCAGAAGAGGCAATGAAGCTGGCATGGGGAGCAGCTCCCCAGTCCCACCACACCTGCCCAACAGGGGCTCCCACAGCAAAGAGCTCCCCCACAGGCCCTCCACAGGGCAGGCCAATCACCTTACCTCTGAGCTGGTAAGGTCTGGGGTTCCTAGAAAAGATAGGAGGGACCAACCCGACAGAAGCCACCAGGCTCCTGCCCCAATTCAGGGAGCCATTGCTGAGAACACTGAGGTGGCCTATGTCTGAAGCTTTCCCTCCTGAATCTTGTCTACATTTCTAAGCTATCTGAGGACAGGCTTTGATCACAGGGCCAGAGCAATCTGACAGTCCTTCAACCTGGAGAAGGTATCATGTCACCTGACAGAGCTATCACTAACCCTAACTTAGCCCTTCTATAGTGCCTGTTCTTGTACCACCTCAAAAGAGAATTATCTAGAAGTGAACAGCAGTGTTGGCCTAGCACTGAACAAATGGGCAAGAGATGGCAATGGACCACAACTCTGTGTTGATTCCCATCAGGTTTGCATGCCCATGTAGCTCAGTCCTGGCTTCCTTAGTGGCAGTCTGTCGGTATCCAGTACTTTTTCTTTTCTATTCTAACCCTGCCCCCCTCCCCCTTTTGAAACAAGGTCTCACATGTATAGCCCTGGCTAGCCTTGAACTCACAGAGATTTGCCTGCCTCTGGCTTCCAAGTGCTTGGTTTAAAGGCATGTGCTACCATACCACCACTCAGATGTGGCTTCTGTGTGGATGAGTAGTCTAGATAGCATCCAGTTAGCCCTTGGACTGATGTGACTACCAGGAAGCCCCACTTCCTGGACCTGGCACATACACTCGTCTCCATAGCTGGTCCTAGGGAATGCAGACTCTTTTAAGACATTTAATATGGACAGTATACCACACCTGTGGTAGGGAGCCCTGTTCTGTCAGAGTCTCAGGACCTGAGTGTCTGCTTCATAGAGGAGACACTGCTGCACAGTGATCAATGGGAGCAAAATGATAGCTAAGCTGATATCGGATGCTGTCTTTGAGAAATTACCAGAAAAGCTCTTCCTCCCCAGCTCCACACGATCCCTTATCTTAGTGCTGAAGAACCAGCTCCAGCACATCAGAGAAAGTGGAGAGGAGATGTGGAGTCAGCGAGCTTAGGGCACTTGAATCCACACACAACTTTCCTTTGAGTTTTCTGTAAGCGCTTGCCTCCTGCCACCTCTACCCCAGGGATACAAACGTCTCTGGTATAGAGCAGGGTATCAAACAATGCCTGGTTGTGTGGCACTGCCCTAGGCCATGGTCTTGCCTAAAGCCATGTATATGAGCATCCTGTGATTTAGAACTTCCAGCAAAAAGCAGATGCCAGTAGATATCAGACAAGAATTAACTAATACTCAAGTATTCGAATCAGTGCTATTGTTAGGAACAAAAGTCATCAATAATTTGTCTTTTAACAGACCTGTTGAGTATTCAAATCAGTGCTATTATTAGGAACAAAAGCCATCAATAATTTTTCTTTTAACAGACCTGGTGAAGTAAGTTGTGATTATGTAGCCTTTGAAAAAGATCAGAATTCCATGTGTAGCCATGGAATGAGCCTAAGACAAAAAGAAGAGGATAGAATGTTATGTAGGCTTGCTCTAGGAATGTATGTGTGCACATGTAGATACAACCTCTAGTATTTTTTATGCATTTGTGTTTGTGTGTGCAGGCTCACATATACAAGCCCACGTGTGACATAACATTCCTTCTCTCTACTTTACTGAGGCAGGGTCTCAAATGAACCTAGAGCTCACCTAGCTCTGGGACCTTGTATTCACTAGTGAGCTGGACAGGCAAGCTGCCATGCCCACCTGAGATGTACAGGTGCTAGGAATCCAAACTCTGGTCCCCATGATTACAAAACAAATGTCTTACCCACTGAGCCACCTCCCACACCTGAAGTCCTCATACATCTATTTCTGTGGGTGTCACTCACTGCTGACTCACCATGCGGGACATTTCCCAGCATATTTTCTGATTTTTTTAATCACAAGTTTATCCTTCAGAACTCTAGCTGTGGGCACATCACTCAGAGCAGGAGGGGGCTTGTTTCTGCCAGAGGGCAATGGTAGACCCTCAAGTTTTTACACTCTCAGCTCTCACCCAAAGATACAAACACAAGTCCACACTCATGTAAGGTCTAACTCTCATGAGACTCTCTGCCTATCTATCACTCAGAGTTCATTTCTTGTATAGACTGGTGAGTGTTCCTAATCTGATTCCTACCAGTGTAGGCCTAATGCTTTGTCCTGTTCCTTTGGCATGCACATATAGGCTGCTTTGAGCATCATTTTACCCTGAAGCATTTCCATTTTCTTCCTCTACCTTTTTTGGAAATTCTCACTTCAAAGCACAGTGTACTCATTCAACAGCACGTGTATCTTCTTTTACCCCCTCTTGGCACTACAGAAAGTAGGATGGTGATTAGCCCACCGCAGTGGCCCACTTTCACTCTTCAACAGCGAGGGAATGACCACTAACTGAAGACTCTACCCCCGTACCCCAGTGATCCCCACCCCTATCCTTGAGACTCACCTTGTAGCAAGTGACTTGCTCCAACGGCCGGGGTCCCCGGTTGCCTGCACTGCTGTTTTGACTCTGCATGACCCCAATGACCTGAGGGGCTCTCTGCTGATTGGGAGAAGAGTTCTGACTCGTTAACTGGATCAAGGAGGACGACCTTTGTAATGGCGGATTGTTACTTTGCTGGAAAGAGTTACACAACACGGTTTTACTGCGGAAAACACGTGCACGCGGACTACCAGTGGGGACGGAAAAAAAGAGGACGGGACCTCTCCTGCATGACCAGCAGGAAGAGGGCTTCTGCAATGGCCTGCCCCAGGAAAGTGGGCCGGAAAGAAAGTTCTGGTGATGATGGCAGGAGCTGCTGTCCGAAAAACACCATGCAGACACACAAAAACGAGAACTAAAAGTAGAAAAGAAAACATGGAAGAGACAAGAGGAAGTCTCTGGGCAGTGGGGTGAGGGCATGATCAGGCCTTACTTTTGTTTCTGAGGTTCTAGCTTCAGGTCAGGATGAACGCTTGGTTCAGCCAGATGTTTAGCAGCCTACACGGCGAGCAACAGTCACAGAAAAACAGTTGGAGCCTGACACGCTGGCCTGCAGTCTAGGGGCTGAGAGGGCCCTCCTCTAGGGAGTCACATGGGAAAGGGGAGTGGGGCTTTTAAGTAGGGATTCCAGAGCAAAGCACCTCCAACCAGATGGCGTCTTGGCTCTGACCCAGGAAATGTCAGGCTAGAGCTATGAACCCCCAGGCTATCAGTTGCACCAGGGACTGTCTGGCTTTCCTCAGGAAGTCTGATTTCCTTGGTGCCACCATCTCCTGACAGTGGGGGTCTGTGCAGGCCTCTTCAGGCTCTGGCACTGGAAGAACTAAAACGGGACGTAGTAGCTGACTTAAAAGCCAACCAGCCAAAGTCAGGCTTCAGGAGGGCAGTTAACTGATGTAGAGACTTGCTTAAGGTCCTGCCTGTTGTGCAGGCCAGCCCTTTCCCTGGGCCTAATGCCCCACTCCTGTCAGCAAGCCCAGGGTACCCTGGTTTGAGTGTTACTATACATCCCCATTTATCCATGGCATTTCCCTCTTTCCTTATGCTTAGGGATAAACACTGATTGGATTGGGCTGGCTTTCTTATAAATGTCTGTGACCATAATCCCCACAGGAGCCATGCTAGCACTGGCCAGTTATCAGACAAGCCTGGTTGTGCTCCTACTTCTGCCATTGCTTGGCAGTAGCCCATCAGGTAAATCACTCCCTCCAGGAGGCCAAGTTTCCTCCTTTGTAAAGAGAAGGTTCTGGCTCAGAAGCAAGAACAGCCAAATGTGGACCCAGCCCCTGAGCCCTTGCAGACACCACCCAGTTCCCAAGGCAGACACCACTGAGCCACAATTGCACAGTCCCATGTTTACGGTGACTCTGCTACATGAACCTATCTCCCACCTACTCTGGGGCTTGCTGTCCTCCATTTCTGAAACAAGCAAACTGCTTTGCTCTTGATTTTTCTGTCGCAATGAGAGGGTACATCGCCTCTCTCCTGCCTTCCCCTTTGCCCTCCTCACAAGGCCCCCCAGTGGGGTTTATAGCAGACCTCACACTGAGTGGATAATGAGACCATCTCTGCAGGCCAATGTGGCCAGGGAGGAACCAGGGTACAATACCTTTGTTGGAGGCTGCGTCTGCTGTGGTAGTGGGGGCTGCTCAGTGGTTCCCATGGGCAGTTCAAATCGAGGGCTGGTTCGAGAAGACAACGCGAGAGGAGACAGATCAGGTGGTGTTTGGAAAGCTACACTCACCCTCTCAGCAAACAACCCAGAGTTTAAGAGACAGGGTAAGACTGGCACAAAAGAACTGATGGTGGAGCCCTTGGGCAAGCGCTGCTCTAAAAGAAGGCATGGCCATCCTGGTATACACGGAAGCTCCTTTCCCTCCTGACAATGCAGAAACACTCGGTGACAAGCAGGCATCCCTGGACCAGATGCAAGCTCCAGGGCTTTCATCTAGGAGCAGGACCCACCGTAGCAGCACTGGCCACTTGCCTTCAGTAAGGCAGGGACCACAGGACAAACCAGGCAACTATACAACTGCTGCAGGTTGGGTAATGTGGACCAAAGCAGCAGTGGAAGGGAAGGCTTTCGTCAGTCCCTTAGACAGAAAGTCTAAGGCTTTCTGTCCTTCAGACAGAAGCTCAGTTCCACAACTATCAAGTAACACAGTGCCTTAGACTCTCAAGGTCACGGCTCAGGGAAGGTTAAATGCTGGGCTACACAAAGCTGCCTTTGGGCTCTCCAAGTAGAAGCGGCAGCAGACATAGCAGTGGCTCTTCTGCACCTCTCAGGTCTACCCAGACCCTAGGGTGGACACCTCCCAGAAACCAAAGCCCAGGTGCACCTAGGATGTACTCAGAGGGCAGCAGCAGAGCTCGTACCAGGATACTCACTGCATGAATTTACATGAGGGTCCCTCAGGGCAGAATCCCACGAGGTAATTCACACAAATGACTCTCCGAGTGTGCCGATGCCTACACAGGGGACCTGCAAAACCCAGCATTCAGGTCATTCAGACTTCTTTTCAGTGAGACAATGCTTAGTGTTCCACTACCAGTGAGACTTCTGCTCAGAGAGCCACGGTGTAGCTTCAAATGCTGGCTTCCTTTCTTATTCACAGGGGACAGTGTGCAGCACCTCAGCCTCTCCATGCTGAGCTTATCAAAAGTGCAAGCGGGAACACCATGCTCACAGCTTCCTTGGGAGGCTTGAGGGAAATGAAGGGTACTAAAGTGCTCCACAGCCAGGTGTGATAGCACCCACCTGAATGAAATCCCAGCACTTGGGAGAACAACCAAAAAGAACTGAGTTTAAAACCAGCATGGGCTATAAGTAAACACCTGCCACAAGGCAAACAAACAAACAAACAGCCTCAATGGCCCCAGTAGGTCAGGTTTGCTGAACCAAGTAGGGCTGAGGAAGTGATGTCCCAAGAGGATCATCTGGTAGTCTTGGGGATTAGGTGGGCCCGAGGAGGCCTCCTGTCACCTACCATGTTTACAGAAGCCGCGGTCATACCAAGGGCAGTCCTTGATCTTGGACTCAGGGTCGATGTGCAGGAAGGGGCACTCCTTGTTGCTGCATTCCCCTGCAGGAAATGTGGACACATAGCCTCATGGAACTGTGCTGGGACTGGCTCTCAAAGCAATGGGATCAGGTGGTTCTAGTGTCCAGGACCAGCCTGCTCATGTACTAGCTGAGCGCAAAGTCTGTGGGGCTGTGACAAGTCCTGCCTGCACACACATCATTGCTGCTGAGAGGGTACTAGAGCAGGTGAATCTGGGGCACCCCTAGGTGGCAGGAGACTAGATATTCAAGTGTATCCACTGAGACCAGGACTGTTGATTCTTCACATCTATGAGCTGTCACAGAGAAGGTTTGAGGAACTCTGACCTTCAGGAGAAACATTAGGAGAACTTCTTGGGAGTTAAAGCTGGGTCTTTGTGGTGTCATGGGTAAGCCTTACTGAAGATAGCATGTGTGGACCAGCACCTCAGGAGCTCCAGGTGCTGGACCCCTAGCATGAGGATACATCTCCACACTGCCCTCTGCAATCAACGTTAACACATTCTGCTTACAGTGCAGAGGAATGCCCCAGTCCACTTGCCTGCTTATAGACCCAGTGCCCTTCACCTAGCCACAATTGCTTCCCTGTTGCCCAAGATGAATCCACAGCCACTACTAGACCTTTCTTAGCCTTTAGCTCAGGATTTCCCTTTGGGATCTTCCCAGTTCACTCTGTTGAAGCCAATTCATATCTTATGCAGAATTTCCCATGACTAATTAATTCTCTATTATTCCCCTTGTTTACCAATTAATTAGCTAACTCTGGGCCACTGGAGCAAACCTCTAGCAGGCAAGGAAACACCTAGAGGTAGAGGATTCTCAACACAAGTGTTGCCCATCTGCCAGCAGCTGCAGCTGGGCCCTGCTGCTGTGGGTGACAGGGTGGGAGATGGTAATGATGTGGTTGTGGCAAATGAGACAAACTTGAGAAGGCAGGGAGCTAGGAAGCCTGTATTCTATTTCTGTCCATTTTGATCTCTTAGCTTATGCTGCTTCAAAAAACAAAGCAAAACAGGCAAGAGTTATCACCAATGATAAATAAATGTCATTAAGAAAAAAAAAAAAAAGAAAAAAGACTAAGGCACCAGCATCCAAAGCCAGGCATGGTGAGTCTCACCTGTTAGCCCAGCACTTGGGAGACTGAGTGAGGTACGGGGGTTCACTGAAGAGTGAAAACAAACCAGGTGTGCATAGTAAATTACAGACCAATATAGAGCAAAACCCAGTCTCAAAAAAAAAACCCCAAAATCTACAATAATAACAAACCCCAAGCCTGTTGGGACGCTGGGATAACCAATACCTCCTCTAGTAACAGTGCACTGAAAGCTCAACACATGCCCAATACTCAGCTTATCTGGAGCCTCCTGACTTTCTTCTTGGCAGTACAGGACCTGGGGCCAAGGAAGCCCTTGGGCTACCACCAGAATTTCCTGAGACACCACTAACAGCAGACCAGAGCAGAGATCCTGGGGACTAAGTTCTGTACCAGCTCTACCACTTCCACTCCGTCCCTGCATCTTTATCCAGCTCACCCCAAACAGTAGGCACCTCATGATCTCTAATCAGAGCTCAAAACAATCTTAGTTTTACGGGAAGAGTCGGTTCATTTTCACCACAAGACAGCCCCAGACTTGCTATTACGAGGAATGCTGGGATAGCCACGCTATTGCCTAGGATCACACTCCCAGAGAGAAGGAAGAAACTCAGGCTGGGGGTGATTGGTGACCATGCCAGGAGATGTGGATTTCAAGGGCAAGGCTGCCATGAGCAGAGACAAAGTCTCCAGCCAGCTTCCTTGCTTATTCACTGGGGACCCCTGTTAGTCTCAATATCCCAAAGTGCTCCAAAACCAGAAGTGCCACAAGGACATGAAGCTATTACACAATGGCCTTGAAGCTATGACACAGCACAGAGAACAATATCATTCCTTTACTGAAGAACTAGCTCAGGCTGCCAGGCTCTGCCCCAGAGCCGAGCCTCCCAGGATTCTGTGTGCCTTACCGAACTTGGAGTAAAAGTAGCACTCAGGCATCTTGGTCATGTCGTACTCATGCAAGAACTCGCACTGGTCCCCTTTCTTGCACAGTCCTCTCAGCCAGTGTTTGCACACAACTGTCTTCTCACCACTGATGTGCCGGAATGGACACATGCCCCCTGCCAAGGAAGAGTGAAGAGATATATAGGTTCAGGTAGAAATGAACCTAGCGTGAGCTGGAGAGCGGTCACCCTATACTTTGAACCCACCAGCAGAGGTATCTCTGGAGAAAGCAATGTGGATTTAGGTGGCAAACCAGCAAACACTGCACTTTATGGGTATGTAAGTGTCTGCAGGGGCCAGAAAGCGGGGGAAGGTGTCAGATCCCCTGGAAATGGAGTTACAGAGGGTTGTGAGAGTCATGTGGGTGCTGGGAATTGGACTGGGTCTTCTGGAAGAGCAGTCAGTAATCCTAACTCTGAAGCTATTGCTCTAGCCCACTTTATATTTTAATAGCCATGTATTTGAGTTTAGTATTTTAGAAAAACCCAACTTAAATATGGCTGTGATATGGGCTATCCTTCTGTACACCATGAATGTGTTGCTCTTACTGGTTGAAAAATAAAGCTGATATGGTCTATAGCCAGGCAGAATAAGGTTGGGCAGGAAAGTCAAACTGAATACAGGGGAAAAGGAGGGCAGACACCAATCAGCAACTCAGCCAGCCGCCAAAGAAGCAAGACCTGTAAAAAATGAGGTAACAAGCCAAGAACCACGTGTCAAAGCATAGATTTAAAAATGGGTTGGTTTAAATGTAAGAGCTAGCTAATAAGCCTGAGCCTTTGGCCAAACATTTTTAAGTAATATTAAGTCTGAGCGGTTATTCAGGAACTGGCAGGCGGGAGAGAAACTTTCGATTAAATAAAACCACGTGGGTGGAAAAGCATAGATAAGAAATACACGGGTTAGCCAGGCAGTGGTGCACAGCCTTTAATCTTAGCACTGGGGAGGCAGAGGCAGGTGGATCTCTGAGTTTGAGACCAGTCTGGTCTAGAGTGAGTTCCAGGACAGGCTCCAAAGCTATACAGAGAAACAGACTCTGTCTTGAAAAACCAAACCAAACAACAACAACAAAAAAAAAAAAAAAAGAAAAAAAGAAAGATGAGTTGATTTGAATGTAAGAGCTAGCTAGCAATAAGCCTGAGCCATCATCGACCAACCATTTATAATTAATATTAAGCCTCAAAATGGTTATTTGGGAACTGGAGGGCGTGAGAGAAACCTCCAGTCACACTGAAGGGTGTTACGGCACACACCTTTAAGCCCAGTACCCACGAAATAAAGGCAGATGGATCTCTGTGAGTTTAAGGCCACCCTGGTCCACATAGGGAGTTTCAGGCCTAACAGCCCTACACATTGAAACCATGTCTCAAAACAAAAACAACAAAACACTAAAATATCCATCTCATAATTTCACAGACACTAGCATAAGACAGATACATAACACAGATACATAAACAAGTCTGAGGTGGGTCAGCTGGTTTCTTAAACAAACAGAAAACAGTTCTGGTGGTACACAGGTAAAAAAAGTACGCCTTACAGGATAAAGAGGGCCATTAGCAGAATCCAGGACTCCAGGGAGGCCATGTCCTATGAAAAATGCCTCGAAGTTAAGATCAGCTTTATAAGCGAAGGGATGTGACATGCATAAAAAGGAGCAGTGTCCTTCTGCAGCAGGATAGGTAGTGTCCTACCCCGATGGGACAGACCCATCGTCTGGGGATGTCACACTTGCAACAACTGATGGCTTGCCAGAACTGCTGGCAGGTCTGCTGAGACCAAGGCTGTGACCGAGAAAGATGAGAGCAGCCCTGCCCAGAAGAACTTTTGGTCACAACGGAAAGAAATGCTCTACATCTTTACTATCCAGAAGAGCAGCCACTGGCCTCATGTGAATGGTGAGCATTCGGGTTCACAGCAGTGTGACTGAAGAACTAAGCCTAAAGATTTTAATTGGTCAGCACATGTATGTTGCTAGCAGCTACGGGACAACTACAGTACCATGAATTAAGAATGGCTTTATAGCAAAAGAAGGGTGGTCAAATTCCTAGGAAATTTCAGGACACATTATCTGGGGAACCAGGAATCCCTCTTGGGAATACTTAATCTAATTAATAAAGGAATTTAAAAATGGACTCAAAAGGAAGTCAAGGACAGTTTTATTGAAGTTTAAGAAAAAACAACAGCCCGCCAACATCTGTCAAGCTACCTAAGAGTCAGAGGGCACAGTAACTGAACAAACATTTGGGGATGAGATCAGGATGCAATGAAGAAATGATGCCTGACCAGAAACCATGAAGTCAAGCTATCTGGTCTACCTCCAAGGCCTTCTGCTTCAGCAGCAATTAACTGCATTGTGGAGTCCAAACTCGCTGGACCAATTTACCCATTCAAACCATCCCTTTGCTCTGGGTTTGTGCTCCCTATTCAAGTTTATGATTAAAATTTAGTTTCCTAAATACATTTCCAGAGGTAGGAAAATGCCCAGTTGTATGCATGACACATAAGGTTCTGCCCACCATTACCTATGAATCAATGGATAACCAGGCTCCCAGAGCCTCTGTGGAGGTCTGGTTAGTGTCAACAAGACCCCAGAAGAAAGAAGCCATTGAGGAACAGCGTGTACACACTGGAATTATGAAAAAAAAAAGTCTGTATTCAAACACTGGGTGCCGCTACATGTAATTCTAATGCCCACAATGTCCATGTCTGGGAAGGTTGTGACACAAGAAAGCAGCCTCTAAGTTAGGCAGGCTCAGTCTGTGTTTAAGATTTGGGTAGAATCATCCTCCTGGCCTATCCAAGCAATAGCTTCATTTAGGGACAGCTGTCTACAAAAAGCAACACAAGCAAACCTGGTGACCTGTAAATCTGCTAGCAGACAAAGTAGGGTACCTCAGGAAGGATGTGAGGAAGTCAAGATTTTCTTACCTTTGCCACAGGCAGCTTTCAGAAAGAATTCACAGACAGCAGCCCCCGACTCTGTAAAAGGAAAGAGCTAGTTATCAACCAAAGCCAGGTGCCAATGGGAGGCTCTTAGGATTTCTAATCCAGGGTGTAGTGAGCTGGCAAAAACTACAAAGCCCGTAACTGGCATGATGGCATATGCCTATAATCCTAGCATTAAGAGGCAGAGGCTGGCTGGGCGGTGGTGGCACACACCTTTAATCCCAGCACTCGGGAGGCGGAGGCAGAGGCAGAGGCAGAGGCAGGTGAATCCCTGTGAGTTTGAGGCCAGCCTGGTCTACAAGAGCTAGTTCCAGGACAGCTAGGACTGTTACACAGGAAAACCCTGTCTCGAAAGAAAAAAAAAGGCAGAGACAGGTGAATCTCTGAGTTCTAGGCCAGCCTGGTCTCCATACTGAGTTCTAGACCAGCTAGGGCTACAGAGTTAGACTGTCTCAAAGCAAACACCACTTGTTTAGGTCAAACCTGTGAAATGTGACCTGTATGGTGAGACCAAACATGATGTTCTTTCTGAGAACTTCTTGAAAGCCCATAGCTTCCAAGACATTTAAGAGTGGGTGGAAAAGGCAAGAAGGAACACAAGATCACAGAAATGTTAATTACCCCCAGCTCATACCTTCCAGGAGAGTTAATTTACAGGTACATTAGGAGGGAATGAATGGTCTCACAGGAAATAACAATGAGTATATGACGCTTCTGAGCAGGGACAGATTCCAGAACAGGCAGGTGCCTCGGAGATACTAGCTTAGTAGAATGCAAGTGAAGACTAAGAAGCAGGCCAGCCCTTAATATGCAAGGTCCACATGGAATCACAAAGGAGCACAGCCTTTCATCCTCACTGGCGCAGGCAGCTCTGGGAGGGTAGTAAAACTACAGAGTCAGGATGTAGTGGCAGTCAATTGGGCCAGGGCCATCTATTCTGTTGAGTTTGGAAATTCATCAGCCACGATTGCCGAACAAATAATTCTTGGCTTCATAAACAGTTTTCACTGATCTATCAGTATGCATTTCTAGAAAACAAACTTAAAAAAACAGAAACCAGAGATGGTGTTCCTTAAGCCACAGAGATTCAGAGGCCTCCCAGAAGCAGGCAGGTTCTGCTAGGTCAGAGTTAAAATGGCAGAATGTAAAGACGCTGCTGGGCATGATGGTATACACTGGTGATCCCAGTACCTGGGAGATGGAAACCAAGGCAGGAAGATCTCGGCCAGCCTTGATTATATTGCCAGACTGCCTCAAAATACAAAAACAAACAAAATAAATAAGGAAAAACAAAGGCTGGAGATGTAGCTCAGTTGGCAGAGTGCCTGAGAAGCACACACAAAGATCTGGGTTCAGTCTAGCACTACAGAAATTGGGAGTGAGGGTGTGAGGAGGATCAGGACTTCAAGGGCATCCTGGGCTACACAAGGAATTCCAGGCCAGATCAGACTACCTGAAATGGTCTCAACAGAAACAAAAATATCATCTAAGAGTATTTGTGATCCTTCTTTCTATATTGTAGTTGGTCTCGCCTCCTTCTTTAAGGTCAGAGAAATCCAGTCATGGGGATTGAGAGGATGGCTAAGAACACATCTTCGGGGCAGAATTTATATTTCTCAAAGAGCATCGTCACAGAACCAGCAAGGAGGGTCTGCAGCCTTGCTGCGTTTTGGCATACACAACCACAAGACAAAGTGAACTGAGCTGGAGAAGTACCCAAGTTATGCACATCCCTGGCTCTCCAAGGAAGGAGGCATAAGAAGGGCTTACTACTGCGCACCTGCCTCCACAGGCTTGTGGATCTGTGGTGTTGGATGGAGAAGAGCTGCCCCACACCTGGTCTCAAGGTAGTGCCATTAAGTCAAGCAAACGCCTACTGTTTAAGAGTGGACATGTCTATGCAGGAACGACCTGGCCGAAGACCGGTTATGTCTGAATTGGAGAGGCACCCCCAAACAAAAGATATCCCACCAGCATGGGAAAACCGTCATGATTTAAAGAGGGACAGTAGAGAGAAGGGTTCCCCCAGGGGGTCTGTGTTGGGGCAGGAGACCCTGAGGTGGACTGCCTGGAATGGAGGTCTACTAAACAGCTACTTCTGACCGAAGTTAAGAAAGGAGCGCTCAAAGAGGTGGAAGTGGGAGACGTTCTAGGGTTTTGCTCTAGCTGGAGCAGGATGCGAGAAGGGAGTCCCACTTCAGGATAACACGCTTTCACTCGAACAACCGACACGGTCCTGCTGTCCCGAGGGCTGCCCCCGGGGAATCAAGGATCCAAGCAAAGGATTCCCGAGTTCCAGTGACAATGGGACGTCCGAGGACGGAAGAGGAGGAGCTGAGCGAAGGTGAGATTTCCGGGACTCAGGGCTGGGGGAGCCTCCGGTCAGAATCGGTGTCGCCCACCCCCCCCTCCCGGGCCCCATACTCACTGTCCATGCCAGGAAAGGGCAGCGGCTGCGCCCCGAGCTGCTGCTCCACGGCGATCTCCAAGTCGAACTTGATGTGGTCCACGCTGGCGATGATTTCCTGCATGGTGGCGGCGGCGGCCTCCGGCCCGGCTCCCCGTCAGGTCTCTCAGCCGCCCTCCCCACTTCACCCTGCACTCCGCCGTGCCCTCCTTCTCGCCCGCCGCCGCCACCGCCCCGCAAGGGATGCCGGGACCGCCCGAGCCCGCGTGCCGGCCCCCATCCAGACTCAACCAATAGAGAGCGGAGTCCTACTGCTCCTTCAGGCCTGCCTAGCCGCTGGCCGAACGCTCTTCTCTTTGGGTCAGTAATCCGCAAGAACGTGTGAGGGCGGGACCTTAGGCGCGTGTGGCTAAGGGAAGAATGTTGACTGGGGCCGAAACCCTGCGACCCCGAGGACGCCTTATGGCGCCTTGTTGCGCAGGACTCTCCGAGTGACTTCTTGTTTAACCCTCGTAAGAATCCCGGAATTGGAGCGAAGGGACTGTGTCCAAGCCCACGCCGTCGGTCACGTGAGAAAATCCACGCTCTGAAGGCCTGGGGAGAGGAGGCAGGGGCGGCCCGAGGGTCCCAGGCCCCCCTACGGGTATACAGCCTCCACGTATCTCTCATTCAAAGGTTTAAAACTCAGGTAAGAAGACTGGACATGTGGCTCAGTTGGCAAAGTATTTGCCCTGGGTTCGAGCCTCAGGACCACATAACATAAACCGGGACTGTTGGAGCATACTTTTAATGCCAGTAAATGGCAAGTGAAGGCAGGAAATCAAAAGTTCGAGGAGAACCTGGAGGGAGAGTCAACCTTCTAAGAGAGCTCGGATTTAAAATGTTTATCGTCAGCCGGGCGGCGGTGGCGCACGCCTTTAATTCCAGGACTAGGGAGGCAGAGGTAGGAGGATCTCTGTGAGTTAAAGGCCATCCTGGTCTACAGAGTTCCAACCAGAGAGGGAGCCTGTCTCGAGAAACAAAACAAAAGTTTATCCTGATTTTTGTGTGTATATACGTTTGTATGTATGTACGTATGTATACGGCAGGCTGGCTCTGAACTCACAGAGACCCTCCTGCCTGTGGCTCCCTAGTACTGGGATTAAAAATATGAGCCACCACCACCCAGCTATCCTGATTTTTTTTTTTTTTGGTTTTGTTTTTGAGACAGGGTTTCTTTGTGTAGCTTTGGAGCCGGTCCCATCTGTAGGCAAGGCTGGCTACCTCACAGAGATCCACCTGCCTCTGCCTCACGAGTGCTGGGATTAAAGGCTTGCGCCACCACCACCCGGCTGATTTTTTTTTTTTTATTAAAGGGTTTAAATTATGCAGGCTGAACTCTAAAGCCCACCTAATAAAACTTAAATGCTAGGCCGGTATAGGAGGATGCAGCTCATTGAGAGAGCTTAGATTCACAAGTCCCTGGGTTTGAAGCCCAGTGTTACCAGATTCATAAACAAGCCAATAAACACAAAATCCCAGACACGGTGGTCCTTGCTTGTAATGCTAGCACTGAGGTAAAAAGTTGAGGCAGGAAAATAAGATGAGTTTGAGGCTAACCAAGGCTACTCAGTGGGACCCTGTCTCAAAAACTATAAAGATCGCTAGGCACTGGTGGTAGACAACTTTAATAATCCCTGCACTGTAGAGGTGGAGGCAGTTGGATCTCTGTGTGTTTAAGATCAGCCTGTTATACAGAGTGAATTCTAGGATAGCAAAGGCTACACAAAGAGACCCTGTCTGGAAAAAAGGAAAAAAAATATAAAGAGCTAGTGATATAGCTCAGTGATAGACCTCTAAATTCAACCTTTAGTACCACAAAAGGGAAAAAATAAGTAAGCACATATATAATTTTCTGGTATTTGTTTTGTTTTGAGACAGTGTGTGTCTTGTAGCCCTGGCTGACCTGGAACTCACTATGTGGACCAGGATGGTCTCTAACTTAGAGAAATCTGCCTGTGATGACCTCTGAGTGCTTGTACTAAAGGAGTGCACCACCACACCCTATATGGTTGGTTTTTTTGTTTGATTTTGTTTTTGTTTTTTGAGACAGGGTTTCTCTGTAGCTTTTGGAGCCTGTCTTGGAACTCACTCTGAAGACCAGGCTGGCCTCAACCTCACAGAGATCCACCTGCCTCTGCCTCCCAAGTGCTGGAATTTTATGTGTATTTTTTTTTCAATACCGAGGATTGAACCTAGGACCTCATGAATGCTAGATAGGAGTTCTACCATGGAGCTACACACACTCTCACGCCACTTTATTTGTAGTCCTTCTGCCCGAGGCTGCTGAATATCAAGAATCTCAGGCTTGCCTAAGACTTTCTTTTTTTTTTTTGTTTGGTTCTGGTTTTTTGAGACTCTGTCTCATATAGCCTGGTCTTATTTATAGCAGAGGCTACCCTGCACTCCTGTGCATTTTTGAAGCACATTTGTTTATGTGTGCATTTACATGGGTGCATTGCACAGTGTATGTGCTCAGGTCAGAGAACAGCTTGCACCACAGCTTCTACCAAGTAGATTCAGGGACCTAACCCAGGTCATCGAGCATGGCAGAAAGCACCTTTACCTGCTGAGACAGGCTCCGGCCCTCTTTGTTGTTGTTGTGTTTTCTTTGGGACAAGGGATCTATGTAGTCCTGATTAGCTTGGAACTCTGCCTCCTAAGTGCTTGGATTAACTGTGTGGTCTACCATACCTGGCTCTCTCTCTCTCTCTCTCTCTCTGTTACTCTTTTGAGACAATCCCAAGAAGCCCAGGCTGGCCTTGAAGTTGATATGTAGCCGAGGACGACCTTGTTCTGACTGTTTTCTACCCCGCAAATGCTGAGAGTGTAAATACCACCCATCTCCTACTCCCCATCCCCAGCCTGAGCCCAGGCTTCCTACCTCAGAGCCACCCTTGTATCTGTACTTCTCTCTTCTTTCCAGCTTCCACACAGAGGCTGATGGGACTTCCTTCTTTTTCTTCATTTCAGGCTGTGGTGGCACAAGAAGGCCAGCGATAGACCTCATGAGACTTTCCCGGCTCTTTTCCGGGCCCCACCCTATAGGACTGTCTGTCCTCCAGCACTGGGATCTTCTTGGATCTACCCGATGGACAGGGGTGAAGGAGGGACTGGCACAGCTGAGGTCGGCATGGCCACATTGGCAGGTGTCGGCAGCCTTCTGCAGCTCTTCTTCCCATCTGCCCCTGGGCCAGGGGAGCCAGAAGAACACAAACAGCTTCTGCTCTGACTCCAATAAGCTCAACTCTGTGGCCCCTCAGGAGGAGGAGGAGGAGAAGGATGAAGAGAGCTTTGGGACCCTCTCTGACAAATACTCCTCCCGGAGACTATTCCACAAGTCAACAGCCCAGCTGTATAACCTACAGCTGAAGGAGCAGGGTGTCGAGGAGGAAGAATTGGAGCCCAAACTGTGGCAGGGCCGGAGGAACACGCCATACTGGTACTTCTTTCAGTGTAAACGGCTGATCAAGGAAGGAAAGGTCCGAGAATCTTGGGGTCTTCCTTTCTGCCGGGTTGACATTATATGTGGGGCAGTACAGCCTTCCCAGCTGTTGAAATTCGAATGTTCATTGCTCAGTCCTTGGATCTCTATTGTTTTTGTGCACAGATGAGTGTTTGTGCCTTGGTGCACATGTAGGAGTCGGAAGAAAACGTGGTAGAGCTGCTTCTTCCCTCCCACCTTTATGTGGGACCCAGGGATCGAATTCTGGTCACAATATTTACACTGCAAGTGCCTTTATCTGCTGAG
This sequence comes from Myodes glareolus, assembly GCF_982192425.1. NCBI lineage: Eukaryota > Metazoa > Chordata > Mammalia > Rodentia > Cricetidae > Myodes > Myodes glareolus. Next base: position 99,781,172 of record NC_142027.1, on the reverse strand, counting down.
CCATATTGCTAGCCCCCTAGCTATCTTTAACCCACTACATGGCAATCCCACTAATCTTTTTGTCCATACCACATTTCTTTGGGTCATGATTTGGTCTTTTAGCAGCTTGACCTCTAAACTGTTTCCAGGTCTAGCTCGTTTTAGTATTTCCACCATTCTTTCCAGGCTGTCTTGCTGTGTAGCCCTGGCTCACTGGCACTCACCATGTAGTTCAGGTTAGCCTTCCACTCATAGTTTCCTGCCTCAGCAGGAGTGCTGGGATTACCTAGCATATGCCTCTACACCCAGATTATGTTGTGTGCCACCATGCCTGGTGGTAGCTATGATTTGAATGAACAAATAAGAAAAGGGAGTGAGAGCCGGGCATAGTGGCACACACCTTTAACTCCAGCACAGAGACAGACACATCTCGGAATTTGAAACCAGCCTAATATACATAGTTATACCCTGTCTCAAAAAAAAGAAGGAAAGAAAGAAAGAAAAGGAGAAAGAAAGAAAGGGAAAGGAAGGGGAGGGGAGAAAAGAAAAGAAAAAGAGAGAAAGTGGAAATTGGGCTAGGAATTCAGTTTAGGGGTAAAGTGTTTACCAAGGATGTGTAGGCATTGCGTATGATCTTCAGAACAACAACAACATCAAAAACAATAAGGAGTGAAAGTATGTACTTAAGGGACAGGACAGTGTAGAAAATTAGAGATGGGGCCAAGGCCACTTTGGGCAGAAGTTTGCAGTGAGAAGGAGGTGTTGTCCTGTATCATGTCAGAAAGGTCCCTTTACCTCCCACCCTCTGCTGGCAGCCTTTTATTTTGGGGGGGTTTTGTTTTGAGATAATACTGTATGAGTCCCAGGCTGTTCTGAAACATGCTGTGTAGCCTCAAATGGCTTTGATCCCCCTGCCAAATGTATGTCCCACCCTCCCTGGCTTGCTAACGGTCTCTGAAACCATCCTGAGCTCTCTCTCATATTGACTTTTTGCCTAGCTGGTGGAGGCCCTAGATCTGTTTGAGAGGCAGATGCTGAAGGAAGAGCGCCTGCAGCCTTTGGAGTGCAACTACACGGTGCTGATTGGGGGCTGCGGGCGCGCCGGCTACCTGAAGAAGGCCTTCAGCCTCTATAACGATGTGAGTGTGGGTCACACTAACAGGACCAAGGCTCTGAAGTGCATGCTGGGTGCAGATCCTGAGCATAATGCCACTATGGGCAGATGACATGGTTTGTTGACATTGAATCCAAATTGAGTTCTTGGAGAACTGAGTAGGTGACAAGAGACATGCTTAATTGTGTGCCTGGGCTGCCAGGAGCCCACGTGTCCCCTTATTTCTCTGCTAAACATGCCCAGTTAGTCTGTATTCCTCTCCACAGTCATCCACAGTTGCTCACACACAAACCCTGTTTCTGTTCCTTCATGAATCAGAAAACAACCTTACACTGTAACTTACAACTTATAACTATACACTCAAACAAGATACAACCCATCTTCTGGGGTCAGAAGCCACGGGAGTCCTTATTTTAGCGGATTCTTGCTAATCCTATTCCTCTTATTTGGTACACTATTCCAGTCCTCATAGTCTGTGGCTAGAGCAAACAGAAAGAAACTGCACTTCTTTTTTGTTTTGTTTTGTATTTTTGAGACGGTTTTACTATGTAACCTTGGCTTACCTGGAACTCGCTATGTCGACCAAGCTGGCCTTGAACTCATGCCTGCCTCTGCCTTCTGAGTGCTAAGATGCCAACATACCTGACAAAACTGCACTTCTCAAAGGACATTGTAGGTATATGAGTCATTGTAATGATCTTTCTGAATGATCTCATCCTTGGTTTCTTAGGAGAGTTGACTAGCTCATGAGCTCTCCACTGGTGAGTACTGATCCCCCCTTTCCCAGAACAGACATGCTCTGTGCATCCTGGACAGTCAGGATAAGCTGCTCAGGCCTCAGAATATAAGCACACCAGCTCTAGAATATTCTTTCAAGTGCCCCAGGAGGATGATTTCCTGTTGCCATTTCCAAGAGTGCATGCTCAATTTTCATAGTCCCTCTGGTGAAGTAAGGAATTTGGATACTGTGTATGAGGTGCCACTTGGAACCTTCAAAGTGGCTATGACCTCTGTATCCAAATTCTCCGAGAATCTCCTTGAGTGTTCTCCCTTTTCAACAGATGAAGAAGCGAGACCTGGAGCCTTCAGATGCCACCTACACAGCCCTGTTCAATGTCTGTGCGGAGTCCCCATGGAAGGACTCTGCCCTGCAGAGTGCACTGAAGCTCCGACAGCAGCTCCAGGCCAAAAACTTCCAACTCAACCTGAAAACATATCATGCCCTGATGAAGGTGACCGCCAAGTGTGCAGACCTCAGGATGTGCCTGGATGTCTTTAAGGTGGGGACTCTCCTTGCTCTTCCAAGTCAGACCCAGTTCTGTGGGACAAGTGTGAGAGACAGATTACTTGTCTCCCTTCACCTGGAACGTTCAGGAAAGCTGAGACAGCTCATGCTTTGTGCTGGGATTCACACGTGTATCCAACATGACCTAGCTTTCCGTGGCCTCAGTCTGACAGTGTGGGCTGTAGGCAGGCAAGCAAGAGGATGGTGGTGGAGAGGGGGATCCTATGCTGAGTGGGAGGACAGGAGTCTCTGAGAGGTGGGAGTGTCTTTTAGGAGGTCTAGCCCAGCTTGACACTGAAAAGACTGGTGGGGACCGTGTTCTTGCCCTGTACAGTTCTACATGGTTGAAGCCTTGTTCAGACATCCTAGAAGGTGTGTCCTTTTACAGATGAGGAAACTGAGGCTGAGTAGCTCAGGGCCCTGTCCTTATCCATGCCCATAGATGGCTGCTATTGTTATTGGGTCTTGAAACCAGTCCTTTTATTCTAGGGCTCAAGTATAGTGGTTGCAAGGGTCGGCTTTGCAGGTGCTGCTGATTCTAGGAGCAGAGCTGGGGAGACGGGTCTGGAGGGAGGTGCTTCATTTGGGGGCTGGTTCTAACTGGTTCCAGTGCTGCGTCCAGGCACCTGTTCCCTAGAGATGCATGGACCTGGTACTGAACTAGGTCAGACACCACCTGGTATGGGCCTTGCTATAGATTCTGAGTGAGACTGCTTTCTTCTCTTGCCCAGGAAATCATCCACAAGGGGCATAAAGTCACAGAGGAAACCTTCTCTTTCCTGCTCATGGGCTGCATCCAGGACAAGAAGGCAGGCTTCCTGAAAGCTGTGCAGGTCAGTCTTGCCCTTGCCCTGCCTGGGCACTTCTTTAAATGTATGTATTTATTTTCTGTGCATTGTGTTTGGCCTGCATGTATGTCTGTGTGAAGGTGTTGAATCCTCTGGAACTGGAGTAGCAGACAGGTGTGAGCTGCCATGTGGGTGCTGGGAACTGAACTCAGGTCCTCTGGAAGAGCAGCCAGAGCTCTTAACCGTTGAGCCATCTCACCACCTCTTAAACCTATTTTGATTATATGTATTTTGGCGGGGAAGGCATTTGCATTCCCCAGCACAAATGTAGAGGCCAGAGGACAACGTCCCAGGTTGGTTCTCTCCTTTGATCATGTAGAGTATAGGGATTGAACTCAGGTCATCAGGTTTGGTGGTCAGGTCTCCATGTCCCCACCCCCTACCCCTGCCGTTTTTTGTTTTTGTATTTTTTGAGGTTTCTTGATCCTTTCACTTGGGGTTATAGGCTGGCTTCACAGGGACTGAACCTGGTTGCTCCATACCCTGAGTCACATCCCCAGCACTTTTTTTTCTCTTTTTTTTTTTTTTTTTGCTAGGGTTTTATTCCAGGGCTTCACACACACTCGGCTATTGCTGCACTGCAGAGCTACTCCAGCTTTCCTGTGCCTTAGGAGTTTGCCGGTCTGATTGTTACTGCTCAGCACCTCCTTCCACAGGAGCCTGTAAGAGGCGGGGACATGTAGCTAACATTAGTTTCTCCTGCAGGTATGGCGGCAGATGCTGAGGCTGGGCATCAAACCAACTAGTCATGGCTATAACCTCCTGTTGGGCGCAGCTCGAGACTGTGGTCTGGGGGACCCAGAGGTTGCCTCCAGGCTGCTCCTGAAGCCGCAGGAAGAGACCATCCTGTTCCAGCTACCAGCAGGCAGGCCTGAGGCCCGGAGGAAAGTCCAGGCCAAGGCAGTGGTTGATGTGTCAGTTAGACATGTGGAGACACTAGAGAGGCAGTTGTTTCTGGAACCTTCTCAGGAACTTGAGAGACCTTCAGAGTTCCCCGAGACTGGAGTAACAAGCAAAATCCAACCTGAGATAGAAACAAAGGCAGAACCTGGCCATCTACCAGCCCATACCCCACTGGCCCTGATGCCTGCCCCTTTGAATCTGGAAGTTAATGTCCTGAGTCTTGGGACTCTCTCCCCAACTGTAGTCTCCTTTGGGACAGTGGCCACACCTGCTGATAGGCTGGCCTTGATGGGAGGTCTGGAGGGCTTCCTGGGCAAGATGGCAGAACACGGGCTCCAGCCAGACATCAAAACCCTCACTCTACTGGCTGAGATGGTGGAACCTGGTAGCCCTGCAGAGTCCTCGCTGCTGACCGTCCTGGACAGGCATGAGGTGGAGGCCGACGTTACCTTCTTCAACACGCTGATAAGGAAGAAGAGCAAGCTGGGAGACCTGGAGGGAGCAAAGGTCAGGCACTATCTACTGGGGTCTTCATTCTCTGACCTTAGATTGTAGAATGTAGCTTATTAGTCAGCAGATATATCTGGAGCCCTGCTCTAGGCTTGGCATTTTATGAAGCTAGGAATTGAGACACGAACCAGCCAGCTGCACCACAGCCCTACCACATAGAAGAAGGGCATGAAGGGCATTTATGAAGAAGGGACATCCTGATATGCTGGGGATACTGGGTTCCAAGAGGCCAAATGTGTCACTACACTGAGGAGGGTACATGAGATAAGCAGCTGCTTCAGGAACAGGACCGTAGAGTTGTTTAGCTAGTTGAATCACCATCAACTGGGGTTGGAGAGATGCCTCAGTGCCTAAGAACACTGGCTGTTCTTGAGGCCCTGGGTTTGGTTCTTAGCACTTATATGGCAGCTCATAACCATCTGTAACTCCAGTTTCAGGGGATCTGATGCCCTCTTCTGGCTTCCATGGGCACTAAGCATTCAAGTAGTACATAGACGTCAATGCAGGCACACCTATACACATTCAAAACAAAAAATGCCACTGTGGGGCTGAGGGTCGCTCAACTGGTAGAGTTGCCTGGCACACATGTGATCCTGGGATTCATTCCTAGCACTGCATAACCTGATTCACACCTATAATCCTAGGAGCTGGGGATTGGAGGATGGAGGATCAAAGATTTAAGATCATCCTTGGCCACTGTCTTAGCTTTGGTTCCTATTTACTGTGATGAAACACCATGACCAACAGTGATTTGAGATGGATTTGTTTGACTTATGCATTTGTACATTTGTAGTCCATCACTGAGGAAGTCAGAACAGGAACTCTAACAAGGGAACCTGGAGGCAAGAGCTGATGCAGAAGCCATGGAGGGGTGCTGCTTACTGGTTTTGCTTCATGCTTTGCTTAGCCTGTTTTCTTATAGAACCCAAGACCACCAGCCTTGGGCTGGCACCACCTACTTTGACTGGGCCCTCCCCCATGAATCACTAATTAAGAGAATGCCCTACAGCCCCATTTTATGTATATATTTTCTCAGTTGAGTGTCCCTCCTTTCAGCTCTCTCTAGCATATGTCAAGTTGACATAAAACAATCTAGCATAGCCAGATTGAGAGTTCAGTGCCAGCCTAAAGTCCTTGAGACCTTTTCTTTTGAGAGTAAACAGATCTCTAAGTTTTAGTCCAGTTTACATAGTGAATCCCAGACTAGCCAAGGCAGTATATTGAGACCCTGGCTCAGCATCCTCCCTCAAAAAGATAGGTTCATCGTGAGGCACCCCAGTAGGTCTCTGGAGTGTTCTCGCCACCCCATCCTAACACTGCACGTACTCTGTGCTGTCATCAGCTTCAGGTCTCTCTGCTTCTCTTCTGCAGGCCAGGAGACGCAGTCTGTGTACAGCTTTCCCCAGCTCACAGAGGTGACAGCCAGGCTCCAGACAGGGTTTTGTCACTTGCACAGTCAGTTTTTATGAGATGCGCTTTGACAGAAGCAGTGCCCTGGGCATCTGTGGGGGTCAAAGGTGACAGAGAAATGGCCACAGTGCAGAGCGCACCTTCCTCTGGACAAGCTAAAAAGACAGTCCTCTGGGGCTGAGCAGAGACCAGCAGTGCCATGTAGTCAGCTGAGGGAGTCAAGAGGCCTCTGAGCAATGGTGTCCCTGGGTTTCTAGCGTCTAGCGAAAGAATTCATCAGGACATCTGGCCAGGGCTTGTAGGTCTCAGGTAGCAGCTGCATGTCTGTCTCACAGGCGCTGTTGCCAGTCCTGGCAAAGAAGGGAATTGTCCCCAATCTGCGGACTTTCTGCAATCTGGCCATTGGGTGCCGTAGACCCAAGGATGGTATGCAGCTGCTTGCGGACATGAAGGTGAGAGGCCCAAGCCCAAGCAGGATGCCCCCAGTTCTGGGAGAAAATCCAGGGAGTTCTCGAGAAGTTATGGGGAAAATAGGACCCAGCAGGATCAGATGAGTCTGGAGCAGGAATGGCCGTAACCCCCTGAGGGAATGAACAGAATCTGTGAGGTATTGCGGAATAGAATGTGTTTCCATCTTGAAGGGACTGTTGGTTCCAGTGGAGAGATGTGAATGAGGCTGAGCCCTAACACGCCGGAGGGATGGGAGCTCTGGGCAGAGGAGAGATGGACTAGAAGCTTGGAGAGCACAGGGTAGTTTTCAGCTCTGGCCGCTCTGATGCTCATTCTCAGGCCCTCACAAGGTCTTGCACATTCAATTCCAGCCGACCCCAGCAGCGACCACTTCTATAAGGACCAAGTTGTGTTCCCACATTCTACCCCTCTACTAATGCTTGCTGTTAGAGACTGACCCCCACCTTGTGGTGAAGACCCTTTGAGCAGTAAGCTGCAGCCAAGAGTGAGAGTGTGGAGGTATTTACACCTCGTTTCCTGTCTGTTGACGCCCGAGCAGTCTTTCTCTCCAGATTCTTCAGGGTTGAAGTGACAGGGCAAACTTGCTTTAGTATGGGATTTGACAGCCGAGGTGTTGCTGTACGGTTCCACCCGTCTTGTTTCTGGTGCCTAGTCTGTGAAGCAGACCTGTCTGTGGATCGGGCCTAGCAGACTCCCTTGTCCTAGCAGCCACCATCATCCTGCTGACCATGTGATGTCCACGTTCTAGAAATCCCAGATGGCCCCTAACACCCACATCTACAGCACTCTCATCAACGCGGCCCTCAAGAAGCTGGACTATGCCTATCTCATTGATATCCTGAAGGACATGAGGCAGAACAGCGTCCCAGTGAATGAAGTGATCATCCGTCAGCTAGAGTTTGCTGCAGAGTACCCTCCCACCTTTGACCGGGTATGTGTGCCACCCTACACTGCTCACCATTGTCTTAGCCGCTGCCATCTCTGGTTTTGGCCTTTGGGGTTTGACGTTCATTTCCTTTCTGAAAGTTGTTCAGTAGCTTCCCTTAAGAGAACCCCAAGGCCCTGAGCTGCATTGAGTACCCTGGAGCTGACAAGTGGCTGTGAGCTACCTGGTGTGGATGCTTGCTGCGGGAGTATCTTCCGCTGCTTCAGCCAATAGTCGCTGAAGCATGAGCCCACGGTGCTGTGGGAGGGCCTTCCGCTCCGTCAGCCAATAGCCGCTGAAGATGCTAGGACCTGAACTTGGGTCCTCTGGGAGAACAGTATTTTTACCCACTAAGCCATCTCTCCAGCCCACTTTTCATTTTGAGACAGTCTCAGGTAACTCAGGCTGGCATGAACTACTAATTCTCCTTTCTCCATCTCTCAGATGCTGGGATTACAGGTGTGCACTGTCACGTCCAGCTTAAGTAGCCCTTCTCAGATATGCTTCCTCTTCCCCTACAGATAGTCTTGTAGATAGCCATGGTTTACTAGTTCACATGCGGTTATCCTCACTGAACCATCTAGGCTTAGAGGGGTGGAGACTGTGCCTGGCTCACCTGGTTCCCAATGCTTGTGTGTTGTTTAGTGCTCAGTACTTATTGTTTAGTGGATTGGCAGATGGCCTGCAAAAGATACACTTTGATAAAGGCTGCTGCACATGCTCCCCCTTCAAGGACATCGGGCTCTGTTGAGCCAGGCCCTGTGCTCTTTCCAGAGCATTGAATGGCAACTATGGTCTAGGACACAAACCAGATGGGGAGGGAGGCAGTGATTGGGTGAGAGCGCACACGTCAGGCAGTGCTCAGGGACGGCTCCATGTGTGGCACTTACATGTGTGGCATTTTGAAGGCTATATAAAAACGAGTGTGTCAACGGGCAGACTGTGTAAAGCATTAGGCATAGCTAAACATCTATGAGCCACCTATTTAAAAAAATGTGTATGGGTGTTTTCTTGCATCTGTGCACCATGTATGTGCAGTGCTCAAGAAGGCCGGATCCCTTGGAACTGGAGTTATGCTTGTCTACCATTTTGTGAGTGCATGGAACAGAATCCAGGCAGCCAATGCTCTTAACTGCCAAGCTATCTCTCCAGCTCCTAGACTTTTTTCAGTTCCATGTTGTAAATATCTTATCAGGAGATGGTCTCTTTGCTTAGTGCGTAGAGAGGGGCGTTAGGTGCATCTGAAGTCTTCTGTCACTCTCGGAGTTAATTTCTGAGAGGTCCTCACTGACACTGGAGCCCATGTTGGCTAGACTTGCTGTCTTGTCACCTGTCTCAGCTCCCTAGCACGGGGGCTATCACACAAGGCATGGGTACTAGAGTGAATTTGTCCTGTTTGCATACCAGCACTTTACCATTGAACCATTTCCTCAGCACACTTAATCTATTGCTTATTACTGAGACAGGGTTTCTGTGTAGCCTTGGATGTCCTGGAACTTGTTTTGTAGACTTGACTAGCCTCAAACTTAAGATATCTACCTTCCTCTCCCTCCCAAGTACTGACTTGAACTTAATCTTTTAAAATCAAACTTTTAATCTCATAATTAACAGGGTTTTTCCTCTCTTTTTTGGTTTGGCCTATTTTTCCTATGTAATCCCTGCCAGCTGTTTCAGGCTCTTCATAGCTCTCTTCCCTACAAGTGGATGCTGCAGTGGTCCAAGGTTATAGTCAGGATGGGAGCAGCTCAGCAAAGCAGGCAGAATTGATGGGGTGCCTCAGTTCTAGCTGTGGGGCTGAGGTGACCTCCACAGGGTTAGAAGCGCTACAGTACCCGTAGAATCGATGGCTGTTAGGCAAAGGGCAGCTCGTCCTGCCCCACAATACAGTAGTGAATTGAATGTCCATTTTTCTATCCTGTCCACTGTAGTCTCCTTGAAAGAAGAGCAGAGGTCAGCTGCTGTTAGCTTTGGGTGACGTGCAGTGGCTTGGATTGCCTGAGAACATTTCTGAGCTCCCTGCTTTTCTTAGTGTGTTCCGTATTCATTGTACAGCGTGATGGGTCTCATGGTGAAGCTTCTGTCCCTGTACGTCCCTCACCTTGACGTAGTTCTGTTCACTTCTAATTACAGTACAAAGGGAATAACACCTACCTGAAGAAGATTGATGGCTTTCGAGCTTATTACAAGCAGTGGCTGAAAGTGATGCCAGCAGAGGAAGCCCCCCACCCCTGGCAGGAGTTCCGGACCAAGCCTAAGAGGAACCAAGACACCACTGGCAATGTTAGTGTCCGGGGAGGCCTTAGGGACAAGTGATGGAGCATGCTGCTGCGACAAGTTCCCATCTTTCACAGTGCTGGCGGAGCCCAAGAGCTCCTTCCATTTAAAAGCAGAGAATGTGCTGGTGTCGCCTTTCTAGAGGCACCGCAGCGTTTTACAGACGTAGGCACGAGGACAAAATACTGGGCCCAGGTTGCCCTCCCCGTCACTGCTGAGAAAGGTGTGAGCTTCTGCTCACACACTGGCTATGACACCGAGCCACAACTGTGCCCATCCCCTGCATCCCACGGCCTGCTGCTCTGAAAGAATGAATACAGCCAAGAGGTCTAATGGTTTTATTTTTACAGATTTCAGCAACTGGAAAGCCTTCACCGCTAGAGCCCATGTTCCCTCTGGGTTTCTTCTCTGGGTACCACTCTGAGAAGAGCTGCTCTGGAAGGGGGTGGCCCAATAGGTAGGAACCAACAAAGTCCAAAGTCCAGAGTACCGCAGTCACGGGTGTCAGCCAGAGCAACCTCTGCAGCCACAGTGCGTGCACTCGATGATGCGACCCTGTAACAGAAGACGGGGACATTGAATACACTGCTACAACCCTGCACATACCTACTGAAACGTGCTGTACAAGGTGCTGGTGGGACAGTCCCTGTCCCTAGACACTTCCATTTGGATAGTTTAGCTCCTTTGGGAAAATGGAAATAGCTACCACTAGCTGAAAGTTACATGTCTGTGTGTGATTAAGGCAAGACAAACCTACTAGCGCCACAAAGAATACTCTGTAAGCCAGTGCCTCCCCCGTCCGTTTTTTTTTTTTTTTTCGTTTTTTGAGACAGGGTTTCTCTCTGTAGCAATCCTGGATGGCCTAGAATTTGCTCTGTAGAGCAGGCTGACCTTGAACTCAGAGATTCAGCTGTCTCTGCTAAAAGGAGTAAAGGTGTGTGACCACCTGATTTAAGCCAGCCTTTTTATTCCTCTGGTGAACTTGCTACTGCCTAGAGGGCTTAGGCCAGAGTTCCTGAGGACACTGGGGCAAAAGGTATGCACTCAAGTTCCTGTGGCCAGAACAGTATTGTCCCAGCGGCATAGTTGCTGGCTGGGGGACTGGAGCAATGCTGTCTTGACCTTCTTTTCTGGAGTCCAAGAGCCCATTTTAAACAAATAAAGTTTTCTGGTAAAGTTTTGCTAAATCTTTGAGACAGGTCTCATAATGAATAACTCTAAATTTCACAGCTTAGTCTACAGATGTGCACTACCACATCTGGTTCTATGGGGTGCTGGAGATGGAACCAGGGCCTCATGCATACAAGGCTGCCCTCTACCAACTGAGCAACAATCCAGAGGCTGGGACACCAAGAGCCTCCTCTTGGGAAACAGCCATCAACCACTAGCCATGGCTTGGTACATCCATACCAGAACCCCACCCTTGGCACAGAGGACAGAAGGAGTTGCCTTCTGAGCTGAGGCCATCTGCACTGAATGAAAGGTGAGTGGATGGCCTCTCTGGCCTGATGTCCTGGTATTCCATTTCAAGGGTCTGGAAACGAGTTCAGCCACTATACCCCAGCACCACTGCCTGGTGCCTGGCCTAGCCCTAAAACCATTATTTTGAAACACGATCTCAGTGCTAGTCCAGGCTGGTCTCAACCTCCCAAATGCTGGGATTAAAGGCATGAGTCACCACTCCTTGCTTTGGAACAAAGTTATGACAGAAGACATACAGAGATTGTCACCATGAGGCCAGAGAGAAAGGGATAGGTTGCCTAGTAGCCACGCCAATGTAGCCCTTCCATCACCTCAGAGCTACTGCCTAAAAAAAGGCTTGATCCAGTTATTTGACCACAGGTAGTGTTGAGACCAGTCTTACATCTCACTAGGAAGGATCCTGATTAGAAGGACTCACTCTTGGGAGGGATGGCAGACAGATTTCCAATGACAAAATTCCTTCCCAATATACCCATTATGACCAACTAAGGCAGAGCTTTAAACAGAAAGTAATTCCCCGTCCAGCCATTACCACTTCCAGCTTGCTTTTCGGAACCTGGCAAATGCAGTTCGTCCCAAAGTTGGTGTCCCTGGTCTGAATGCAGCGTAGGCAGCACAAGTTCTCGTAGCCCTGCTTTTTCCACTTGGCAATTAGGTTTTTGTCTGCATAGCCTTCTTTAATGCAGTATTCATAGAGCTCTGTCAGAAAGGTAGGGACAAGGCATCAGAACATGGCACAATAAACCTGCCTTCATCCTAGACTAAAAAGGAAAATTAAGCTGGGTATGGTGGCCTAAGCCTTTGATTCCAGCACTTGGGAGGTGCTGCAGGAGTACCTTCTGCTGCTTCAGCCAATAGCACGAGCCCACAGTGCTGCGGGAGTACTTTTCGCTCCGTCAGCCAATAGCCGCTGAAATACCAGCCCACTGGGGTGTGGTATATTTCTCTTTAAAAGAAGAACAGCAAGCCTCGGCTCAGCCTCTTGGTTCTGGCGCTTGGTTCCGGCTCCTGCTCCCTTCCTGACGATTTATGTGTATGTAAGTTTTACCCCCCAAAATAAATACCCCTTTAAAACATAACTGGTGTGGAATTGATTTGCCATTAGGGAGGCAGAGACACAAAGATTTCTCTGAGTTTGAGGCCAGCCTGGTCTACAAATCAAATTCCAGGAGAGTTATGACAACACAGCAGGCCCTGCCTCAAAATCAAACAGAAAAAAAAAAACCCATTTAAGTGGGGGGTCTTTAATCCCAGAATTTGACAGAGGTAGGTAGAGCATTGTTAGTTTGAGGTCAGTATGGTCTATGTAAGCTCCAGACCAGCCAGGGCTACACTGGTGTAACCTTGTTTCAAAAAAGAAAACACACAAATTTCTTCATCAATAAACTGATGCTTGCTGGGTTTGCAAAGATAACCATTGTTTTTTTATTTTTATTTTTTCCATGATATTTATTGAGCTCTACATTTTTCTCTGCTCCCCCTCCTCCCTCTCCCCTTCCCCCTTCAATCCTCCCCCAAAGTCCCCATGCTCCCAATTTACTCAGGAGATCTTATCTTTTTATACTTTCTACTTCCCATATAGATTAGATATATGTAAGTCTCTCTTTGTGTCCTCATTGTTGTCTAAGTTCTCTGGGATTGTGGTTTGTAGGCTGGATTTCTTTGCTTTATGTTTAAAAACCACCTATGAGTGAGTCCATGTGATAACTCTTCCTGTGTCTGGGTTATCTTACTCAAAATAATGTTTTCTAGCTCCATCCATTTTCCTGCAAAATTCAAGCTGTCGTTATTTTTTTCTGCTATGTAGTACTCCATTGTGTAAATGTACCACATTTTTTTTTTTTTAATCTATTTTTCAATCGAGGAGCATTTAGGTTGTTTCCAGGTTCTGGCTGTGACAAACAAAGCTGCTATGAACATAATTGAGCACATGCTCTTGTGGCACGATTGAACATCCTTTGGATATATATCCAAAGGTGGTATTATTGGGTCTTGAGGAAGGTTGTTTCCTGATTTTCTGAGAAGAATCATTGTTTTTAGTTTTTTTTTGGAGTCAGGATATCACACAACAGTCAAGGCTTGCCTGGAGTCCCACCAGTTTTCCTGTTTCTGCTTTCCAAGTTCTGAAACTATAGGTCTCAACACTCAGCTTTTTCACCTGTTTTGAGATAGGGTTTCTCTGTGCAGCCCCTCACTGTCCTACAATTTGCTATGTAGATCTAGCTAGCCTTGAATTCAGACAACTGCCTGCCTCTGCCTCCCAAACTGCTGGGATTAAATGTGTGTGCCACCAGACCTGGTGACAGCCAGCTTTTTATAAACCACTATATATATCTTAAAACTATTCAAATACAAAAGTTCAGTAAGTTTCCTCAGAGGCCAAGAATGCTTTCCATACAGGCCTAATGACCTGAGTTCAACCCCCCAGGCTCACATGGCAAAAGGAGAGAACCAATTCCTGAAGATTGTCCCACATCCTTCACACTGAAGCCTTGGAATTCACTTGCCCCCACATGTATATGAACAGAGTAACAATAACTTTTTAAAGGCCAAGGTATTTAGCCAGTCACATTTACCTCTACTAATGGCTTTCCGCTTATAAAACAGGTCAAATATGTATCGCGTTTTCTGGTGATGGATTCTGAAAATGGGCCACAGAGATTCCACCTCATGGGGTTCGGTTTCAGCTGGAGAGAAAAAAGCATGCATGTATTTTATTAGGCAGTCTGCATAGCATGCAGCATGTTTGCTTCCTTAACTATAGCTATGATTATTTTATACCCGTGGGGATAGTAATGAAAACAACGGACAATGACAAGAGTGCACATAACTGGAATCCTCAAGCCCTGCTAGCAGAATGCAGAACGGGGTAGGAAATGTCTAGAGTTACCATGAGTTTAGGAACACACTGAAGCAGGATGAATACAGACTTTTCACCCACTGTATTCTTTTACTGTCAGAGTTGTGCCAAGAGATCTCTTGACCCATACATAGCAAGCTTGACTACTACAAGTTCTGAGTACTGAACAGAAACTGGCACAAATTGTGAAAAGGGAAAGCAACGTTAACAGTGGCTTAGTAATTATTGCTATAGGTATGACCTCAATAGCAATGATCAGATCAGCTGTAAACATGCATTTTAAAGATTGTTTTAAATAGCAATTCGAAGGGGGCTGGAAAGATGGCTCAGTGGATAACAGCACTGGCTGCTTTTGCAGAGAACCCAGGTTCAATTCCTAGAACCTAGGTGGCAGCTTATGTTGTAACTCCAGTTCCAGGGATCCAAAGTCCCTCTTTCAGCCTTTGCGAACACTAGGCACAAACATGGTACACATGAAGCAAAACACTCATATATAAAAATAACTTGGAAAAAAATAGAGAAATTCAGAGTGGTGGTGGGATTAAAAACTACTATGAGACTGATCCCTGGAATCCTCAGGGTGAAGAGAACTGACTTTGGTAAGTTCCTCTATCCATGCTTTGTAGTACACGTTTGTGCAAAAGCCACTCTCACACCACACAGATAACAAGCAAGTAGTCATACAGCAAGATGTCTTCTGTTTATCTTGGCAGACTTAGAATCACCTAAGGGGGCCTCATGTGAGTAATGAGCTAGATCAAGCTGGCCTGAGATAGAAGATCTACTCTGAGTAGAGGCACCATTCTCGGTGTGTGTGTGTGTGTGTGTGTGTGTGTGTGTGTGTGTGTGTATCTTGAACTGTCTAAGAGTGAAGAAAGCTAGTTGAACTTCTGTGTGAGCAAGCACCATGTGTGCATTTACCACTTTTTTTTTAAGGTTTCTTAGATCATTTACATATGAGTGTTTGGTCTACATGTATGTAGGTACCCAGTGCCCATAGATGTCAGAAGAGGTACTGGATCCCCTGGAACTGGAGTTATAAACAGATGTGCGTAGACATGTGGGTGTTAAGAAATGAGCCTTGGTTCTCAGCAAGAGCCGCATGTGCTTAATCACTGAGTTATTTCTGTAGCCCTGATCTCTGCTCTTTGACTGTGGGTGTGTGTTGTTTTAGTTCCAGTCTGACATCCCCTCAATGATAGACTCTAACCTGGAATTGTAAACCAAATAAACCCTTTCCTTCCCTATGTTGCTTTTGATCAGGGTGTTTTTATCATAGTGACAGCAACCAAACTAGGAGAAGCTGTGCTCACCAAAGGCTAGCATATACTTGGGGCTTCAGATAAAATGTCCAGAGACAAGCTAACTGCCAGGATTCCACAGTGGGGTTGTGATGCAGAAACTGCTACATGGTGCAAAAACCCAGGGATAAAGATTTTCTAAGACCCAGGGCACTACAAAGAATCTCAAAGGGGGGGCATATAAATGCTTCACAATGGGTCTGTTTCCAACCCCCATGTCAGGGTAGCTACAAATGCTTGTAACACCAGTTTTAGGGGATCTGACACTCTTCTGGCCTCCTGTACTTCCAAGCATATACCCCTTTCTCCCCCAATGTAAAATAAATCTATTTATCTATTATTTATTTATTAATTAAAAATTTCCACCTCCTCCCCGTCTCCCTTTTCCCCCCTCCCCCCTCCCCCCCCCTCTCTAGTCCTAAGAGCAGTCAGGGTTCCCTGCCCTATGGGAAGTCCAAGGTCCTCACCCCTCCATCCAGGTCTATAAAGGTGAGCATTCAAACAAACCAGGCTCCCACAAAGTCAGTCCATGCAGTAGAATTAAAACCCAGTAAAATAAATCTTTAAAAGAGAAAAAAAGAAAGAAAGAGAAAGAAAGAAAAAGAAAGAGCAAGCTGGGCATTATGGTATACCTTTGATTTCTGTGCTAAGGAGACACAGGCAGACAGCTCTCTCGGGGCCAGCCTGATCTACACAGATACAGGATGGCTAGAGGTATGTAGAAACACTATGCCAAAAGTAATGAAAAAAAATTTATACAGTGAGACCCTGTCTCCAACACAACACTTAAAGCAAAAAAGAGACCTGATCTTTCTCTCAGAAATATGCACGCTAATAATCCCATTTCAGAACTTTCGAGCATTCTGAATTGATAGGTAAACAAAACTTGACCAGCTGGCAATGTGCCTCTTCTCACAGTTGTCTGTCTATTGTTGGAGGCACCTGAGCCTCCTTCATCCAACCTACCCAGTTAGGAACATCACCACTTACCTTCTCTCATCTTTTGATCTAGTTCATCCATTGTTGGTTCGATCAATTCCCAGCCATGTGGAGGAGCTTTCCGGCTTCTTTTGACTTTGGGCATTTTCCAGCAAGATTTGTAAAGATCTAGAAGAAATTAAAGAGCTTTCTGAGTCTGGGACTGTCAGAGGCCTTTGGCAGACATTCCTGGTGCACATTCATTTATTCAAAGCAGCAAGAGCAGTTAAGTACCTCCATGAAGGGACGAACTCCTATCCAGACTCTTGAATTCACACTGCAGCTCTGTCTGCTTTTCACGTCTGTAAAGCCCAGGAAGTGTAATGTATGTTATGTTGATAAGTTATGTGTACGCGTTTCTGAGCTCCTCTAGAAGTTGGCTTTCCACCCCCTATTTCAGAGCCTAGCACTTGTATCTCAGTATCCTCCCCAGTCATTCATCTTGGCATGGGCTTCCTCCCAAAAGCCCCCTAACTCTACATAGGGAAGAATGACAACAGCGAAACAGACTAAGAGTGAAAAGACCATGGTCCTGGAATCTGTTGGAAGGTACTCTATTTCCAACAGTTAGTATTGTTTATCTCACCATTTAAGAGTGTCTACCATAGAAATGAGAACCTGGAACTTCAACCATGGGACCTTCAGCTGACTGCCTCAATTTCCCCAGTCCGTTTCTATTGGATTTTGTGAGCAGCAGATCTGATGACATTATTTCAGCATTTTTTTTTTTTTTGGCTTGGAATCTCATATGATGGACACTATGGCCAGAACTCTACTGGGCACTCACTTCAGTTGAATGCCTTAAAACAGCTTCCCCAGTAGATTTTTGCTAGACACTTTGCTATCTACTTTCTCCTCTTCTCTCTAGTTATTTGTTACTTTGGCTTGCATCCAAACCCAGAAGTATGCCCACAGTAGATTAGTCTTCAGAAAGCCCCAAATGACTACTTAAGATATAACTGCCTTGTCAAATAAGGTACCAAGCTACATGGCTAACATAGACAAGAATAATGGGCTAATATACATTGTAAGAGTTAATAAGATGTCAGAGCTACTAGGCCAATCAGTTTATAACGAATGTAGACCTCTGTGTGATTTGTTTGGGACTTAACGATTACAGGAACCAGGCAGGACAGAAACCTCAGTCAACAGAATGGCGCCCACGTGGGCAACTGCATCCACATAAAGCCTGAGAGAGCTTGGGAAGTTATTCTAAAGACAAAAGAACAGAGTTAAACATGGCTCATTGATAGCAGCATTTTCTCAGATGGACTCTGCTTGCTAGAGGCAAACGATTTCATTTAAGAGAGGCTTCATGACTCAGCATTAGCTGCAAAACCCTGCAGCTTTTTTAAGAGGTCCTGCCACTAAACACTTAAATGGTGTTGATGAAAAGCTGACCACATGCTTTTTGGTGGTGGCAGGGACCTTGAAACGCCATAGAGTTGTGGCAATAAACATGGCTCTGGCCGGTAACTCTGTCACGAGGCTGGAATCTCAGAGAGCTAAAAAATGGGCTGCATCCAGTTGTCAAAGTCACAGCTTTAATTCTACCCATATTGCTTAGCAAATTAAAGACTCATGTGGTCAGAAAAAGAGAGAGATAAACAGTAAAGATAGAGTCAAAGACGAAAAAAACCTCTAAATGGTTTACTGTGTATTTAAAAATATATGTAGGCTTGGGAGAAAAATAAAGCATAAAGTCCTTTAAAAAAAGAGATGGGGCTGGAGAGATGGCTCAGAGGTTAAGAGCACTGTCTGCTCTTCCAAAGGTCCTGAGTTCAATTCCCAGCAACCACATGATGGCTCACAACCATCCAAATGAGATCTGGTGCCCTCTTCTGGCCTGAAAGCATACAGAACACTGTACACAGAATAAATAAATCTAAAAACAAAAAAGATTAGTTGGGTGTGGAGGCACACACCTTTAATCCCAAGGTTTGGGAGGCAGAGGAAGACAGATCTCTTGTGAGTTCAAGGTGTGGTGGCTCACACCTTTAATCCCAGCACTTGGGAGACAGAGGCAGGCCATCTCTTTAAATTCAAGGACAGCTTGGTCTATAGAGGGAATTCCAGGACAGCCAAAGATACAAAGAGAACCTGTCTCAAAAAGCCAAAAATTAAAAATAAAAGAAATAGAGTTTAAAATAAAGTCATGTAAAGACAAAAAATACACAGAAAGTCTCGATACTATATGTTATTATGTTCTCTTTGAATTGTTTGAATGCTGAGGAAGGAGTGACAGCTGCCAAAAGGTATTTGTTTATAAATGCTGCTGAATTAAACCAAGATAGGTATTTTGAAAATACTTTGGCTTCAAAACTGAAGTCAAAAGGTATGTTACTTTGGAGAAGAGGTTTTGCTTTTGCTTCCACAGGAAATGAGAGGCTGTGGATTCATTCTGAGTTAAGAAAAATCAGGTTTGATCAAGGAAAACCACCTGAGAAATCTCCCGTAGGAACAGATGTCCCGGATGCCTGAGTTCTACATCCAGAACAGATTCAAGACTGCTACCTGAGAGAAGCCTCACAGGACACTCCAGTCATAACTTGATCATAATTCTAAATTTTCTTTAGGTCCCCATAAGATCATCAGCACCACCAACCAGCAGGAAGTAGCCTGGAAAACTATGCCCACATTCCTAAAAAATGGACTATGGATATTTTCCTTTGTTTAGAATGTGGGTTACAAGTTGTTATGAATAATGAACATGAGAAAATCTAAACAAAGGATATTAAAAAAAAGCTATGCTGGGTGGTGGTGGTGCACGCCTTTAATCCCAGAACTTGGGATGCAGAGGCAGGTAGATCTCTGTGAGTTTGAGGCCAGCCTAGTCTACAAGAGCTAGTATAGGACAGGTTCCAAAGCTACAGAGACATCCTGTCTTGAAAAACCAAAAAAAAAAAAAAAAGCACAATACCTTTGATCTCTTTCCTATGAGAATATATAAAAATCCATCCCTGGTGTTTGCAGTTACAAGCTTGTGTTCTTTTTTTTTAGTTTTTTAATTACTTTATAAATAATAACAATCAAAATTCCCACTTCCTCCCCTCTTCCTACTTCCCTTCTGTTCCCCCCACACCCTCCCCCACCTCCAGTCCTTAGAGAGGGCAAGGCACCCTGTCCTGTAGGAAGTCCAAGGCCCTCCCCCCTACATCCAGGGTTAGGAAGGTATGCAACCAAAGAGAATAGGATCCCCCAAAGCCAGTACATGCAGTAGAGACAAATTCCAGTGTCATTATCATTGGCCCCTCAGTCTGCCCCCATTGTCAGTCACATTCAGAGGGTCCAGTTTGATCCCATGCTCGTTCAGTCCCAGTCCAGCTGGAGTTGGTGAGCTCCCATTAGCTCAGGCACACTGTCTCAGTGGGTGAACCAACCCCTTGTGGTCCTGACTTCCTTGCTCATATTCTCCCTCTTTCTGCTCTTCAACTGGACCTTGTGAGCTCAGTCCAGTGCTCCGATGTGGGTCTCTGTCTTTGTTTCCATTCATCGCCAGACGAAGGTTCTGTGGTGATATTCAAGATAGACATCAGTCTGACTACAGGACAAGGCCAGTTCAGGCATGCTCTCCTCCAATGCCCAGGGTCATCCCCATGGACTCCTGGGAACCCCTCCAGAGCCAAGCCTCTTGCCAATCCCAAAATGGCTCCCTCAATTAAGATATCTTCTTCCCCGCTCCCATATCTGTCCTTCCTCTATCTCAACCATCCCATTCCCCCAAGCTCTCCCCAATCCTCCCCTTAATATAGTTTCTGACTCTCAATATGCAAGAAGAGTAGTTTTGCATATTGAAACCACTGAACTCATTCCGGATGATTAAGAATTAACTTTTTATTTGTACAGTTACAGGAAACAGTAATAGGAACCATCTCACATATATATGTAGCAGATCCCATATGGGTCTGCCAGGCCCTCTAGCACAAGGTGATGATAAAATTGATCAATTATTAGTAGAAAATATGCTGCAGGCCTCAAAATTTTATAAAAAGCACCATGTCAGTAACAAGCCTTTGAAAAGTTTTTTTTCCATCACTTAGTAACAAGCCAAGGAAATGTTCTACTTTTTCCTTGTATAACCAAACTCCACTGCTTGCAGGAAGTAACCCAAAGGGTACTCAGAGAAATAAAATTTGGCAAATGGATGTGTTTCATTTTGCAGAATTTGGAAAATTAAAATATGTGCACCAAATCATAGATACATATACAGAATTTTTTTTTAAATGTACCAATTCCAGTTTCCCCTCCCTCCTCTCCTCCTGTCTCTTCTTCCCTCCACCCCACTTCCACCCACTCCTCAGATAGGGTAAAGCCTTCCCTGAAAAGTCAACTAAGACCCATCACCTCACTGAAGCAGGAACAAGGTCCCCTCCCCTGTGCCTAGGTTGAGCAAGGTATCTTTCCATAGAGAATGGGCTCCACAAAGTCAGTTTATGCATTAGAGTTATGATGTAGGTGGGCCTTCTGTCTATGTGTCATTTTCATTGGTTAATAAAGAGACTGCCTTGGCCCTTTGATAGGACAGAAAATTAGGTAGGCGGAGTAAACAGAACAGAATGCTGGGAAAAGGGCAATGAGGCAGACGCCATGGAGCCAGCCATCAGGTCAGACATACTGAATCTTTCCCAGGAAGCCACCACCTCATGGTACTACACAGATTATTAGAAATGGGTTAATCAAGATGTGAGAGTTAGCCAGTAACTAACTCTCTAGAGATAATGGGCCAGGCAATGTTTAAATGAATACAATTTGTGTGTTGTTATTTCCGGGGCTAAGCTAGCTGTGTGGGAGCCGGGTGGGACGAAAAGCAGGCCTGCCCGCAGCTCCTCACTACAGAGTTAGATCCTTCTCCACTGCCAGGGGTCCCACATATTGACCAAGCCACACCATTGTCACCTGTATTCAGGGGCCCTAGTTCAGTTCTATGCAGGTTTCTCATTTGTCAGTCCGAAGTCAGTGATATCCCACTAACTTGGGTCAACTGAGTCTGTGAATTTCCCCATCATGGTCTTGACCCCTTTGTTCATATTATCCCTCCTCCCTCACTTCCTTTGTACTCTGGGATCTCAGCCACATGGTTAGTTGTGGATCTCTGCATTTGCTTCCATCTGTTTCTGGAAGAGGATTCAAGCTTCTCTGGGGTTGTGGGCTGCAGGCTGGTTATTCTTTGTTTTATGTCTGGTATCCACTTATGAGTGAGTACATACTATATTAGTCTTTCTGGGTGTGGGGAATATTTTTTCCCTAGTTTTGTCCATTTGCCTGAAAAATTAAAAGATCTCACTTTATAAAATATTTATTTATTTATTTATTATGTATACAATATTCTGTCTGTGTGTATGCCTGTAGGCCAGAAGAGGGCACCAGACCCCCACTACAGATGGTTGTGAGCCACCATGTGGTTGCTGGGAATTGAACTTCAGGACCTTTGGAAGAGCAGGCAATGCTCTTAACCTCTGAGCCATCTCTCCAGCCCCCAAGATCTTACTTTTTTAAACCACTGAGTAGTACTCCATTATGTAAATGTACCACATTTTCTTTATCTATTCTTTGGTTGAGGGGCATCTCGGTTGTTTCCAGGTTCTGGTTACTATGAATAATGTTGTTATGAACATAGTTGTGAAAATTTCCTTGTGGTGTGAGTGTGATTGAGCATCTTTTGGATATATACCCAAAAGTGGTATTACTGGGTCTTGAGGAAGGTTGTTTCCTAATTTTCTGAGAAATCACCACACTGACATCCAAAGGGATTTACCAGCTTACATTCTCACCAGCAATGCAGAAGTGTTCCCTTTTCTTCACAACCTCTCCAGCATAAGTTGTCATCAGTGTTTTGTGTTTTTGATCTTGGCCATTCTTACAGGTGTAAGATGGAATCTCAGAGTTGTTTTGATTTGCATTTCTCTGATGATTAAAGATGTAGAACATTTCCTTAAGTGTCTTTCAGCCATTTTAGATTCCTCCATTGAGAGTTCTCTGTTTAGGTCTGTACTCCATTTTTTTTATTGGATTATGTGATATTTTGGTGTTCCATTTCTTGAGTTCTTTCTATATTTTGGAGATCAGCCCTCTGTCTGATGTGTGGTTAGTGAAGATCTTTTCCAATTCTGTAGGCTGTTGTTTTGTCTTATGATCACTTTACAGATGCTTTTCAGTTTCAGGAGGTCCCATTTATTAATTGTTTCACTCAGTGTCTGTGCTGCTGGGATCATATTTAGGAAAGGGTTCCCTGTGCCAATGCGTTCAAGTGTACTTCCTATTTTCTCTTCTTTAAGTTTCAGTGTGGCTGACTTTATGTTGAAGTCTTTGATCCATTTGGATTTGAGTTTTGTGCATGGTGACAGATATGGGTCTATTTTCTTTGTTTCTATTTTGTTGATTTCAGCTCTCAATTTGATTATTTCCTGCCGTCAAGTCTAGTTCTCTTAGGTGAGTTTGCTTCTTTTTGTTCTAAAGTTTTTAAATGTTCTGTTAACATTTGTGGGATTTTTCTAGCTTCTTTATGTAGGCATTTAGTGCTATGAACTTGCCTCCTAACACTGCTTTCATTGTGTTCCATAAATTTGGGTATGTTGTGTGGTCATTTTCATTGAATTTTAGGAAGGCTTTAATTTCCCCTTCATTTCTTCCTTGACCCATTGATGATTCAGGTGAGCATTAATTGATTTCCATGTATTTGTTAGTTTTCTGGATTTAGTATTGCTATTGACTTCTAGTTTTAAAGCATGGTGATCTGATATGGTACATTGGGTTATTCCAATTTTTTTGTATTTGTTGAGGTTTGTTTTGTTACCGAGTATGTGGTTAATATATGAGAAGGTTCCATGAAGTGCTGAGAAGAAGGTATATTCTTTTCTATTTGGATGAAATATTCTATAGATGTCTGTTAAGTCCATTTGAATCATAACATCTGTTCTCTTATTTCTCTGTTCATTTTTTGTCTGATTGACCTGTCCAGTGGTGATAGTGGAGTGTTGAAGTCTCCCACTATTAGTGTGTGAGGTTTAAAATATGATTTAAGCTTTAGAAGTGTTTCTTTGACATATGAGGGTGCACTTGTATTTGGGGGCATTGATGTTGAGTATTGAAATTTCCTCATGATGGATTTTTCCTGTGATTAATATGAAATGTCCTTCTTTGTCTCTTTTGACTGATTTTAGCTTGAAGTCTATTTTGTTAAATATTAGGATAGCTACACCCGCTTGTTTCTTAGGTCCATTTGATTGATATATTTTTCCCCAAACTTTTACTCTGAGTTGATGTCTGTCTTTGAGGTTGAGTTGCGTTTCTTATAGGCAGAAGATGGATGGATTCTGTTTTCATATCCAATCTGTTAGCCTGTGCCTTTTTATAGGTGAGTTGAGTCCATTTGCATTAAGGGATATTAATGATCAGTGGTTGCTATCTCCTGTTAATTTAGTTTTCATCGTTGGTGTTGTTAATTTGTGCATTTTATTTCCTTCTTCAGGATTTGCTGTAATGAGATCATCAATTGTCTATGTTTTTGTTGGTGTAGCCACCTTCTTTGGGTTGGAGTTTTCCTTCTAGTATTTTGTGTAGGACTGGGTTTGTGGCTAGGTATTGGTGAAATCTAGATTTGTCATGGACTATCTTGTTTTGTCCTTCTATGGTGATCGACAATTTTTCTGGATATAGTAGTCTGGGCTGGCATCTGTGGTCTCTTAATGTCTGCATAATGCTTGGCCATGACCGTCTGGCTTTCATTATCTCCACTGAGAAGTCAGTGTAATTCTTATAGGTTTACCTTTATATGTTACTTCCTTTGCAGCTCTTAATATTCTTTCTTCACTCTCTATGTTTAGTGTTTTTATTATTATGTGGCGAGAGCACTTTTTTTTGAATCCAGTCTATTTGGTGTTCTGTAAGCTTCTTATATCTTCATAGCTATATCTTTGTTTAGGTAGGGGAAGTTTTCTTCTATTATTTTGTTAAATAAATTTTCTGTGCCTTTAAGTTGAACTTCTTCTTCTATACCTATTATTCTAAGATTTGGCCTTTTTATGATGTCCCAATTTCTTTCTTCAAAGACTTAAAGTTCTGTCATACAGGTCTTTCACTTGTTTGGTTAGAGTTACCCCAAGATATTTTATGTTGTTGTGGCTATTGTGAAGGGTGATGTTTCTCTGATTTCTTTTTTAGCCCGTTTATTATCTGTATGTAAGAGGGCTACTGAGTTTTTTGAGTTAATCTTGTATCTTGTCACATTACTGAAGGTGTTTGTCAGCTATCGGAGTTCCTTTGTAGAAATTGTGGGGTCACTTATGTATACTATTATGTCGTCAGCATATAACAAAGTTTGCTTTCTTCCTTTCCAATTTGTATCCATTGATCTTTTGTTTGTTGTCTTATAGCTCTAGCTAGACTTCCAGTTCTATAGAGAATAGATATGGAAAGAGTAGACAGCCTTGTATTTTTCCTCATTTTAGTGAAATAGCTTTGAGATTCTCTTCATTTAGTTTGATATTGACTGTTGGATTCCTGCATATTGCCTTTATTATGTTTTGGAGTGTTCCTTGTATCCCTGATCGCTCCAAGACCTTTATCATAAAGGGGTGTTGGATTTTGTCAAAGGCTATTTCAGCATCTAATGGGATGATCGTGTGTTTTTTCTTTCAGTTTTTTTTAATATTGTGGGTTTCATTGACAAATTTTCATTTGCTGAACCATTTCTACATCTATGAGATGAAGCCTACTTGATCATGGTGGATGTGTTCTTGAATTCAGTTTGCTAGCATTTTATTGAGTATTTTTGCATCTATGTTCAAGAGGGAGACTGGTCTGTAATTCTCTTTCTTAGTTGCATCTTTGTGTGGTTTGGGTATCAGGGCAACTATAGCCTCATAAAAAGAGTTTGGCAATGTTCCTTCTATTTCTATTGTGTGGAACAAGTTTTAGGAGTATTGTTTGAAATTCTGGTAGAATTCTGTGCTGAAACCATCTGGTCTTGAGCTTTTCTTTTTGGTTGGGAAGCTTTTGGTTACTGTTTATCTTTCTTTATGGGTTATAGGTCTATTTAGTTTGATTATTTAGTCTTGATTTAATTTTGGTATGTGGTACTCATTCAGAAAATTGTCCATTTATTTTAAATTTTCCAATTTTGTGGAGTATAGGTTTTTTAAAAATTTTAATATTTATTTATTATGTATATAAGGTTCTGCCTGCATGTATGCCTGCGCACCAGAAGAGGGCACCAGATCTCATCACAGATGGTTGTGAGCCATCATGTGGTTGCTGGGAATTGAACTCAGGACCTCTGGAAGAGCAGCCAGTGCTCTTAACCTCTGAGCCATCTCTTCAGCCCGAGTACAGGTTTTTGAAGTATGACCTGATGATTTTCTCTGGACTTCCTTAGTGTCTGTTGTTATGTCCCCTTTTTCATTTCTGATTTTGTTAGTTTATATATTCTCTCTCTCCTTTGGTTAGTTTGGATAAAGGTTTTTCAATCATTTTGATTTTCTCAAAGAACCAACTAAATCATTGACTCTTTGTATTGTATTTTTTTTGTTTCAATTTTATTGATTTAAGCCCTCAGTTTGGTTATTTCCCAACATCTACTTCTTCTGGGTGAGTTTGTTTCTTTTTGTTCTAGAACATTCAGGTGTTCTGTTAATTCGCTAGTGTGGGATTATTCTAGCTTCTTTATGTAGGCATTTAGAGCTATGAACTTTCCTATTTGCACTGCTTTAGTTATTTCACATAAATTTGACATATGCTGTGTGGTCATTTTCATTGAATTTTAGGAACTCTTTAATTTCTTTATTTTTTTTCCCTGACCCAGGTGTGATTCAGATGAGTATTGTTCAATTGCCATGTGTTTGTAGGGTTTCTGAAATTAGTGTTGCTGTTGAATTCTAACTTTAAGACATGGTGATTTGATAAGATACATGGGATTATTTCAATCTTTTGTATCTATTGAGGTTTGCTTTGTTACTCAGTTTGTGGTCAGTTTTTGAGAAGGTTCCATGAGGTGCTGAGAAGAAGATAATTCTTTGTGTTTGGGTGGAATGTCTGTTAAATCCATTTGAGTCATAACATCTGTTAAATCCTTTATTTTTCTGTTAAGTTTCTGTCTAGTAGTCCTTTCCAATCATGAGAGTGGGATGTTAAGTCTCCCACTATTAATGTGTGGGGCTTAATGTATGAATTAAGCTTTAGTAATGTTTCTTTTACAAATGTGGGTGCCCTTGCATTTGGGAAATAGATGTTCAGAATTGAGACTTCATCTTGAGGGATTTTTCCTGTGACGAATATGAAATGTCCTTCTTCATCTCTTTTGATTGATTTTTAATTTGAAGTGTACTTTGGTAGATACTTGGATAGTTACACCAGCTTGTTTCTTAGGTGCATTTGATTGGAGAATTTTTTTTCCTAACCCTTTACTGTGAGGTCCTGTGTATCTTTGATGTTGAGGTGTGCTTTTTGTATGCAGATTCTGTTTTTGTATCCAATCTGTTAGTCTGTGTCTTTTTACAGGTGATGAATTGAATCCATTTATATTTTTTCTTTAGTTGATTTTTATTGTGCTCTACATTTTTCTACATTTCCCCTCCCTACCTCTCCTCTCCCCTCCAACCCTCTCCCAAGGTCCCCAAATTCCCAATTTATTCAGGAGATCTTGTCTTTTTCTACTTCCCATATAGATTTGATCTATATGTGTCTCTCTTAGGGTCCTCATTATTGTCTAGGTTCTCTGGGAGAGTCCATTTATATGAAGAGATATGAATAACCCTTAATTATTAAGGGATATTAATAACCTTTAGCTATTAAGGGATAATAATAGCCCTTAATTACTATTTCCTGTTATTTTTGTTTTTGTTGCAATGATGGTGGCATTGTTTGTGTTTCCCTTCTTTGGGATTTTCTGCTGTGATAGCATCTATTGCATGTGCTTTTGTGGGTGTAGCTAACTTCCTTGGGTTGGAGTCTTCTTTGTACTACCTTCTGCAGGACTGGATTTGTGGATAGGTATTGTTTAAATCTGTTTTTTGTCATGGAATATCTTGTTTTCTCTATCTATGGTGATCAAAAGTTTTGCTGGGTAGAGTAGTCTTGGCTGGCATTCATGGTCTTTTAATGTCTACATAACACTTGTCCATGACCTCTTTCCATTGAGATGTTGTGTGTATTTTTATAGGTTTGCTTTTATTTGTTACTTGGCCTTTTTCGTTTATAGCTCTTAAAATTCTTTCATTATTCTATATGTTTATGTTTAGTGTTTGATTATGTGGTGAGGGGTAAGAGAACTTTTTTGGTGCAGTCTATTTGGTGTTCTGTATGCTTCTTGTATTTTCATAGGCATGCCTTTCCATAGGTTGGGAAAGTTTTCTTTTATGATTTTGTTGGATATATTTTCTGTGCCTTTGAGTTATACTTCTTCTCTTTCTTCTATCCCTATTATTCTTAGTTCAGGTTCCCTATCCCCCTTTTGAACAAAAACACAGCAACATCAGCAGTGGCCTCAGCAGCTGCATAGCAATGGTGTCCTGGATTGGATTCCTCATTTTATCTCATATTTATTGTGTACAGATTTTATCTATCAATAAAAAGTAATACAATCCTCTGATTTCTTCTTTCCACCATAAAAGAAATAAATAAAAAGAACTTCACATCAGTATACAGATAAACAGATAAATAAATAAATAGAGATTATATCTTCCTGATTACTCTGTAAGAAAGGGAAGAAAGCTCAAGTTTGGGTGGCATATGCTGTAAATCCCAGCACTGTAGTGATATTTTATTTGTGTTCTAACAAGTAAAGCTTGCCTGAAGATCAGCATGTAGAGTTAAGTTAATAGAGGTTAGGCAGTAGTGGCACACGCCTTTAATATAAAAACTTGGGTGATTAGTTCAAGACCATTCTGGTCTACACAAAAATGATCTGGTCTAGAAGAGAAACTGAGTTCACACAAAGCTGATCCCAACACTTGGCATCACACGCCTTTAATCCCAGCATTATGGAGGTGTAGACAGGAGTGATGTGACTGGACAGAGAGAGAATATAAAACAGGAGGAGACAGGAGCTGAGTGCAGCCTGAGGAGCAGTGTGGTCTGGAGCAGGCAGTCTGAGGGCAGCATCAGCCTTTTGGTCTGAGCATTGCTAGAGGTAAGAACTTTCTTGTGACTGCCACTCTGCTTTTCTGATCTTCATCATTAATCCATATATCTGACTCTGGACTTTTGTTATTAATACCAATTAGAATTTGTGCTACAAAGCATTTAGGAGGCAAAGGCAGGTGAATATTTATGAATTCAAGGCAACCTGATCTACATAGCAAGTTCCAGGCCAGCCATGAGCACAATGAGAGACAGAGTGAGAGAGACATAGAGAGACACACATGAACAGAGAGACAGACAGAGACACACAGAGAGAGAAAGAGCGAGGCAGAGAGAAAGGTGTGTGTGTAGTGTTTAGAAGCCATTCTCTGTCCTCAGTCAGCATTCCTAGCATTCCTGCAGAGTTTGTAAAACAAAGTACCTCACTTTCACATCTCTGAGTCACAGTACTCTTACTAAGAAGTGAGGACCATTGTTTTTCATGTGCACCTAAAGCATTTGAGGGTTTATTAGGAATAATGGCAAATCAATCCCACACCAATTATGTTTTAAGGGGTTATTTATTTTGTGGGGTAAAACTTACATACACCATAAACCATCAGGAAGGGAGCCTAGTCGCTGGAGCAGGAGCTGGGAGCAGGAGCCGGAACCAAGAGGCCTGAGCCGAGACCTTTGGCTGTTTTTAAAAGAGAAATATACCATGCCCCAGTGGGCTGGTATTTCAGCGGCTATTGGCTGACGGAGTGGAAGGCGCTCCCGCAGCACTGTGGGCTCGTGCTTCAGCGACTATTGGCTGAAGCAGTGGAAGATACTCCTGCAGCACCTCCCCCTTTTGTTTAAGTAAGAGAGTTCTAAGCCTACTATGAAATTATATACAGTAAGTACAAACCTACACAATTATATACAATAAGTACAAATATCCTATTCTAACTAGCTAAAGTCTTGTATAATAAATAACTTGGCCAAGTCATGAGAGGAAAGTAGCTACATTTATCTAGTCTTTAACCCCATAGAAGATCCGACAAGGGAAATAATGTTACCTGAGTAATTATGAAGTGCAATCAAAGAACTTCCAAAACATGCAACAAATCACAGAGACAACTGGCTACCTGGGCAATCACCAAAGACCTGTTTGCAGCGTTGGAGCAACCAACTTTGACTAAGGCCTAGAATAACTGACAGATTATTTTTAACAGGCAAGAGATTTTTCAAAACCATCTTACCCTGTCTTGGCAAGATTTAACAGTTCTGTTTATCCATTTCTGGATTTTATCCATTTCCGAATTTTAACAGGCAAGAGATTTTTCAAAACCGTCTTACCCTGTCTTGGCAAGATTTGATTTGACAGTTCTGTTTGTCCATTTCCGGATACCATGTATTTGTCAGTAGCTGAGGTATGGGCAGTTCCTTACCCAGAGGCCAGTCTTGTCAAAAAGACAAGCTCCAAGTGGAGTGTCTTTGGTGCTCAACAATCTCTCGGGAATAGGTCAGTGTTGCCAGGAATGATTGTGTCTCACTACACAGAACTCTAAGATTAAATTAAATGCCATTTTCTACAGCTCTTCGAAGAGGTTGGAGACTATTTATACAGAATATAATCTCTATGTATCTAAAGAACCTGATTAATCTAACCATAAATATGACAGACATAGATGACTATTGATCTACAGTTCTTAACACATATCTAACTTAAAGACTAAGAGAATAAACAACTGTGAAATAAGTGAGGACAATGACCTCCAAATGTAAACAATAAATATCAATACCTAAACAATATATAAGTATCTTAATCAGAGGTAGAAATGTACACTGCAATATGGGATACATATATCAATACATAAATAATGTTTTAAACAGGTAGAAACATGCATACATACAATATTCAATATAATTTAACTTTGTATCCATATACAAAAATCTATGCCGATGTAATTATCTATAAACAATAACTCACAAATACCATTATTATCTATCCAATTATCCCCCTTTTTTTTCAAAAAGATCACTGAGCTTATAAAATTCCTTTCCCAACTCTCAACTGTATACTAATTATAATCAATCCCTAAATATTGTTCCTAAACCTGAGGACAAACTTTGCTGAGAGAGGGGACATCGTCCTCTAGAATTACTTCCAGCTGTCATGGGGGTGAGGTTCTTTCTGGAGGATCCTGTGAAAGTAAAATAATGGTTAAATTTCAAGATCAATGTCTTTTAAAATTGCAAACAGTTTCTGAGTATTTTGTGGAGGTCTGGCCAGAATGTCGTACAAGATGTGCACCATTTCAGCTAACCAAGTTGGAATCATCTGTGCAGCTGATACCCGAAACAGGACTTGTAGCACTGTCAGTATCATGATGTCATATCAACTGACTGGAGTTGTTGTTATGGGGGTCCCATCTTCTTCCTGGAAACTTCAAAAGTCAGTGCACGAAAAACTCATTGTTCATTGTGGAAAACTTAAACATTAATTATATAGACATATACAAACATATATTCAATGAAAGGTATGATAGACATATTCAATGAAAAGTATGATAAATATGAAGAAAAGCAAAGATGCTTTCTAAACTCATATTTCTTTCTGTCCCATATCATGGCTCTTGACATAAGACTGAAATTCCAGAAACTCTGGGTTTTTCTCTTAACAACAGGCTTGGAATTAGAGAGGGACCGAGCCAAGAGTCCAACTTCAAAACCAGCTCTATAAATTCAGAAATATGATTTAGTATATTCCAGAGCTTCATAATCACAGAACCTATTCAGTTTTCTTGATAATCCATATTGGGTAGTTATTTTTCCATCTGTCAGTATTCAACCATCCAGGGTCCTTTGAATTTTTCAAAGACGAGTGTTTTCCTGTGGAGATAAGAACAGAACCCTGCCCCCATTCTAAGTTTTTCTTACCACCTGAATGGTTATCATCATTGTAGATGCTGTCATTTCTCCTTTCCAAGAGGTTTCTTCTCTTCAAATCTAACCTTTATTAATTTTGATGGTATCCACAATTTTTCTTCTCCTGTGGAAACAAGAGCAAAACCCCTTCCCCAACGTAGCACATCTCCTGGCTTCCATTGAGAGGTTAGCACATCCTTGACATAAACCGGTTGATTTAGTTCAGCAGACTTTTCCATTATCCAATGTCTTTCTGCCGCTGTTGTTCCCTTCTCATTAGCATTAAGAAAATTCAAGGTCAATAAGGCATTATGTAATCTATTTCTGGGGGCATTTTCCACCCCTTTCTGTTTATTTAACATATCCTTTATAGTTCGATTTGATCTTTCTATGACTGCTTGACCTGTAGGATTGTATGGTATACCTGTAACATGCTTAATATAATAATAAGCAAAAAACGGTTTCATTTTCCTAGAGACATAAGCTGGACCATTATCTGTTTTTATTTGTGCAGGTATACCCATAATGGCCATAACTCCTAATAAATATGTGATTACTGAATCAGCTTTGTCTGAGCTTAAAGCAGTTGCCCCCCTGAAAGCCTGAATAAGTGTCAATGGTGTGATGTACATATTTTAATTTTCCAAATTCTGCAAAGTGGAACACATCCATCTGCCAAATTTCATTCCTTTTAATACCCTTTGGATTAGTCCCTGCAGGCAATGGTGTTTGGTTACAAAAAGAGCAAGTAGGGCATTTCTTTACAATCTCCTTAGCTTGTTGCCATGTAATAGAAAACTCTTTTTTCAAGCCTTTGCTATTGACATGATGTTTTTTTATGAAATTCAGATGCCTGCAGCACACTACTAATCAATAATTGATCAATATCTGCATTTCCTTGTGCTAGAGGACCTGGCAGACCCGTATGGGATCGGATATGTGTGATATACATAGGGCAGAGCCTGTTCCTGATCATGTCTTGTACCTGGATAAACAATGAGGTCAGTTCTGTATCATCAGGTATAAATTCATCAGTTTCAATATGAAAAATAACTCTTTCTGCATATTGTGAGTCAGTAATTATATTAAGAGGTTCTTTAAAATCCCTAAGCACCATAAGGATGGCATATAATTCTGCCTTCTGGACAGAATCATAAGGACTTTGTTCCACTTTACTCAATTCTTCTGATTTGGAACCTGCTTTCCCTGATTTATTAGCATCAGTATAAAATGTACTGGCTCCGGTTATTGGAGCATCACGGACAATTCGAGGAAGGATCCAAGAAGTTCTCTTTATAAAGTTAAGTCTCTTGTTTTTTGGGTAATTGTTATTGATTTCTCCCAAAAAATTAGCACAAGCTCTTTTCCATGGTTCATTGTCTTCCCAAAACTTTTTTATCCCATCAGCAGTGAAAGGCACTATAATTTCTGCTGGGTCTATACCTGCTAATTGACGAAGTCTCAATTTTACTTTTATAATCAATTCAGAGACTTTTTCCACATAAGTTTTTAATTTTTTACTTGGCTTGTGTGGTAAAAAGATCCATTCCAAGATAATATCATCTCTTTGCATCAAGATTCCTGTAGGAGAAATTCTGGAAGGCAATATGATGAGAATACAACTAAGCTTTGGATTTACACTGTCCACATGAGCCTCCTGTAATTTTTCCTCAACCATTGTCAGTTCTTTTTCTGCTTCGGCTGTTAATTCTCTGGGACTGTTTAAGTCTTTATCACCATCCAAGGTCTTGTTTAAATGAATTATTGATCAGGTCTTATCCCAACAGCTGGTCGTAGGCTGGAGATGTCTCCTAATAATCTTTGAAAGTCATTAAGAGTTCGTAACCGGTCTCTCCTGATTTGTGCCTTTTGAGTCTTAATTCTTTGTAAACCTATTTTATAACCTAAATAATTAACAGAATCTCTTCTCTGAATTTTTCAGGAGCAATTTCCAATCCCCACTTAGGTAATACTATTTTTACTTCTTCAAACAGCCTTTCTAAGGTATCTTTGTTTTGATCAGATATCATGATATCATCTATATAGTGGTATATTATGGACTTAGGATATTGCGTATAATTTTCAATGGTTGGCTTACAAAATATTGGCACAGGGTGGGAGAGTTTAACATTCCATGTGGGAGGACGGTCCACTGGTACTTCCTTGCAGGCTGAGAGTTATTATAAGTAGCCATGTGAAGACAAACTTTTCTCTATCTTTTTCTTGTAATGGTATAGTGAAGAAACAATCTTTCAGACCAATAACTATAAGAGGCCATCCCTTTGGTAACAGGGAGGGCAGAGGAATTCCAGCTTGCAGAGGGCCCATAGGTTGAATAACCTTGTTGATAGCTCTAAGATCTGTCACCATTCTCCATTTAGCAGATTTTTTCCTTAACAACAAATACAGGAGCATTCCAAGGGCTGGTAGATTCTTCTATATGCCGAGCATCTAATTGCTCTTGTACCAGCTGTTCTAAAACCTGTAACTTTTCCTCAGCTAAAGGCCATTGTTTAGTCCATATTGGTTTCTCAGTCAACCATTGTAGAGGCATGGCTGTTGGTACCTCTGAAGGGCCATCAATTGTGTTGTGTTCTTGTATAGCTCTAATGGCCGGTTTCTGCCATCTGCAATATCTTGTAGTATTTTCCTCAGAAATATAGGCTCTGGAAGCAGCAGGAAGGTTAATTTGGGTATTCCATTGCTGCAATAGGTCATGGCCCCATAAATTCACTGCAATATTGGCTACATATGGCCTTAGTTTTCTTATTTGTCCATCTGGACCTATACAATTGACCCATCTCGTGTTTTGTCTTACTCGAGATAGGGTTCCAATTCTTAGAAACTGAATATCTACCTCCTGAAGAGGCCAATGCGGCTGCCAAGATTCTGGAGTAATGATACTTACATCCGCACCTGTGTCCAGTAAGCCAGTAATAAATTTGCCATTTACACACACTCTTAGCTGTGGTCTTTGTTCATTTATAGAAGTCTGCCAGAATATACGTTTACTTTGTCCTCTTAGATTTCTTGATTCATTCACCACATTTGACTCATCCTTCAGGCCGTTATTGCTTTTAACAGCAGGCATGGGACATTCTAATTTCCCTGAAGAGGCATGTTCTCTGCAGTGATCGGAAATGACTGGACCACATTTGCCATGGGGGCCTTTGAGAGGCCCCCTATTGAGTTTCGCGATGGCAACGGGTTGCCCTGTTTATGTCTTGTTGACCTACACTCATTCGTCCAATGCCTGCTCTTTCCACATCTCCTACATAAACCTGAAGGCTGAGTCCTCCTATTCCTGTTATTCCTAGAAGAGGCATTATTCCTGGAATTCCATTGTCTGCAGTCCCTTTTCATGTGTCCCATTTTGCCACAATGAAAGCATTTTGTAATCTGATGTCTCCTTTTCCCTTTGGAAATTGCTTCTTGCACCCATGTTTCATTGCCATAATCAAATGTATCAACATTCATTGTATGTAAAACCCATTCATCCAAAGGCACTGATCTGATCTTTAAAGGCCCCAGGATCCTTTTGCATTCTACATTGGCATTCTCATAAGCCAAAGACTCAATTACTATATTTCTTGCTTCTGGATCAGGTATCCCTATTTGTACAGCCTTAGTTAGTCTTTGTAAAATGTCACTAAAGTGTTCTCTCTGACCCTGTTTGACCCTGATAAACGATTCTACTCTCTGACCTGAGTCTTGAATCCTGTCCCAGGCCCTTAGAGCTGCTGTAGCACATATGGATAAAATGTTTTCATCATAAAGAGCTTGTTCCTGAGGATCAGAGTAAAGTCCTTCCCCTAGAATTTGATCTAGAGAAACTCAATTCCTTTCGCTGATTCTTGTTGTTGTAAAAGTCTGGCCTCTTGTTTGAATAGGCATTTGAAATGCCATAAAGGTCTGTTCTTGAGGACAGCTGACATGAGCTGGTTCCAATCTTGAGGGGTGGCCCTGCTGCTCAGAGCCCAGGATTTTAACATCTCCCTAACAAAGGATGAATGTAGTCCATAATTCACAATTGCTTGTTTAAATTCTTTTAGATCTTTCATACGTATAGGCTCCCATGTATGTTCTTTAATGACCTTAGGGGTTTTTGGAGCCGGTTGTCTTTTCTGATGTTATTACTGGAAAGGCAGGTATAACTCTATGTAGACTGAGAGTTTTTTGAGGTGAATGTTGCCTTTCTAGCTTTTGCTCCTGTTCATCAGAGTCTATGATTTCCTCAATCTTATTAAATCTGCTCACCATTGCCTTCTGTAAGTCCTGAATCTCCTGTCCAGTATTATGCTCCAAAGCCTTCATTAACAATTCTAAGGCATGGAGCTTGTCCATCAGAGACACCATTTCCTTCTTGGACACAATCACCTTCATTGATAATTCTAAGGCGTGGAGCTTGTCCGTTAGAGTTACCATATCCTCCTTGGACATAATCCTCATGTCATATACTGTGCCTTCTTGTATGGAAATCCTGTCAATTAATCTATCATACCCTTTTGATAAAGTCCGATTTTCACATTCAATGGTTATAATCCTCTCAGCTAATGTTTCAGCACTTACAGTCATGGACTGGAGGTTACGAGTCTTTTTGGTTGTCCCCTCCTCCAGAGCAGTGAAGCTTCCTTCTAAAGAAGCAATATCAGACTGTACCTTCTTGATATTTTGGTCAGTCAACCGATTCTTATCAGACAAAGATCTAGTCTCCTCCTTGAGAACTCCAAACTCTGATCTAGTCTCCTCCTTGAAAACTCCAAACTCTTTTTTGAGGAGGTTGGTGTCAGCCTGAATTGTCCTTAAGGTTTTAATCTCTGCCCTCAGCATTGTGAATTCAATCTGTAAGGACTGTATCATCCTTATAAAATAGCCAAACACCAGAAAAGCGACAGATCCCAGGAATAACCAAGTAAGAGGAATATCAGAGACATCCTTTAGAATATTCTCCATAGCGCAATTAAAAAAAAACCATCGATCTTTTGGATAGTAATATTTTCTGACATTTTCAATCAAAAGAAATTGTACTTGTATGTATGTATGTATGTATGTATTTATTTATTTTCAACCGAAAAGAAAAATCTTACTTGTAATGACCGTTGCCTGCCAGTAGGTGGTGGGGGCACACCTGAATCCACGTGGCAATGGCGTCAATTCAGGAAGTAAACTCTAGAATATATACACTCAAATCCAGAGGTTAAATTCATGGATCGTGTGCTCCGGCGCAGGTTGACCGCTGGACTCAGCCGGGCTGCGGGGAAGACAGTGCTCGATAGGGGTAGCAGAAGCCAAAAAGTTCCCTCCCTGATCCACCCAAGGTCGGGGCCAGTCAGGAGCCAGTAGTGGTGTGCGGCTCTGGTTGCTTGGCCCACGCCACGAGGGGGGAAATACCCACATGTTTGGGCGCCAGATAATGGCAAATCAATCCCACACCAGTTATGTTTTAAAGGGGTATTTGTTTTGGAGGGTAAAACTTACATACACCATAAACCGTCAAGAAGGGAGCCTAGTTGCTGGAGCAGGAGCTGGGAGCAGGAGCCAGAACCAAGCGCCGGAACCAAGAGGCCGAGCTGAGGCTTGCCGCTCTTCTTTTAAAGTGAAATATACCATGCCCCAGTGGGCTGGTATTTCAGTGGCTATTGGCTGATTGAGCGGAAGGCGCTCCCGCAGCACTGTGGGCTCGTGTTTCAGTGACTATTGGCTGAAGCAGCGGAAGGTACTCCTGCAGCAGGTCCCTTTCTTGAGATCACACCAATAATATTGGTCAACATCCTAGCATTCAGAATTTGCTGGACTTAGTGTTTGGCCAAATAAAAGGATGGGGCATTAAATTGAGAGAAAGATGTGTTGGGTGTTTGAGGGAAGTGGGGGTGAGAATTAGGGGAGTGTATAATCAAGATAGATTGTTTACCTTTATGACATTGTAAAAGGATAAATAAAAGAAATCTAAAACAAAGAGAGGAGCAGTGGTTTAAACCTTTAATCCCAGCACTCAGGAGGCAGAGGTAGTGGGATTACTGTGAGTTCAAAGCCAGCCTTGTCTACACAGCAGCTTTTAGGCCAGTTGAGCTACACAGTGAGGTCCTCTTTAAAAGAAAAATTAACCCTAGGTCGAAATGAGGAGCAGAAGGAAGGAGAACGTGAGCAAGGAAGTCAGGATCACGAGGGGTGCATCCACCCACTGAGACGGTGGGACTGATCTAATGGGAGCTCACCAAGGCCAGCTGGACTGGGAATGATGGAACATGTGATCAAACCGAATTCTCTGAATGTGGCTGACATGGGGGCTGACTGAGAAGCCATTGATAATGGCACTGGGACTTGTTTCTTCTGCATGTACTGGCTTTTTGGAATCCTAGTCTGTTTGGATGCTCACCTTCCTAGACCTGTAGGGAGAGGGGAGGAACTTGGACTTTCCACAGGGCAGGAAACCCTGACTGCTCTTAGGACTGGAGAGGGAGGAGGAGAGGGAGTGGTGGGAGTGGGAGGTTATTTGGAGGAGGTGAGGAAGTGGAAATTTTTATAAATAAATAAATAAATGAGAAATTAAATAATAAAGAGGAAATAAAATAAAAATAACAGAGATTTGTCTTCTCTTCCTTCTTTAGATGATACAATCTTAGAGATGCAAAACATTGAAACACTAGTTGCACAGTTGCAAAAATTAAAGATGCAAATAGACACACTCCAGAGACAAAGAATAAGAGAAATTAAAAGAGAAATCTTCCCAGGAGAAAAGAGGAAAGGAGAAAAAACTTGAGAAGAAATTTTCCCAGTAAAAAAAGGAAGTGTTTAATCAAGATAAAAGGCTTTTCCCTGTAGAAGAAGGGAAAGTGTTTAATCAAGACCTACAAATAGGAAGGCTCAAGAGATGAATAATGAAGGGAGAGAAAATCCTCTTTTCTGTGGAAATAGAGGAAGTGCAAAGGCCATAACCAATGGAAAAAGGAATTCACGTCTGCTGAATACCAGAGCTTTCTGGCTGGGTGATGCCTGTCAGTGCTATCTGCAAGGGCCAGCAAATGCAGAGAGGCAGCACCTGAATTCCAGAGAATGATGGGTGGGGTCCGCTGCTGCAGCCTGAGCTGGCACTCAGGACTTAGAATTTTCTTTTTTGTTTGTTTAATTTCAGTTTATTTTTTTTTTTTGTTTTTCCCTCGGAGAGTGAATAACTCAATATGAAATGTTCCTTCATGGGAAATGTTTTTTCTCCTGATAGTGGAAAGAACTCATTATCAAGTATCCTTTCATGGGAGAAAACAATTGAAGTAAGCCCAACTTGTAGTACAGAAAACAATTTTAATCAGGGCATAAAGCACTAAGCAAATGCTGTTTAAATTTCCAGATGTATTAATCATTCATTATATAGAGACTGTTCTCTTCTCTTGATCATCTGATTAATGCTTAAATGAATGTTAAATTTCATAGTAAATGACGTAAAGAAAAATTCATAATTTTGAACTATATAACTGGGTATAATCTTGTCTAGTTATCACTAGTGGGTATTTGACTCTGATCTTTACATTGCTTTCAAGACACTCTTGGTTAAATTCTATAAAATGTAGTACCTGAAGCAGAGCAGCTTTTTAGGTTATTAACTAATATGGCTGTGAAGGCGAAGCTCATGGAAATAATATCTTACTGAAAGAGAGCCTACAAAAACTGTTTTTCCACTAAATAAAATGCAGGTAAATTGTCCTATCCTGTTAATAATTGGCAGGCCAATTTAACATGTTTCTTGGGAATCTATAAAAGGAATCCTCTTTTTAAGATTTAAAAGAAATACTTCACGGCTATTGCCTTAAGTTAACTCTTAAAATCCGATAAAGAATTTATTTTAATGCTTTTATAGATGACTTTTTAAAAAGGACAAAGAATATGCTCATATACAAGTTACACATAGTCCTCAAAATGATTGTACCCACTCTGCATTATATAGCCCAAATTAATATTCCTACAATTTCAGCACCCACTCATAAAATGATGTTATAAATGAGATACATTCCTAAAATGCATATTGAAAAAAATGTCAATAAGCACACAGGCTATTTAGATTGCTCAGAAACAAGACAAAGCTGAAACTGGCTTCCCAAATTTGTATTAGGGGCCAATGCTGGAATCCCAACTGCTCTGCCTTTAAAATCATTCAATAATAAGACTGTGTGGGTGGAGCAGTGGCCCGTAATTAAAAAAAAATTACAGGCACTTGAGCAACTAGGACAAAACAGTCAGATGACAAACACATGAAAAAAAACCCTACAAATCCTTGGCATTCTACTCAATTTGCAATAAAATAAATCTTAAAAATTGTGGTGATGACTTATTTAAAAAGCTGTAAACCAAGTAATTCAACCCATGGGTCCTTTATAGTCTAGAATTCCATAATTTTCCTTATTGCCTAAGCCTTGGGTTATAATAGTTGTTAATTTAAAAGACTTTTTTTTTTGCTATTCCCTTGCAGGAACTAGATAGAGAAAACATATGCTTTTACAGTTCCTACTTATAATAATACCCAGCCTGATATAGAGTTGGGAGGTGGTGACACATACCTTTAATCCCATCACTTGTAAGGCAGAGGCAGGCAGATTTCTGTGAGTTTGAGGCCAGCCTGGTCTGCAAGAGCTAGTTCCAGAAAAGGTTCCAAAGCTACAGAGAAGCCCTGTCTTGAAAAACAAACAAGCAAGCAAGCAGACAAACAAACAACAAAACAAAACAAAAAGAGTATAAATGGAAAGTACTTCCTTAGGAAATATCAAGTAGTCCAACTTTATGTCCATCTTTTAAAATAAGCCATTTTAAGTAGTACATAAACAATTTCCTCAATCCATTGTTTATCATTCTGTTGAAGGATCATTCATCACAGTGTGAACCCCGAGATTGTATTAAATAAAATCAACCTTTGTTCAAGAGTCAGGGCCAACAGCTAGTTGGCTGGAAGTAGTCACAGAGAGTTATAGTGAGTCTGGCCAACAGATAAATGCACAGGAAATAGTAAGGAGGGGACTTTCATTTTAGTAGTCCTCTTTGTTTTGGGACAGAGAAAGCAATGTTCCCTTTCTGAGACTCCAGCTAAGGCAAGTAATCAGCTGGTCATGTCTCTGCCTTTTTGAACTAGCAGGTTTTCACCCAAGAATCTGACTTTTGAGTATTTATTGGTAAAATTATAAGATTGAGATTTAGTTTCAAACAGCATCATTACATGAATAATTTCTTTTTTCTTTTCCAATTTTTTATTGAGCTATACATTTTTAAATTTATTATTATTAATTTATAGAAATTTCCACTTCTTCCCCTCCTCCCAATACCCTCTCACTAATAGCCTCCTTTGATATCATTAACCTTGAAAAGGTGTTTGAGAGGTGCAACAGATTTTCCCTCAATGTTCATTGGAAATTACTCCTGAAAAATTCTAAGAGGAGTCTCTCTTAATTATTTAGGTTTAAACTAAGTAAATAGAGAATAGCCACAAAAACAAGATTCGAAGAGATGAATAACATACACTTAATGAGTTTCAAAAATTTATTGAGAGATATTAATTGGTTGTACCCTACAATTAGACTGACTACTCAAGAACTAAGTAGTTTATCTCTAATTTTAAAAAGTGACTTAGATTTTAACAGTTCCAGATATTTAACAACTGAAGCAGAAAAGGAGTTGGCCCAAGTAGAACAGAAATTGCAAGATATCTACATAGGTCAATTCGATCTCATACATTGAGTGTATTTTATTATTTTTACCTTTTACTCATTCCTCTACTGGACTTATTGTGCCAAGGAAAAATAATATTTTAGAATGTATATTTTTTAGCCCATAATCAGAATGAAAAGTTAAAAATCTCTACAGAAGAGGTTTCTAAATTAAATATAAAAGGAAGAATAAGATCTCTTCAATTGTCAGAAATAGATCCAGCTAAGATTGTAGTATCTTACGCAAATGTTGAAATAATGCAATGATGAGTAATTCATGATGACTGACAGAGTCTGAGCAATTACTTAGGTGAAATCAGCAACAGATACCCACAAAGTAAAAAACTTCAATGTTTGAAAAGAACTAAATGGATTCTTCCCCATTTAGTAAATCTACTTCTGGAGCTCTTACATTTTATACTGATGCAAATAAATTAGGAATGACTGGTTCTACAGCATGAAACAAGTATTCCAAAGTATATAAGCTTCAGTCAAAAAATCAGAATTATATGGTTTTCTAATGATTTTATTAGATTTTTAATGGGTCAGTCACTTAATATAATTCCTGATTTTCAATATTCAAAATTAGTTGTATAATATATGTCAACTGTTCAACTTGTTCATGGTAATTCAGAATTAACTCTGTTTTTCATACAATTGCATATCAGGATGGTAATTATCCATTTTTTATCACTCCCATTGTCTTATACAGGATTGATTGGGCCATTAGCAAAAGGAAATGAAGAAATTGATACAAGATTAATAGAAATTATTTTATAATCTTCAGAATTTCATAAAACATCATGGTAATAGTAAAGGTTTAAAGTAAAAATTTATATTACCTGGCGATAAGTTAAAGAAAGTATAAAAAAATTATCCTACTTGTTTTTGGTATAGTTCAATTCCTTTACCTGTAAGAAGTAATCCTAAGGATAATCAGAGAAATGAAATTTGGAAAATGTATATATTTCACTTAACAGAATTTATTAAAAAATAAAGTATATACATCATACTATTGATACATACTCAGGATTTTAATGAGTATCTGCCTAAGTTCTGAAAAGGCTGATTCTGTAATTACACCTTTATTATAAACAATGGCTCTAATGGGCAAATCAATGCAAATTAAACATAAGCATCTGCTTATGTTTCCAGTAAAGTAAATCATCTTGTGTACATTATAAATAAACACAATGCGGGGATAGCACATAACCCTGGACAAAAAATTGTTGTAAGCTCTAATCACACTTTAAAAGAGATGTCATTAGATGCCACTTCTGAAAGGCTATATTTATAGACAAGGCCAATGGTTTGGATGCCAATGAGTTGTTGACACCATTGTAAGCTCACTTATGATGATTGCAGTCCAGAAACTCTCTGAAAGAATATTAAGAAGTACTCATAGGATGATTGGATTGATGGTTGCTGTGGTCATGAAAATTATTGTATTGACTGTAACTGTTGTCATGCTTAGACTAGCCCTTCATAAGGTAATTCAGACTGCTGAATTGATTAAAGTGTGGCATAAACATGCTGCAGAACTTTGGACTCAGCAAAATAAAATAGATAGTAAGGTAGTTAATGAAAAGCTAATTTGAGACAAGTTGCAATTCTTTTCTTTTTTTTTAGTTTTTTTGAACTGTTTAATATTTCTTTTTTAAAAATTTATTTATTTATTTGTTTATAGAAATTTCCACTTCCTCCCCTCTTCCCCATACCCTCCCATTCTCCCCACTCCCTCTCCTCCTTCCCCCACTCCCTCTCCTCCTCCCTCTTCAGTCCTAAGAACAGTCAGGGTTTCCTGCCCTGTGGGAAGTTCAAGTTCCTCCCCTCTCCCTCCAGGTCTAGGAAGGTGAGCATCCAAACAGACTAGGATCCCAAAAAGACAGTACATGGAGACAAAACAAGACCCAGTGCCATTGTCAATGGCTTCTCAGTCAGCCCCCATGTCAGCCACATTCAGAGACTCCGGTTTGATCACATGCTCGTTCAGTCCCAGTCCAGCCGGCCTTGGTGAGCTCTCATTAGATCAGTCCCCTTGTATCAGAGGGTGAACTCACCCCTCGCGGTCCTGATTTCCTATTTCATGTTCTCCCTTCTTCTGCTCCTCATTTGGACCTTGGGGGCTCAGTCCAGTGCTCCATTGTGGGTCTCCGTCTCTATCTCCATCTATTGTCAGATGAAGGTTCCCTCTGGTCCTGCCTTTCTTGCTCACCTTCTCCCTCCTTCTGCTTCTCATTTGGACCTAGGGAGTTAAGTCCAGTGTTCCAATATGTGTCTCTGTCTCTATCTCCATCCATCCCCAGATGAAGGTTCTATGGTGATATGCAAAATATTCATCAGTATGGTTATGGGCCAAGGTCAGTTCAGGCACCCTCTCCTCTGCTGCCCATTGCACAATCTTGGGACCTCTCCTTGGGCCTGGGAACCTCTCCAGAATCAAGTCTCTTGCAAACCCTAAAATGGCTCCCTTAGTTGAGATATATACTTCCCTGCTCCCATATCCATCCTTCCTCCATTCCCCCATCCCAATCCCCCAAGCCATCCCCAATCCTCCCCCTCTCCCTTCTCTCTAACCATCTCCCCTTACTTCCACCCCTCCACCCCCCATGCACCCAAGTTTGCCTGGCAATCTTGTCTACTTCTAATATCCAGGAGGATAACTATATGATTTTCTTCAGGTTCACTTTCTTATTTAGCTTCTCTAGGATCGCGAATTATAGGCTCAAAGCCCTTTAACTATGGCTTTACTGAGTGAGGTAACCCAGACCCAAAAAGAGGAATATGGTATGTACTCACTCATAAGTGGATTTTTTTAGTTTTTTATGACAGGGTTTCTCTGTAGCTTTGAAGCCTGTTCTGGAACTTGCTCTTGCAGACCAGGCTGGCTTTGAACTCACAGAGATCACTTGTCTCTGCCTCCTGTGTGCTGGGATTAAAGGCATGCACCATCACCACCATCACCACCTGGCATCTAGTTGTAATTCTAATGGGAGATCAGTTAGAGACTCTGAGGGAGCAAATTTAATTAAATATGATAAGATCATTACATCTTATTGTATTACATATTTAAGGTTTAGTGAAAGCAAGTAAGATTGGGAAATGGTTAAAATGTGTTTGTTGCATCACCCTAATTCTTCAATGATTTGATTTACAACAAGAAATGAAGAAAACTTTTTAATTGAGTTAGCTGACATATCTGGAATGGATGTCATGGATAGCATTGCAGATTCCTTAGTATTCAGTCCTATGTATCATTTTAATAGATTTCTTGTTCTAATGATTGTTTTATTTGTTTTTGCTACAATAATTCTAGTGACACTACAATATATTCTGGTTTATAAATATAAGACTGTGAGATACTTTTGAGCATGTATCAAAGGATGCTCAACTGTGTCACAAGGACATATACTCAACTGTGTTCATACAGTGTTGTTGGTCATAGCCAGAACCTGGAAACAACCTAAATGCCCCTCGGCCAAAGAATGGATAAGAAAAATGTGATACATTTACACAAAGGAGTACTACACAGCAGAAAAAAATAATGACATCTTGAAACTTGCAGGCAAATGGATGGAGCTAGAAAACATCATTTTGAGTGAACAAATCCAGACCCAGAAAGACAATTGTCATATGTACTTGCACATAAATGGATTTTAACCATAAAACAAAGAAAACCAGCCTACAGATCACAATTGCAGAGAACCTAGACAACAATGAGGACCCTAAGAGAGACATACATGATCTTATCTACATGGGAAGTAGAAAAAGACAAGATCTCTTGTATAAATTGGGATCATGGGGACCATGGGAAAGGATTGAAGGGGAGGTGAGAGGAAGGGAGGGGAGCAGAGAAAAATGTAGAGCTCAGTAAAAATATAAAAAAGATTATGAGACAAATGATAGAGGAAAGGCTATCTTCACTGCATGACTGCATAA
Source organism: Myodes glareolus (assembly GCF_982192425.1). Classification (NCBI taxonomy): domain Eukaryota; kingdom Metazoa; phylum Chordata; class Mammalia; order Rodentia; family Cricetidae; genus Myodes; species Myodes glareolus. The sequence goes on along the minus strand of NC_142027.1, from coordinate 99,736,240 downwards.
AATTCAATGTAATTAAAATCGGTTGAACAAAAGGGGGAAATGTAGTGGGAATCTAGTAAACATTAGGTAAGCATTAGAATGAAGAAGTTGTTTCTCACTGTATGTAGGGTAAGGGCAGAAGGTAACAGGTCCTTGTTCAAGGCACCCAGACCTTGAAGGAATCATAATAGAGAACAGAGATTGCTCTCTATGATTTCTAGCTGTTTTTCTGAAGGGTTTTCCACCCATTGCATGACTTTAGTCACAAGAAAATCCAGGCATGCTTGAAGGTCTTGAGTTATTGGGTACTGCAGACAATACACCATAAGAAGTAAAGTTGCAGGGGTGTGATGATTTCTTTCTGAGAACATATACAACCGATCAAAGGGACTTTGGCATGAGGAATTGTATTCCAAATACAACCTTTGTCTAGAATCAATAAACATGCTTTTAATCGAGGTTTGCGTTTCAGTTCACAGACACTAAAATTAAACTCTGGAGTGACTCCTCATTTGACTGTCCCGCACAATACAAACACCTGACAACAGTTCCTAAAGGCATCACAGTTAGAAATGAGAAATGAAATTTTAAGTCGGGATGTGTATGCATGAGAGTTGCTTCTACCATTTTCTTTGATTTTTGCATATTTATAATATTGCAAGGGGCTGGAGAGATGGCACCACACTTAAGAGCACATATTCTTGCATAGATCTGAGTTTGGATTTTAGTGCTCATGCTGGATGGCTCACAACCAACTGTTTCTCCAGCCCCAGGGGGATCCAATGCTCAGACCTCCGTGGTCATCAGTAGTCATGTGCTGAGACATGCACACATGAACATATATGTAATTAAAAGTATTATAAATAGATGTTTAAAAATAATATTTTTGGGCCAGATAGATGACTCAGTGGTTAAGACCTGTGGTTGCTCATCCAGAGGACTCAGGTTTAATTCCTAGCACCCATGTGGCAGTTCCCACCTGTTTGTAAGTCCAGTTCCAAGGCTTCTGACACCCTCACATAGAAATACAAGCAGGCAACTGTCACCCTTTTGTCTCCTGTGTCCTTGGAATACCAGCTGTCCCTATTTCAGTGCTGAGGAGTTCTATCCAGAGGTGAGTGTGTGCTAGCCGGGGCGGACTGTCCCGGGAAGAGAGCACAGCCTCCCCCTCAGTTTCTGGGGCAGGATCTTCGGTGTTCTACTGGAATCTTCCTTGTCCCCGCTGTCGCCCTTTTGTCTCCTGTGTCCTTGGAATACCAGCTGTCCCTATTTCAGTGCTGAGAAGTTCTATCCAGAGGTGAGTGTGTGCTAGCTGGGGCGGACTGTCCTGGAAGAGAGCACAGCCACCCCCCCCCCTCAGTTTCTGCGGCAGGATCTTTGGTGTTCTTCTGGAATCCTCCCAGCCCCACTGTCGCTCTTTTGTCTCCTGTGTCCTTGGAATACAAGCTGTCCCTATTTCAGTGCTGAGGAGTTCTATCTAGAGTGCTGAGGAGTCCCATCCAGAGAGGAAGAGATGGGCACGCGCCAATGCAAGAATTCCTCCAACAACCTGAAAGGCAACATGACATCACCAGAATCCAGGAATCATGAAACTAGAAGAATTGAACACCCTACTCCAGAAGAAATAATAGAATTCGATCCTAAGCAGAACTTTATGAAAATAATAGAGGAACATAAACAGGAGGTGAAAATCTGCCATAAAGAAATGGAAGAGAAGTATAGCAAAAATATTGAAGAAATGAGTAAAGAAATGGAAGAGACATATAACAAAAAGTTTGAAGAAATGAGTAAACCCGTAAATGAAACCCTGGGAAACCAAGAAAAAACAATCAAACAGGTAATGGAAACAGTTCAAGATTTGAAAATGGAAATGGAGGCAATGAAGAAAACACAAACCGAGTGCCAGCTGGCTATGGAAAATCTAGGTAAACGAACAGAGACTTCAGAAACAAGCATAACCAATAGAATACAAGAGATAGAAGAATGAATCTCAGACTCTAAAGACACCATAGAGAAAATAAACACTCTGACCAAAGAAAACAGCAAATCCAACAAATTCTCATCACAAAACATTCAGGAAACGTGGGACACAATAAAAAAACCAAATCTAAGAATAATAGGGGTAGAAGAAGGAGAAGAATTGCAGATCAAAGGCCCAGAAAATATATTCAACAAAATTATAGAAGAAAACTTCCCCAACCTAAAGAACAATATCCCTATGAAGGTTCAAGAAGCATACAGAACACCGAATAGACTGGATCAAAAAAAAAATCCCCTCGCCATATAATAATCGAAACACAAAACATTCAGATTAAAGAAAGAATATTAAGAGGAAAAAGGTCAGGTAACTTATAAAGGTAAAACTATCAGACTTACACCAGACTTCTCTATGGAAACCATGAAAGCCAGAAGGTCCTGGATAGAGAGGTACTGCAGAAACTAAGAGACTATGGATGCAAGCCCAGACTACTATACCCAGCCGAGCTATTGTATATTATCAATGGAAAAAATAAAATATTTCAGGATAAAAAAATTTAAACAATACGTAGCCACAAATCCAGCCTTACAGAAAGTATTAGAAGGAGAATCACAACCCTAGGAATCCAACATTGCCAGTACTGCCTACAATAACTCAGACATCTAGCGACCCTTCACAAGCAAAACTCAAAGAAGGGAAACAAACACACTCTACTACCCCCACCAAAAAAAAAAAAAAGAAAATAACCGGAGTCAACAACCACTGGTCATTATTATCACTTAATATCAATGGACTCAATTCTCCTATAAAAAGGCTCAGACTTAGAGATTGGATACGAAAACAGGATCCAACATTCTGCTGTTTACAGGAAACAAAGCTCAACCACAAAGACAGACACCTACTCAGAGTAAAGGGTTGGGAAAAGGTTTTCCAAGAAAACGGTCCTAAGAAACAAGCGGGTGTGGCCATTCTAATTTTTAACAAAATAGACTTCAAACCAAAATCTATCAGAAGAGATGGAGATGGACATTTCATACTCATAACAGAAACAATTCATGAGGAGAAAGTCTCAATCCTGAATATCTATGCCCCTAATATAAAAGCACCCACTTATGTAAAAGAAACAATACTAGAACTCAAGGCAGTCATCAAACCACACACACTAATAGTAGGAGACTTCAACACACCTCTCTCACCAATGGACAGGTAAATAAGACAGAAACCTAACAGAGAAATAACAGAATTAATAGAGGTAATGAATCAAATGGACTTAACAGACATACATAGAACATTCCACTCAAATAGGAAAGAATATACCCTCTTCTCTGCAGCTTATGGAACCTTCTCGAAAATTGACCACATACTTGGTAACAAAGCAAAATTCCACAGATACAAAAAAATATTAGTAACCACCCATGTCTTGTTGGATCACCATGGATTAAAGTTAGAATTCAACAACAATGTTACCCCCAGAAAGCCTACAAACTCATGGAAGCTGAACAGTCAACTACTGAATCACCCCTGGGTCAGGGACAAAATAAAGAAAGAAATTAAAGTCTTCCTTGAATTTAATGAAAATAAAGACACAACTTGCTCAAACCTATGGGACACTATGAAAGCAGTGCTAACAGGAAAGTTCATAGAACTGAGTGCCCACATTAAAAAAACGGAGAAAGCACACATTGGAGACTTAACAGCACACCTGAAAGCTCTAGAGAAAAAAGAAGCAGACTCACCCAGGAGGTGTAGCAGATTGGAAATAATCACACTGAGGGCTGAAATCAACAAAATAGAAACACAGAAAACAATCCAAAGAATCAATGAAACAAAAAGCTGGTTCTTTGAGAAAATCAACAAGATTGACAAACTTTTATCCAAACTAATCAAACGGCAGAGAGAGAAGACGCAAATTAATAAGATCAGAAATGAAAAGGGGGACATAACCACAGACACAGAGGAAATTCAGAGAATCAGTAGATCTTACTACGAAAGGTTATATGCCACAAAGTTGGAAAATGTAAAAGAAATGGACAATTTTTTAGATAAGTACCATATACCAAAGTTGAACCAAGACCAGGTGAACAATCTAAATAGACCTGTCAGCCATGAAGAATTAGAAGCTGTTATCAAAAATCTCCCTACCAAAAAAAGCCCAGGACCAGATGGTTTCAATGCAGAATTCTACCAGAACTTCCAGGAAGAGCTAATACCTATATTCCTTAATGTATTTCACAATATAGAAACAGAAGAATCATTGCCAAACTCTTTTTATGAGGCTACAGTTACCCTGATACCAAAACCACACAAAGACACAACCAAGAAAGAGAATTATAGACCAATCTCACTCATGAACATTGACGCAAAAATACTCAATAAAATACTGGCAAACGGAATCTAAGAATACATTAGAAAAATTATCCATTTTGATCAAGGGGGCTTCATCCCAGAGATGCAGGGTTGGTTCAACATACGCAAATCTATCAATGTAATCCATCATATAAATAAACTGAAAGAAAAAAAACCATATGATCATTTCATTGGATGCTGAAAAAGCATTTGACAAAATTCAACACCCATTTATGATAAAGGTGTTGGAGAGATTAGGGATACAAGGATCATACGTAAATATAATTAAAGCTATTTACAACAAGCTGACAGCTAACATCAAAGTGAATGGAGAGAAACTCAAAGCCATTCCACTAAAATCAGGAACAAGACAAGCCTGTCCACTCTCTCCATACCTCTTCAATATAGTGTTTGAAGTTCTAGCAATAGCAATAAGACAACATAAGGGGATCAAGGGGATTCGAATTGGAAAGGATAAAGTTAAACTTTCGTTATTTGCAGACGATATGATAGTGTATACAAGCGACCCCAAAAACTCTACCAAAGAACTCCTACAGTTGATAAACACCTTAAGTAACGTGGCAGGATACAAGATCAACTCCAAAAAATCGGTTGCCCTCCTATACACAAAGGATAAAGAAGCAGAGAGGGAAATCAGAGAAACGTCACCTTTCATGATAGCCACAAATAGCATAAAATATCTTGGGGTTACTCTAACCAAGGAAGTGAAAGGCCTATTTGACAAGAACTTTAAGTCCTTGAAGAAAGAAATTGAGGAGGATACCAGAAAATGGAAAGACCTCCCCTGCTCTTGGATTGGGAGAATCAACATAGTAAAAATGGCAATTATACCAAGAGCAATCTATAGATTCAATGCAATTCCCATCAAAATCCCATCAAACTTCTTCACAGACCTTGAGAGAACAATAATCAAGTTTTATGGAAAAACAAAAAACCCAGGATAGCCAAAACAATCTTATACAATAAAGGAACTTCTGGAGGCATTACCATCCCTGACTTCAAACTCTATTACAGAGCAACAGTATTAAAAACAGCTTGGTATTGGCATAACAACAGAGAAGTCGACCTATGGAATCTAATAGAAGACCCGGGTATTAACCCACAAACTTATGAACACCTGATTTTTGACAAGGGAGCTAAAGGTATACAATGGAAGAAGGAAAGCATCTTTAACAAATGGTGCTGGCATAACTGGATGTCATCCTGTAAAAGAATGAAAATAGATCCATATCTATCACCATGCACAAAACTCAGGTCCAAATGGATTAAAGACATCAACATTAATCCTACCACTTTGAACCTGATAGAAGAGAAAGTGGGAAGTAGTCTACAAGATATAGGCACAGGAGACCACTTCCTAAGCAGAACTCCAGGAGCGCAGACAATAAGAGAAACAATAAATAAATGGGACCTACTGAAACTGAGAAGCTTCTGTAAAGCAAAGGATACTGTTAGTAAGACAAAAAGGTTACCTTCTGACTGGGAGAAGATCTTCACAAACCCCTCAACAGACAAAGGTCTGATCTCCAAAATATACAAAGAACTTAAGAAACTAGACACTAAAACTCTAATTAACCCAATTAAAAAATGGGGTACTGAACTGAACAGAGAATTCACAACAGATGAACTTCGAATGGCCAAAAGGCACTTAAGGTCATGCTCAACCTCCTTAGCGATCAGGGAAATGCAAATCAAAACTTTGAGACATCATCTTACACCTCTCAGAATAGCCAAACTCAAAGACACCAATGATAGCCTATGCTGGAGAGGATGTGGAATGAGGGGAACACTCATCCATTGTTGGTGGGAATGCAAACTTGTGCAGCCACTGTGGAAATCAGTGTGGCGGTTTCTCAGGAAACTGGGAGTCAACCTCCCTCAGGACCCAGCAATTCCATTCTTGGGAATATACCCAAGAGATGCCCTACCATACTACAAAAGCATTTGTTCAACTATCTTCATAGTAGCACTATTTGTAATAGCCAGAACCTGGAAACAACCTAGGAGTCCCTCAATAGAAGAATGGTTTAAAAAGGTGTGGAACATATACACATTAGAGTTTTACTCAGCGATAAAAAACAATGACATCTTGAATTTTGCATGCAAATGGATGGACATAGAAAACGCTTTACTGAGTGAGGTAAGCCAGACCCCAAAAGAGGAACACGGTATGTATTCACTCATAAGTGGATTCTAACCGTAATTAAAGGTCTTTGAGCCTATTATTCGTGATCTTAGAGAAGCTAAATAAGAAGGTGAACCTGATGAAAATCATGTAGTTATCCTCCTGGAGATTGGAAATAGACAAGAGTCCCAGGTAACCTCGGGTGCATGGGGGGGTGGGAGGGTTGTTGGAAGGGGAGAGGGTTAGAGAGAAGGGAGTAGGAGAGGAATGGGGAAAGATCGGGGGACTGGGATGGGGGGGAGGGAGGAAGGATGGATATGGGATCAGGGAAGAATATATTTCAACTAAGGGAGTCATTTTAGGGTTTACAAGAGACTTGACTATAATTGGGATCCCAGGCCCAAGGAGAGATCCCCAGATTGTTCTCTGGACAGAGAAGAGGGTGCCTGAACCGGCCTTGACCCATAACCATACTGATGAATATTTTGCTTATCACCATAGAACCTTCTTCTGGCAGTGGATGGAGATAGAGACAGAGACACACATGGGAACACTGGACTTAACTCCCTAGGTCCAAACGAGAAGCAGATGGAAAGAGAACGTGAGCAAAGAAGGCAAGACCAGAGGGAACCTTCATTCGACGATGGATGGCGATACAGATGGAGACCCACATTGGAGCACCGGACTGAGCCCCCCAAGGTCCAAATGAGGAGCAGAAGGAGGAAGAACATGAAAAAGGAAATCAGGACTGCGAGGGGTGTGATCATCCACTGACACAAGGGGACTGATCTAATGAGAGTTCACCAAAGACAGTTGGACTGGGACTGAATGAGAACGTGATCCAACCAGTTTCTCTGAATGTGGCTGGCCCGGAGTCTTTCTGAAAAGCCATTGACAATGACACTGGGACTTGTTTCCTCTGCATATACTGGATTTTTGTGATCCAGTCTGTTTGGATACTCACCTTCCTGGACCTGGAGGGAGTGGGGAGGAACTTGAACTTCTCACAGGGCAGGAAACCCTGACTGCTCTTAGGGATGGAGAGGAAGGAGGAGAGGGAGTGGGGGGGAGTGGGAGGGTATTGGGAGGAGGGGCGGAAATGGAAACTTTTATAATTTAATAAAATTACTTTCTCATCAAAAAAAAAGCACATAAGTCAAATCCTTTATTAGTGAAGAAAATGAGAGTTTGATAATGTCAAATCATTTGCAAAACATATAACAAAATCAGATTTCACACTGAGATCAATAAAAGCAAAATAACACTGTCACGGTGATTTTCACTTGACACAAATCATGTATGTAGGTATATTCATGTGTACATGTGTGTGTGTGCGTGTGTGTGTGTGCAAGATTACTTTGATGTTGATTAAGACAGAAGTTATGAAGTCAGTTGTGGGAGAAGGTATAATAGCTATAATTGGCAAATACATTATCAGCAAGTTACATTGTTTGAATTAGCAATATTGCCCAACAACATGAATAGATAATCATTTTTTTCTTAGTAAACTTGTCATATGGGGACATGGCGGTTTCCCATGTGCTCTCGGAGTGTGCAGAGAAACTCCATTCAAATCTTACTTGCTATTGACAATGCTTCCTCATCCAACTGCGTTAGCTAAGAATGGGAAGTGAACACAGCATCAGGATGGCCATATTTATGTGTCCTCACATGCTGGAGACAGTGATGAGACAAGCTTTGGGATACTTTACCAAATGTATCATGTCCTTTCAGTTTTGTCAAGCTTTGAAACTGGCATGATAACGCTAATATTTTTATGGACTAACTCTGTTTCCCAAATCATGTATTCAAAGTTCTGAGGTTCACTCAGCCAGTGAGTGGAGGTGTGGCCTGTGTGAGGGAAGCAGATCAGAGATGAAGAAGACTCCTAAAGCAGGATTAGAAAAAGAGAGCTAAGACTTCTCCCTCTGCCTTTTTTCGTCTCCCTTCTCTAAGAGAAGACTTTGAGGAGACAGCCATCTGTTAGCAGAAAGGCCATGAGAGACCCAGAAGTCCTGATGCACTGATCTAGGACTGTCAGCCTCCAGAATAATCGAGAACTAGCTACTGCCAGCTATATCTACCTGTCTATGCTGTTCTACCATAGCAACCTAAGCTGATGATACAGCTCTCTTCCCTCACCAGAACTTAGCTTCATGAGTAAGAAAAAAATTGATAGGTTTCAAAATCTGCATTTATATATCTGGTATGTTTTTTAAGACTTTGTGACATCAATTTCTTATTTAACTATTTCTCTTTTTTCTCTGATATTTTTTTATTACTTTATAAATAATAGGAATCAAAATTTCCACTTCCTCCCCTCCTCCCACTTTCCTCCTGCTCCCCCACTCACCATCCCCTCCTTCCCCTCCAGTTCTAAGAGAGGGCAGGGTACCCTGCCCTGTGGAAAGTCCAAGACCCTCCCCAAAAAATCCAGGCTTAGGAAGGTATGCATCCAAATAGAATAGGATCCCAAAAAGACAGTGCATGCAGTAGAGACAAATCCCAGTGCATTTATCATTGGCTTCTCAGTCTGCCTCAATTGTGAGACACATTCAGAGGGTCCAGTTTGACCCATACTCCTTCAGACTCAGTCCAGTTGGATTTGATGAGCTCCCATTAGTTCAGGCACACTGTCTCAGTGGGTGGACCAATTCCTCATGGTCCTGACTTCCTTGGTCATATTCTCCTTCCCTCTGCTCTTCAACTGGACTTTGGGAGCTCAGTCCAGTGCTCCCATGTGGGTCTCTGTCTCTATTTCCATCTGTCGTCGTCAGTGAGTTTTAGAACGTTCTCATCACTCCAAAAATGTTCCCTTAACGTTTACTAGAAACTAATCAAAGAGATTTTAAAACATAATTGCAACCTGCTCGACCCAGCCACCTCTCCCAACTCAAGTTGACAGGTCTGAATGACCTCTCTATTACATATTGGTGACTGCTGCCCAGAATATTCTCACAATCTAGTACGGGTGCTGTACAGGAAGACCCTCAGTGCTGGGATAGAGGGAAGGAGTTACATGTGAAGGAGATATTCCTCAGGAGAAGTGGTTTTCTCTCTTAGGGGCACAGGTGAGGACAGATTCAAAGAGACTATTTATTTTTCTGATTTGCGTTCTGAAAAACAATGAAGTATCTTTCAGGGAGCGAGAAAGATTTTCTGTAAAGATCTACAGACAGATAGCACAATTTTTGGCTTTATTTCATAGGTTTTTAACATAAGCCAGCCTTGGTGAAAGAACATTTCATGTCAATGAATTTGCTTAAGTTTTTTATTTAAAGAAAAGTACCTTTGATCTTTGGACTTCCTGAAATGACAACATTGTGTAATGATTATACAGAGAAATTTAATTCACAGAAAGTCAAAATAGGCTGTAATGGACTTGATGATCTGTCAAGACTAAGAGGAGACCAAAGTTCCGGCCATGCAGAGATAAATCATCTACTGGCAGGAGACCTAGACCGCCATCTTCCCAGGGTATAAACACCCCAGGCTGGGCACCCTTCAGCACTATTGGTGGAAGGGAAGCCCTGCAAAGGGTAACACACAACTGGAGGGAGAGCACATAGGGGAACATTGCTGACAGACAAGCAACGATGGACCTGACTTCAATTCTCTCACTGGAAACCTGGGTGCTCCTGGTAATCAGCCTGGTGCTCCTATACCGGTGAGTAACCACCAAAGTTCCTCTTCCACCATGTCCTCAGGTTGGAGTTGTATTCAGATCTGTATTCTGGTGTTGAGTGCAAGGTCAAAAGTGACGAGGAAAGCAGGGGCTGGAGAGATGGTTCAGTGGTTAAGAGCACTGATTGGTCTTCTAGACGACCCAGGCTAGAATCCTGCTATCCACATGTGGCTCACATCATCTGTAACTACAGTCCCAGGGAACCTAATGCCTTCTACAGGCACCAGAATACAATAATAAAGTGTGATAACAGAAGGTAAAATTAACTCTTGTAAAAACCAAAATAAAATTATAAAATGTGATAACAGAAGTTAAAATTAACTCTTGTAAAAACTTTGAAATTACGTGTTTTTATTTATTGGGAATAGAGGCAGCACATGAGACAGGTGTGTGTGTGTGTGTGTGTGTGTGTTTGTGTGTGTGTGTGTGTGTGAAGGTTACAGAAAACTTTGGGGAGTCTTTTCTCTCCTATTCTGGGGATCCTGTGGGTCAGACTAAGGTTGTCAAACTTGGCAGCCAGTGCCTTTACCTGTGCAGTCATCTTGAAGGCCTGAGATGAAATAATTGTGCTCATTTTGCATTTTTATTTTTTGGCAGAAAAATGAGTCAGACTAGAGTCTCCATGTGCTAGTCACGCACTCTCTGCTGTACTAAAGTCCCAGTGACACCAGCTATTAAAGTTCATGTTTATGTTAAACAGATCTACTAGTTAAACACGTACTTTCAACTCCCTCTTGCTGAGGTGAGAGGGTTTTCTGATAAGATTTACTCTTGGTATGAGCTGATAGGTTGTCAGGTTACAGCTAGAGCCAGCAGAACTCAGTAGGAACATATACAAACCATGGGCTGCCATGCACACTGGACCCCTCACCCTAAGCCCTAGGAACTGGAGGGGCAGTCAGCTTGTTGTTATGTTTTATGTTTTGTTTTTGGTCATGTTTATCTCCTCTCTGCTGTATGTGTGGTCACAAGGTTTTCTGTTTCACTCTCTAGATACGGCACCCGTAACCATGATGTTTTCAAGAAACAGGGAATTACTGGGCCCAAACCTCTGCCATTTTTAGGAACTCTGATGAATTACTCTGAGGTGAGTGTTGATTCCTGATGGCCAAAAATGGTTTAGTTCTGTTAAATGCTCCTTGATAGGAAATGATAGTGTGATTTCAGACCCTCTTACTGTGTGTTCTCATGATACTAGAGAATGTCCAGTGGTTCTTTAGGGCTCTCTTGCCAACTTAAAACTGACAAATGTTTGCGTGTGTATGTGTGTTTATAGTGTGTATGCATGTATTTACATGTGCATGAGTGCCCATGATAGGGCACATAAAATGTGTGCCACATTTTAGTCTATGTGGATCATTTGTGATAAAACTGCTGACTCCTGGCCTATGGTCAGTCCACAGCAGACATTCCCAAGCTCATGTCCAGAGGACGAGTGGCAAAGCTTGTGCAGCCCTCAGCTCAGATTTTCTTCCTAGAGGTTCTATATTTTGATTGTACAATCTTCAAAACAATTTCATTACTATTAAGATTATTATTATTGTGTGTATCTTCTGCTGTGCACATGTGTATGTCTATGGCTGTGCATGCAGAGTCCACAGGAAGGTGTCAGGTGTCCTGCACTGTTGCTCTGCCTTCTCCACAGAGTCATCTTGCTGGTGCCACTAAACGTTACTGAAGAACTTTTCTCTGTCAGAAACAGTAAACTTTACTTCATGGGGTTTGAGGGTTTTGTTCCCTGGCTACAGAAGGGTTGGCACATACAGGACAATAATGGATTTCACGCTTTTTCTCATTCCAGGGTACATGGAAATTTGATGCTAAGTGCTATAAAAAGTATGGAAAAATGTGGGGGTGAGTATTCTGGAAAGTCCCACTGAGTTGACTCATTTTAGGGGAATGTACTCTACTTGTGCCAGACAACGCCAGCCCAGAATTGTAGTAATGGCCTCTCTGTTGGAAAGGTGATGCCGTGTGTCATTAAGTGCCATGGTTCACAAGACTAATTATCTTGAGAACATTGTATATTGTTTCTTTTGAAAGGCTTTGATGTTCCATGGACTCTGGTCTTCATGTTTTTGTCATTTTGTTTTGTTACGTTTTTGAGACAGGGTTCTCTGTGTAACAGTCCTGGCTGTCCTGAAAGTCACTCTGTAGACCAAACTGATCTCAGACTCACAGAGATTCACCTGCCTCTGGCTCCTTAGTTCTGGAATTACAGGCATGCACCATCACCATCTGCTGCTAAGACTTTTGATAGAAGTGTATATCACTGTGTCCTGTCTTGTTGAACTGACTTTGGAGATTCAATGTATTTAAAAGCCAAAGTGTTCTTCCTTAGATCTATGTCCTCAATGGTTCTGTAAGTGGCTGAGCCAGCAGCAGGAACTGTTCCCTTCACTGATGCTGGAGTTAGATTAGAGCTTTGGAGTGAGTGTTGTCATTATGCTGTAAGACAGAAACAAGTGGGAGGAGGCTCTGGTTCTTCCTGCCTCTTCATCTCTTCTCATCCATCCTTATCACAGGGATCTGCTGAGTTGTCAGAGCCCATAAAGACTGTCATTCATGGCCAACACCTGGCTTTGCTGTCTATCCAATGATCCCGTGTGAATGTCTCCTTGCAATTATTATTGCTTGTCAGCATTTAATAGTATTTTCCACTTTTCACCACCTAATATCTTATTTATTTATCATTTTATTGCTGTTTATTTGTTTGCTTGGGACAGGATCCCTTTAAGTATCCTGGCTGTCTAGGACCTTAATATGTAGACCAGCCTTGCCTTGAACACAGAGATATGACCGTTTCTGCCTTCCAAATGCTGGAATTAAAGGCATGTGCCATCACGCCTGGCCCTAATATCATTTTATATGAAAATTATTCTTACATTTTTATTAGTTTTGTGTGTCTGTGTGTGTACCAGTGAATTTAACTGGACTGACTTACAAAACCATGAGTGAGCAAGAGGGTATTTATGGAAGTGTGAACAACTTACCAATGCATCACCACTGACATAAATTTCTTGCCCTCCCCCAGCCACTATATTTTTTGATTTTTTATTAGGATTGTTCATTTATCACAGAGGATTATGTGCTTCATGACACACATATAAATGTCAGAGGACAACATGCGGCAGTCAGTTCTCTCAGTCCACCTTGTAGATCCCAGGGACTAAGCTGGTGTTCATTGGGCCATTTTGCTTTCCCATTCCAGGAACTAGCTGTGTGTAAATCCTCAGATAGGCTCAGGACCTTGAGCCTCCTGCTGGAATGTTGACAGTCACATCACCCATAGGGCTTATGGAGATAGTCCCAGTTGCAGTGAGTTCCAGAGTACTGAAAACAGGATTTGGCAGCTCTCCTTCCCACTGACTTGGCTCTAATGTTCTTTCTGACCTTCAGAGAAGTTATAAAAGGTGCCTCATATAAATTCTGCATGTTCACTTATCTTTTCAGCTCAATGTTTCAAAAGCATGGCCTGGTGCAATCTAGGCAATCATTCCACCACCAAGTTATATCCTAAGCACAGATACTGAAATATTTTATTATTTTTAAGATTAATATTTTAGTTCAAAGTTTTTAGAATTTATTTCTACTTCAAAACATTGGTTTGATTATTATATTTTACTATTATATTCATTTATTTATTTTTAATTTATTTTTATTTTATGTTCATTGTTGTTTAGCCTGCATATATGTCTATGCGAGGAAGCCCTGGAACTGGACTTACAGACAAGTGTGAACTGCCACAGGACGCTAGGAATTTAACCTGGGTCCTCTGGATGAGAGGTCACTGCTCTTAACCACTGAGCCATCTCTCCAGCCCTCAAATTTTATCTTTAAATACGTATTTATAATACATTTAATTACATATATATTCATGTGTGCATGCCTCTGCACATGACTGCTAATGATCATGGAGATCTGAGCATTGGATCCTCCTGGAGCTGGAGTTACACTTGGTTGTGTTCTATTCAGCATGGGCGCTAAAGTCAAATTCAGGTTGTCTGCAAGAATGTGTGCTCTTAACTGTGGTGCCATCTCTCCAGCCCCTTGCAATATTTTAAATATGCAAAAATCAAAGAAAATGGTAGAAGCAACTCTCATGCATACACATCCCGACTTAAAATTTCATTTCTCATTTCTAACTGTGATGCCTTTAGGAACTGTTGTCAGGTGTTTGTATTGTGCGGGACAGTCAAATGAGGAGTCACTCCAGAGTTTAATTTTAGTGTCTGTGAACTGAAACGCAAACCTCGATTAAAAGCATGTTTATTGATTCTAGACAAAGGTTGTATTTGGAATACAATTCCTCATGTCAAAGTCTCTTTGATCTGTTGTATATGTTCTCAGAAAGAAATCATCACACCCCTGCAACTTTACTTCTTATGGTGTATTGTCTGCAGTACCTAATAACTCAAGACCTTCAAGCATGCCTGGATTTTCTTGTGACTAAAGTCATGCAATGGATGGAAAACCCTTCAGAAAAACAGCTAGAAATCATAGAGAGCAATCTCTGTTCTCTATTATGATTCCTTCAAGGTCTGGGTGCCTTGAACAAGGACCTGTTACCTTCTGCCATTACCCTACATACAGTGAGAAACAACTTCTTCATTCTAATGCTTACCTAATGTTTACTAGATTCCCACTACATTTCCCCCTTTTGTTCAACCGATTTTAATTACATTGAATTTTATGCAGTCATGCAGTGAAGATAGCCTTTCCTCTATCATTTGTCTCATAATCTTTTTTATATTTTTACTGAGCTCTACATTGTTCTCTGCTTCCCCTCCCTTCCTCTCACCTCCCCTTCAGTCCTTTCCCATGGTCCCCATGATCCCAATTTACCCAGGAGATCTTGTCTTTTTCTGCTTTTCACATAGATAAGATCCATGTATGTCTCTCTTAGGGTCCTCATTGTTGTCTAGGTTTTCTGGGATTGTAATTTTTAGGCTGGCTTTCTTTGCTTATGTAATTACAGAATCAGCCTTTTCAGAACTTAGGCAGAAACCCATTGAAATCCTGAGAATGTATCAATAGTATGATGTACATATTTTATATTTTACAAATTCTGCTAAGTGAAATATATATACTTTCCAAATTTCATTTCTTTGACTCTCCTTAGGATTACTTCTTACAGGTAAAGGCATTGAACTATACCAAGAACAATTAGGAGAATCTTTTTATATTTTTTTTAGTTTATCTCCAGGTAATGGATTTTTTTTTTACTTCAAGCCTTTATATTAACATGATGTTTTTATGAAATTCTGAAGCTTAAAAAATATTTTCTATTACTATTTTATCAACTTCTTTATTTCCTTTTGCTCACGACCCAGTCATCCTGTATAAGACCAAATAGGAGTGATAAAGAATGGATAATTACTGTACTGAATTGCTGGTTGCCGTTGTGTAAAAAACAAAGTTAATTCTGAATAATCATGAACAAGTTGAGTAGTTGTTATATATAATATAACACCTTTCATATATTGAAAATCAGGAATTATATTAAGAGATTGACCCATTAAAATCTAATAAAATCATTAGAAAAGCATATAATTCTGATTCTTTGACTGAAGCATATAGACTTTGGAATACCTTATTATTTTGTGCTGTATAACCAATCGCTCCTAATTTATTTGCATCAGTATAAAATGTAAGAGCTCCAGAAATCGATGTGTTCTTTTTACTAAATGGGGTAGAATCCATTTAGTTCTTTTCATAAATTAAAGTTGTTTACTTTGAGGGTATCTGTTGCTGATTTCACCTAAATAATTGCTACAGACTCTGTCAGTTATCATTAATTACCCATCATTGTATAATTTCAATATTTGTGTGAGATTCTACAATCTCAGCTGAATCCATTTCTGACAATTGACGAAATCTAATTCTTCCTTTTACATTTAATTCAGAAACCTCTTCTATGGCGGTTTTTAACTTTCCATTCTGTTTATGGGCTAAGAGTATATATTCTAAAATATTATCTTCCCTTGGCATAATCAGTCCAGTAGGGGAATGAGTAGAAGGTAAAATTAATAAAATATATTCAATGTGTGAGATTTAATTGATCTATGTAGAAACCTTGCAATTTCTGTTCTACTTGGGCCAACTCCTTTTCTGCTTCATTATAAAATTTCTGGGACTGTTAAAATCTAAGTAACTTTTATTAGAGATAAACTTCTTAATTCTTGAATAGTCAGTCTAGTTGTATGGTACAACCAATTAATATCTCTCAATAATTGTTTTTAAAATCATTAAGCATATGTTATTCATCTCTTCTCATCTTATTTTTATGACGAGATTCTCTACTTAATTTAAACCTAAATAATTAAGAGAGACTCCTCTTAGAATTTTTCAGGAGTAATTTCCAATGAACATTGAGGGAAAACCTGTTGCACTTCAGCAGACACCTTTTTAAGAATATTGATATCAGAGGTAGCTATTAAGACATTATCCATGTAATGATGCTGTTTTTAAACTAAATCTCAATCTTATAATTTTACCAATAAATACTCAAAAGTCAGATGCTTGGGTGAAAACCTGCTAGATCAGAGAGGCAGAGAAGCAATCTGCTGACCATTCTCCCAAAACAAAGAGGACCACCAAAATGAAAGTCCCCCCCCCTTACTATTTCCTGTGCATTTATCTGTTGGCCAGACTCACTATAACTCTCTGTGACTACTTCCTGCCAACTAGCTGTTGGCTCTGACTCTTGACCAATGGTTGATTTTATTTAATACAATCTCAGGGTTCACACTGTGATCAATGATCCTTCAACAGAATGATACAGAACAGATTAAGTAAATTGTTTGTGAACAACTTCTAGTAGTTTATTTACAATATATTGACATAAAGTTGGACTATTTAATGTTCCCTAGGGAAATAGTTTCCATTTATACCATTTTTTGTTTTTGTTTTGTTTTTTGAGGGGTTTTTTTTTGGTTTTTTGGTTTTGTTGTTTTTTGTTTGTTTGTTTGTTTGTTTTTCTTTTTCTTTTTTTAAAAGTAATTTTATTAAATTATAAAAGTTTCCATTTACGCCCCTCTTCCCAACACCCTCCCACTACCCCCCCCCCCCCTCCTCCCTCTTTGTCCCTAAGGGCAGTCAGGGTTTCAAGCCCTGTGGTAAGTTCAAGTTCGTTCCCCCTCCCTCCAGGTCCAGGAAGGTGAGTATCCAAACAGACTGGATCCCAAAAATCCAGTATATGCAGAGGAAACTAGTCCCAGTGTCATTGTCAATGGCTTCTCAGAAAGACTCCGGGCCGGCCACATTCAGAGAATCCGGCCACATTCAGAGAATCTGGTTGGATCACGTGCTCGTTCAGTCGCAGTCCAAAAGGGCTGTTTGTTTGTTTTTCAAGACAGAGTTTCTCTGTAGCTTTGGAGCATGTCCTGGAACTAGCTTTTGCAGACCAGGCTAGCCTCAAACTCACAGAGATCTGCCTGCCTCTGACTGTCAGCTGCTGGGATTAAAGGTGTGCACGACCACCTTGCAACTCTATTTATATCAGGCTTGGCATTATTATAAGTAGGAACTGTAAAAGCATATGTTTTCTCTATCCAGCTGCTGAAAAGGAATAGCAAAAAAAAGAGCCATCTTTTAAATTAACAACTATTATAACCCAAGCCTTAGGCAATAAAGAAAATAATGGAATTCTAGACTGAAAAGGACCCATGGGTTGAATTACTTGGTTTACAGCTTTTTAAATAAGCCATCACCACCATTTTTAAGATTTATTTTATTACAAATAGGGGAGAATGCCAAGGATTTGTAGGGTTTTTTTTTTCATGTGTCATGCAGCTGACTATTTTGTCCTAGTTGCTCAAGTGCTTTTTTTTTTAAATTATGGGCCACTGCTTCACCCATACAGGCTTATTAGTGAACGATTTTAAAGGCAGAGCAGTTGGGATTCCAGCATTGGCCCCTAATCCAAACTGAAGTGGCCAGTTTCTGCCATGTCTTGTTTCTGAGCAATCTAAATAGCCTGTGCTTTTATTGACAATTTTTACATTACCCGTTTTAGGAATGTATCTCATTTCTAACATCATTGTGTGAGTGAGTGCTGAACTTGTAGGAATATTAATTTGGGCTGTATAACCCAGAGTGGGTACAATCATTTTGAAGAAAATGTCAAATTTGTGTATGAACATTCTCTTTGTCCATTTTAAAAAGTCAATATAAAAGCATTAAAAAACAATCTCCATCTGATTTTAAGAGTTAACTTAAGGCAATAGCAATGGAGTATTTCTTTTAAATCTTAAAAAGAGGATCCTTTTATAGATCCCAAGAATCATGTTAAATTGGCCTGTCAATTATTAACAGGGTGAAACAATTAATCTGTATTTTATTTAGTGGAAAAATAATTTTTGTAGGCTCTCTTTCAGTAAGATATTATTTCCATGAGTTTAGCCTTCACAGCCACATTAGTTAATAACCTAAAAATTTGCTCTGCTTCAGGTACTACATTTTATAGAATTTAACCAAGAGCCTCTGGAAAGCAACATAAAGAGTAGAATCAAATACCCACTAGTGATAAATAGACAAGATTATACCCAGTAATATAGTTGAAAATTATGAATTTTTGTTTAAGTCATTTATTATGAAATTTTAACATTTATTTAAGCATTAATCAGATGATCAAGAGAAGAGAACATCCTCTGTATAATGAATGATTAATACATCTGGAAATGTAAAGAGCATTGGCTTAGTACTTTATGCCCTGATTAAATTTGTTTTCTGTACTACAAGTTGGGGTGGTTCAATTGTTTTCTCCCATGAAGTAATCATTGATAATGAGTTATTACCACTATCAGGAGAAAAACATTTCCATTGAAGGAACATTTCATATTGAGTTATTCCCTATCCAAGGAAAAAGAAAAAAAAAACTAAACTAAACTAAAATTAAACAAATTTAATTTTAAACTAAAATTAAACAAACTAACAGGAAAATTCTAACTTCTGAGCCAACTGTGTTACCTCATGCTGCAGCAGCGGACCCCACCCATCATTCTCTGGAATTCAGGTGTTGCTTCTCTGCGCTTGCTGGTCCTTGCAGAAAGCACTGACAGGCATCACTCAGCCAGAGAGCTCTGGGTTCCAGCAGACATGTGTTCCTTTTTCTATTGGTTATGGCCTTTGCCCTTCCTCTATTTCCACAGGGAAGAGGATTTTCTCTCCCTTCATTATTCATCTCTTGAGCCTTCCTATTTGTAGGCCATGATTATATACTTTCCTTCTTCTACAGGGAAAAGCTTTTTATCTTGATTAAACACTTGCATTTTTTACCGGAAAATTTTTTTTCAAGTTTCTTCTCCTTTCCTCTTTTCTCCTAGGAAGATTTCTCTTTTAATTTCCTTTATTCTTTGTCTCTGGAGTTTGTCTATCTGCATCTTTAATTTTTGCAACTAGTGTTTGAACCTTTCCCATCTCTAAGATTGTGTCAGCTAAAGGAAGATAGGATAAATGTCTGTTATTTTTATTTTTCTTTTCTTTTCATTATTTAATTTAAAAAAATCATTTTACACTCCAATCCCAGTTCCCCATCTATTTCCTTCTCCCACCTCCCCAGTTTCCCCATTCTGAGTTCCCATCCACTTCTCAGAGGAGATATGACCTCCCTTAGGGAGTCAACAAAGTCTAGGATACCAAGTTGAGACAGGACCAAGTCCCTCCCTGATAAGCCTTCCTGGGAAAGATATTCCACCATTGGTAATGGGCTCTAAAAAAACAGTTCATAAACCCAGGATAAGTCCTTGACCCACTACTAGGGGACCCCCTAACAGAACAAGCCACATAACTGTCACCCACATTCAGATGGCCTAGTTTGGTTCCATGAAGGTTCCCCAGATGTCAGCCCAGAGTCAGTGATCTACTGCTAGCACAAGTTGGCTGTCTCTGTGGTTTTCCCCATGATGATCTTGACCATCCTTGCTCATATGATCTCTCCTCCCTCTTTCAGCTGAACTCCAGGAGCTCAGCCCAGTGCTTAGCTGTGGTTCACTGCATCTTCTTCCATCAGTTACTGGATGTAGATTTTTGTAGATTTTATGATGGGTCTTAGGGGGTCACTAATCTGCTTACAGGGCAAGGCCATTTCAGGCATCCTTCCCACTATTGCTAGGAGTCTTAGCTGGGGTCATCCTTGTGTATTCCTAGGAGTTTCCCTAGCAACAGGCTTCTCCCTAAACCCATATTGACTCCCTCTATCACAATACTCTTTCATTGCTCTCTCTCTCTGTCCCTCCCCCAACTTGGCCATCTTGATCTCTCAAGTTCCCATCCTCCATCCCTCCCTTATATCCCCTCTCAGTTCACCCATTAGATCTTCACTATTTCTCCTTCCTGGAGTCCTCCACATGTGTCCTTCTTAGAGTTCTCCTTTTCATCTAACTTCCCTGGGCTGAGGAATGTAGCTTATTTATCCTTTGCTTTATGTCTAATATCCACTTATAAATGACTACATATAGTGTTTGTCTTTCTGGGTCTGGGTTAACTAAGGATGGTTTTTTCTAGTTCATTCATATGTCTGCAAATTTCAAGATGTCACTGTTTTTTACTGCTGAGTAGTTCTTCATTGTGTAAATGTACCACATTTTCTTTATCCACTCTTCAGTTGAGGGGCCTCTAGGGTGTTTCCAGGTTCTGGCTATTATAAATAATGTTGCTATAAACATAGTGGAGAGAATGCCCTTGTGGTATGGTTGTGCATCCATTGGGTATATGACCAAGAGTGGTATGATTTGGTCTTGAGGTAGGTTGATTCCCAATTTTCTGAGAAACTGCCATACTGATTTCAAAAGTGACTGCGTGAGTTTGCATTCCCACCAGCAATGGAGGAGTGTTATACTTACATCCTCTCCAGTATAAGCTGTCAACAGTATTTTAGATCTTAGCTATTCTGACAGGGGTAAGATGGTATCTCAGAGTTATTTTGATTTGCATTTTTGTGATGACTAAGGATGTTAAAAAAAATCCTTAAGTGTCTTTCAGTCATTTTAGATTCTTTGTTAGGAATACTATCTTTAGATCCATACACCAGTTTGTAATTGGATTATTTAGTATTTTGATATCTAGTTTCTTGAGTTCTTTATAAATTTTGGAGATCAGTCCTATGTCCAATGTGGGGTTGGTCAAGATCTTTCCCCATTTTATAGGCTGTCATTTTGTCTTTTTGGTCATGCTCTTTGCCTTACAGAAGCTTCTCAGTTTCAAAAGGGTCCATTTATTAATTGTTACTCTCAGGGTCTCATCTCTGTTACCTTGACGCTCCTCACTTTCTTCTTTCTCTGAAACAACATTCCTGTCTTCCTGGGAGGAAACATTCTCCTCTGCTGACTGACAATTGTGAACCTGAATGCTTTCCTTTTTACATTCCTGTTGAAATTCAGATGGAGCTTTCTGTGATTCCTCACTCTGCAGTGGATCCAGAGCACTTGAGATCAAATTACATAAAGACAAAATCTTTTTTTTTTTTTTTAGTAAATTTTATTAAATTATAAAAGTTTCCATTTCCGCCCCCCCTCCCAACACCCTCCTACTCCCCCCACTCCCCCCCTCCTTCCCCTCCGTCCCCCAGGGCAGTCAGGGTTTCCTGCCCTGTGGGAAGCTGCAGCTCCCTCCCCCTCCCTCCAGGTCCAGGAAGGCGAGCGTCCAAACAGACTGGATCCCCAAAATCCAGCATATGCAGAGGAAACAGGTCCCAGTGTCATAGTCAATGGCTTTTCAGAAAGACCCCGGGCCAGCCACAGTCAGAGAATCCGGCCAAATTCTGAGAATCTGGCTAGATCACGTCCTCGTTCAGTCCCAGTCCGACTGGCCCTGGTAAATTCTCATCAGATCCGTTCCCTTGTAACAGTGGGTGATAGCATCCCTCGCAGTACTGATTTCGTCTTTCATGTTCCTCCTCCTTCCGCTCCCCCTCCGGACCTCGGGGGGCTCTATCCGTTGCTCCAATGTGGGCCTCCGACTGCATAGCCGTCCTTTGCCAGACAAAGGATCTATGGTGATAAGCAAAATATACATCAGTATGGTCATGGGCCAAGGCCGATTCAGGCACCCTCTCCTCTGTCCAGAGAGCAATCTGGGGGATTTCTCCTTGGACCTGGGATCCCATATATAATCAAGTCTCCTGTAAACCCTAAAATGGCTCCCTTAGTTGAAATATATTGTTCCCTGATCCCATATTCATCCTACCTCCCTCCCCCCCCATCCCTGGCCACCAAGCTTTCCCCGTTCCTCCCCTACTCCCTTCTCTCTAGCCCTCTCCCCCTCCATCGACCCTCCCAACCCCCCATGCACCCGAGGTTACCTGGGACTCTTGTCTATTTCCTACCTCCTGGAGGATAGCTAAATAATCTTCATCAGGTTCATCTTCTTATTTAGCTTAAAGACAAAATCTTGACTCCTCTTTGGGATGTATAGGCTCCTCTCTCACATGACATCATTAGTCTCTCAACACTGGCTTCCATACCCCCAGTTTTCACTGAACCTAGGGAGTTGCGTGAAACCAATAGCAATGTTTGTTAACTATTACCAAAAGTTCTGTAAACTGTTTTTCTTTCACATTCACTCAATTTCCTTTTAACAAACACTAAGTAACCAGCATATTGCTGCTCCTGAGATGGGAACTCCCCACATCCTGATTCTATCCTGAAGAACTGCCTGCTCTGAGCACACTCTACCCAGTCCTGGAGTGTATAGACCTCTCTCATCTATGAACCGATGACATTAGGCACCAAATGTCTGGTGCTCCCTGTTGTGTAGAGTGTTCAAAGGAAAGAAATTCCAAAATTATTTTTAGGCTCTCTGGTAACAGGGAGGACCAGTTTCTGGGAACTAAACCTCAAATCTCTGTTCAGATTTGTTGATTCTACACAAAGGTTGTGTTTGGGGTACAACAAGGTCCTAGTGCCAAAGCCTCTTTGATCTATTCTCTATGTTCTCTGAAAGAAAGAATCACACCCCTGCAGTTCCAGTCCCTATTGTGCATTGTTTGCAGTAGCCAATAATCCAATACCTCCAAGCATGCCTGGATAGTACTGTGACAAAAGACATTCAATGGATGGAAATCCTATAGAGAAAACAACTATAAGTCATAGAAAACAATCACAGTTCCCAATTATGATTTCTTCGTGGTCTTGGAGCCTTGAACAAGGAACTAATACATTCTTCCATTACCCTACACACAGTGAGAAACAAAAATTAGAATTTTTTCATTCTAATGCTTACCTGAGATACACTGACTCTATGAAATTCCTACTACAAACTGTTTTGTCTTTAAGTGACTCATTGTGTCTTCAACGACATCACCTGTCACTTTACAAAGACTCCATGAATCTGTGGTCAGATTCCCTAAGTTGGACATGGAATTAGTGTGACAGCATGTTGTATAATCAAAGTGAGGGTCATGTAACATTGGACTTAAAGTGAGGATTTGGGCTCCCACTTCAGAACCTGGCTTGGGTTAATCAGCTGTTTTTCTTGCATAGGTTGCTTGATGGTCCAACACCTGTGTTAGCTATCACGGACATAGAGATGATCAAAAACGTACTAGTGAAGGACTGCTATTCTGTGTTCACAAACCGACGGGTAGGTAACTTTTTTAAGTGAAAAATTTTAAAGACTTGTTTTTGCTATTTTTATTTATATGTATATATGCATGTCTGTTGACAGAGGTTCTATCCTGCCCAGTCCTACAGCCATACAGTTCCAAAGAAACACACAGAAGCTTACATTAATTATAAACTGGTTGGCCTATTATCTTGGGTTTTATTGTTAACTAATTCTTACACCTTACAGTAATCCATAATTCTTGTCTGTGCTAGTCATATGGCTTGTTACCTTCTATTAGCAAGGCAGTCTCACCCTGCTTTCTCTATGTCTGGGTGAGGAATGCAGACTGAGTCTTTCCTCTTGAAAGAATTCTCCTCTTCTTGTCACCCCACCTCTACTTACTGCCTGATTGCTTCAACTATACTTTCTGCCTGACTACTGGCCAATCAACATTTTATTAAACCAGTACAACTGACAAACATTTAAAGAGTACAAGACTATTGTCCCACAGCATATGTCTATAAAAGTAAATGCCATACGTGTATAGGTTCCTGTGGAGGCAAAAAAAAAAAAAAAAACAAAAAAACAACAAAAAAAAAACGGGTTAAGATCCACTGGAGCTAATATTCCAAGCAGTTGGAGGGGCCTGACATGGGTGCTGGGACCTGGCTCCTCCAGAAGATCAACAAGCACCGTTAACTGTTGAACCATTACCCAAGACTCCCCTTTTTAAGAATACAAACCTTTATTTTGACCTATTGAATTTATTTTGGTTGCTTGCCTTGGTTTTTCAGAGACAGTGTATCTTGGTGTAGCTCTGACTATTCTGGGACTCACTCTGAACACATAGAGATCTGCCTGCCTCTGCCTCCTGAGTTCTTGGTATAAGAGTATGCACTACCACCTCTTTGGATACTTAGAGAATTTAAAAAATGAAATAAATATTGATTCACAGTGGTTTCAACAATAATATACAAGCAGGGTCTGGGTATTCATTTTGCTAATGAGGAAGTATAAATGTAATATATTATTGTAATCTACTTGTAGATGGACACTGTTGTCATCTAAATTGTGTCTACATTTCCTATTTCACAGGTCTCTTTATCTGTGTGGTACAGTGCAGTTTATCACAGGTCTAGATTAGTGAAGTCACAAACACAAAGAATAGAGAGCAGCTCCTTGCCCTCCGTGTACAGCCTGCCTTCTTCTCTCATTTTGTATCCATTTTCTTTCTCAGTTGTATTGTGTGGACAGTGTCAAGTTGATGACTAGTCACCTGGCCCTTTTGTGTGGATTTTCTTGTGTAAAAAAATATCCTTTTGAGATTAACTCTTAAATCTATGATTTGTGTTAAATTTTTGTGACGTATGATACATAGTTCAATATTCTCTTTTTTTAAACCATGGTTACCCCACTGTTCTGTTTGGAGAAACCTTGTGTTTCCCTCTTTCTACCCCCTGCATCCTGGGGAATGAACTCAGGTTGTTGGGCTTGGCAGCAAGCACAATTGCCTACTGAGTCATCTCTCTGGCCCTCATTCAGCTTTTGGACATGTGGTGGAGTTGGCTGAAGGCCTAGTTTACAACTGTTCTTCATCAAGGGAAGCCAGTTCCATTTCTTCCTGTTTGCTGAGTGCTTTAATATAAGGGCAGTTGGGAAACTCCATATTAGTATAAAGTATAAATGTAGAAAATACAATAAAGTTCTCACCAGGGAAATAGAATTATACTTTCCCTTTTATCACTGAAGAAAAAAAATAAAGAAAAATGATTCCTACTACACTATTCCGAAACAAGCAACCCCCAAACCAAATATACCAGGGTCTAGAGAGATGACTTAGTGGCTGAAAGCTCAGAAAGAGGGTCAGGGATTGGTTGTCTACATCCACATCCAGCAGCTCAAATCACATGTAACTCCTGCTTTAGAGATCCAACTCACTCCTCTGACCTCTGATTACACTGCATACATATGTGCATACATTCATACACACATGCACACATACATATACACAATACTAAAATAAATTTTGAAAAAAACCCAAAGATCAAATCCTTTAAGTGTCTCAGGCTAGGGAAATGGCTCTATCGGTAAAGGACCTGAGTGTAGATCCCCAGAATTCACATAAAAGCTTGGCAGAGCAGCACATATGTGTTTTTTCTGAGCTGTATTTGGAAATAGATGGATGGACCCTAGGGGCTTGCTGGCTAGCTACTCTAGCCAAACCAGACTCTTCTATATTCACTGAGACACCCTGCCTAAAAAAAAATACAATAGAGGTATAGAGGAAGATGTCAAACCTCTGTTCTCCAAATGAGAATGCACACCAGCGTTCTACTCTACACACACACACACATACACACACATACACACACAGAGAGAGAGAGAGAGAGAGAAACAAATGTTCTCCAAATGAGAATGCACACCAGCGTTCTACTCTACACACACACACATACACACACATACACACACACAGAGAGAGAGAGAGAGAGAGAGAGAGAGAAACAAATACATAAATGTGCATATGCGCACATGTGCACACATGCACACACCACATCAAGGCATCAATTTTCACATTGCTTATGTTGTAAATATAGAGCTGGAGAACTTGTGTGATACAAAGTTCACTTTGTATTTATACCCAAGTCATTTACCATCTACATAACTCTGGAGAATCTACTATGTTTTGTTCCCATCTTCTCTGCCCCCGCCCAACCCTGGAACTAATTTTTAAACCACAGGGAGATTTAAATTTACAAGGGTCCTGTAATAAAAAATGTTCAAAAGTTCAACAGGCAGCCCAGTGAGCACCTGATGTCTTAAAGGTTGTGAGGAAATTCTGACCCTTTTTGTATCTATGATGAGGCTTGATCCATAGTAAACAGTCACAAACTAATTGTTATACACCAATATCCACTTAGCACTTTGCAACCATAGTAAGGTCTGGATTGACAGAGAACAATATTTACATTTTTTTACTCTAGAGTTTTGGCCCAGGGGGAATAATGAATAAAGCCGTCTCTGCATCTAAGGATGAGGAGTGGAAGAGAATTCGAGCCTTGCTGACTCCCACCTTCACCAGTGGAAAACTCAAAGAGGTGACTAAAAGGACTGTTAGTTTAAATGTTCGTATGACTTGAGTCTTCACACCTAACAACCATGGGTGCCTTTGTGTTTTGTGCATAGATGTTCCCCATTGTTGAACAGTATGGAAATATTTTGGTAAAATACTTGAGAAGAGAGGCAGAGAAAGGAAAGACTTTCACCATAAAAGAGTGAGTTCTGGGAGAGGAAGGGCAACTGGGGCAGAAGAGTCATCCTTCTGTGTGTCCCACATGTCCAGCTGCTCCTTCTTCCCTTTTAGACACTGGATGACAAAATGTACAGTTGAAAAAGAAATGTGACAGTATTAAGTTCACAAGGGTAAAGGGTGGGTAATAGGGGAAGGTGCTTGGCCAATTGAGGTGGTTTCACCAGTCTTGCCCAAGAATATAAATTATTTCAGGCTTCCTGCTGAATGAGGTAAATTCCCACATCTTTATCTCCTCAGAGTGTTAGGGGCCTACAGCCTGGATGTCATCACGAGCACAGCATTTGGAGTGAACGTCGATTCCCTCAACAACCCAAATGATCCTTTTATGGAAAAGACCAAGAAGCTATTAAAAATAGATTTTTTTGATCCATTGTTAATGTCAGTAGGTATGTATGATGGTTCCTCTGCCTTTTGACCCAGTACATTGTATGTAGCCATGTTTGCAGCTCAGCCTTTCTCTTCCACACTCACCAAAACTAAGAGCTCTATTGGTGTATAATTCACCTGACATGTAATTCACAAGCTTATCATGTCGTACATAAAGGCACAATCCAATATTTAAGACAGAAAGACATGTACCTCCTTACTTTTGTTTCTGAACTCAATTTTCTTTTAGAGAGAGTCTCAACTAGCCTGGAAGTTGCATGTAAGTCAGGCTGGCTTTGAACTCACACTGATCCCATTACCTCTACCTCCTGAGTGCTGGGATTAAAGGCTAAAGACACTTGTCCTCTCTTTATTTTAGAATTATTTTATTTATCCTTTGACAATGTCATAAAGGTATACAATCTATCTTGATTATACCCTCCCCTAATTTGCACCCCCACTTCCCTCAGACACCCCAACACACCTTTCTCTCAATTAAATTTAATGTCCCATCCCTTTTTTTTTTTTTGGCCAAACAGTAAGTCTATCAAATTCTGCCTGCTAGGATGTTGACCAATATTATTGGTGTGATTCTTATGTAGGTGATCAGTTCAAGAGTGGGCCATGCCGTGTCCAGGATAGGGTATTTCACACTGTAAACGGAAACTGCTTGTTAGTTTCCTGGCCACAAAGATTCAAGTAATGACACAGAAGTCATATTAATTACATTATTTCTTGACCTATTAGCTCTGGCTTCTTATTGGTTAGCTGTTAAATCTTAAATTAACCCATTTCAATCATTCTGTATTTTACTACAAGGCTGTAGCTTACTAGGTAAAGTTCCAGTGTCTGTCTCCTTTGGCACATACATGGCATCTCCCTGACTCCGCATACCCTCTCTATACATCTCTGTTCAGATTTCCCATCTGGCTATATTCTGCCCTGCCACAGGTCCAATGAAGCTTCTTTATTAACCAATGGCAATAAAACATTCATTACCCACAGAAGAGAATCCCATATCATCACACCACCTGTCCTGGCCCTTACTTTACCCCCACATCTGCTTTGGTGACGTTCCTTGAGCCTGGAGTAAAGGGTGTGTTGATACAGATGCTCCATGTAGGGCTCAGCACTCAACAGTCACTTATTCTCAACACTCTGATCACTCAGGGGTCTGCACTGACGGATGATCTACGTGGCCTGATACCAATGTCAGCTACAGAGGACTTTGTTCTAGCCATTTTGCACATTTACACCATTGACCTTCAAGCAGCCTTGACTTAAGCAACCACCAATTCACTTTTTCTATATTTACATATTCTGCGTATTTCACATCCTTGGGATGATAGACTATACAGTCTCTGTGACAGGCCTCTGTCATTTAGAACACCATTAAGTGACATTACTGTAACTGTATCATATGTCTATGAATGAATAATGATTTATATTAGTTTATAGACATTGAAGTTAGTTTTATATGTTTGCCATGAATTTTGCTGCTATGAGCATTTCAATACAATGTTACGTTTAAATATTTGTTTTTATGTTTTGAGTATATTCAGAATTGTTGTTTCTGCATTACAAAGTAACCCCATTTTAACATATTAAACAACTAAACATATGTTTTCCACAGTAGCTACAGCATTTTCTATGTCTTCTGGAAATGCAGGAGAGTTCCAAGTTCTCCATGTCCCACCCAACACTTGGCTCTCCTATGACTTTGATCATTGCTGCTTAGTGGATATGCTGCAGACTGGACCTGTGGTTTTGATTAGAATTTCCCTAGTCCTAATGCAATTAAAAACCTAAGCTAGGTGTCTTAATGTCTGCTTTTAGATCATCTATCTTACATAGCTGAATTGCTTTAACATTTTTAAAAGATTTATTTATTTTTATTTTATGTGTATGGATGTTTTACCTCACACATGTGTACCACATGAATAAAGGGCCAGCCCAGGCCATGAAAGGGCACTGAATCTCCTGGAACTGGAGTTATGCATGGTTAAGAGCAGCTACATGGGTGTTGGGAATCAAATCTTGATCCCCTGCAAGTGCTGCCAGTTCTAACTATTGAGCAATCTCTCCAGGCCATGTAGTAATTTTTTGGTGTGTGTATGTGCTGGGTACAATTAGCAATTGCTTCATTTGGGGTTTTAATATTTTCTCTGTCAATTAATTTTCCATACGCAGCTCTTGTGTCCTTTTCCCTACATTTCATTCTCAACACCAAGGATCACCCTCTCCTTGCCTCCTTTTGAGCATTAACCCATATTCACACTTATACCTTTCACATATTTGCATTTTTCATTATAGGCTAGACTCTGGAACTGAGGGAAATCATGTGATTTTTTTCTATTTGAGACTGGTTACCTATCTTGGACTTTGACTTTACAGAGGTGCTGGGTATCAAATAAGAACCTGTGCTTGCACAGCAAGCATCTTATCAATGGGTCGTCTCTCCTGCCCTGGAGTTAGTTGTTTTAAATTTTTATTTTACAATGTAAAGTCTGATATTTGAGTTTTAAAAAATTAAGACTGTAAGCCTGTGGCTAAACTTTATTTGGACCTCCAGAACACAAATAATGACATGGAGACTTATTAATTATAAAAGCTTGGCCTTAGTTTAGGCTTGTTTCCAACTAGCTCTTATAACTCAATTGACCCATTTCTATTAATCTACCTTCTACCACATGGTTCATTACCTCTGGTCCATATGTACATCTGACTCCCAATTCCAAAGCCCTGGCTCCACATCTTTTTGGTGAATTACACCTCTCTTCTTCTCAGATGCCTCTCTCCTACTGGAAGTCCTGCCTATCCACTCCTGACTAGCTATTGGCCATTGAGCTCTTTATTAAACCAATCCAAAAGTGCCTTAGCAGAGACACATCTTCACAGTGTACAAAATGATTATCCCACAACATAAAACTCCCTGCACCTTTTCTCTATATGGTCTTGGTTTATCTTCATTTCATACTCTCTCAAGACATTTTAAACTTTTTTGCTACTTGAAGGAGATCACAAGATCTCACACATGCTAGGCAAGTATTCTGCCACAAAACTCTATCTCAATAAATTTTCCAGTTTCCTGCTGGATTTCAGGTTATTATGTGATAAGGATATTTACATAATTAATTTGCACAGAATTCCAATTTTCCAAATATCCTTTCTGGTACTAGTTTTGTTTGCATTGTACCAGCTGAAAAACAAATGCTATCTTGGCTGTACTTTATTTACTACTTACCAGCTAATAAGAAATTTACCTGTTTATCTACTTGTTTATTTATTAGCTTAAAAAATTTATTTATTTATTTATTTATTTATTTGTCTATGTGTGTGGACATGTGCTTTGGTGTTTACATGGCATGTGTAGATCAGAGGACAACTTACAGTAGTTGTTTCTCTTCTTCCACAGTGTGGGATGCAGGGATGAAGCTCAGGTTGTTAGTCTTTTCTGCAGGCTTTAGCTATTGACCATGTCAATGGCCCTGTCTGTATTTTGGATCCACACAAACTACAGGAGCAGAGTTAAATCCAAGAGTCAGAATTGTTCCTTTGACTACTCCTCAATGCAGAAGGAATATTATGGTGGTGACCCAGTGTGAGCAACATCACAGAGAGAATGGTTTGGTTGAGACACTGATGACTTATTCTTTAGATTGTTTCATAATTTCACTACATGAAACCTGTATTTCCACTAAAATTTTTTATTTGTCCATCCTTTCCAGTACTCTTTCCATTTCTTACACCAATATATGAGATGTTAAATGTCACCAGATACCCAAAGGATTCGATAGAATTCCTCAAAAAATTTGTGGCTAGAATGAAGGAAAACCGGCTGAAGTCTGGTGAGAAGGTAAAAAGTGGTGGTCTCCCAAGAGGTGCAGGGTTTGTAATATGTTGGGCTGTGGACATGTAGGCTGTGTGTTTCACTTCATCTATCACTAAAAGTAGATAGAAAAGGTTATATTTAGAGAGGAAAAAATGATATTTTTATTTCTGGGAGGGGAAAATTGGGAATTTTGAAAACCTGATTGAGAATAAGCCAGGAATTAACCCTTAGCAAAACAAATAAAATCAAGAGTGCACTGTATAAGAATTGGAAGAAGAAATGGCAAGGCATAGGACCAGCACAAGATAACACCAACAAATCTCCAAAATAGATGACGGAGGACCTCTCCAAATCCCATACCTCCAAGAGGAACTATTGGCCCTTAATGGCTGCAGAGAGAGAGTGTAGCTGCCAATAGGTTTTCTTGTGCACTAGTGAATGACCCCACAGAGAGGGACATATAGGCAGCACTTGTACTCAGTGGGTTATTAAAAAAAAAGAAGTCATAAAGTTTGGAAGAAGAAATGTTACAAGGGATCTAGAAGGAATCGAATGGAGGAAATGGTGGGGTGGGTATGACTATATCTCATTGTGTGCATCTATGAAACTCTCTAAGAACAGATAAAAATGATTGAAACAAGGGAAATACTACCTTCATCTCCTACAAAAACATTTTCAAAAAAATCAATATTATTTTTTAAATTTATGTCTATTGTGATTTACTGTAAAGTGGTTGATAAATCAGCTAGATTGCTTCTGGGTTCTGTTACAGTTGCTTTTGTTCTTTAAGGACTAAGCAACACTAACCACGCTTGTGAATTTAAGGGAGCTACATTCTAAGAAATAAGAGTGAGTTTCTGCACTCCTGATCTAGCTCTGACCTCTGACCTTACCACTGACCTTCTGTTTTTGCAAATTCTCTTTCTGCTTCCAGCACCGAGTGGATTTTCTTCAGCTGATGATGAACACTCAAAATAATTCCAAAGACAAAGTGTCTCCTAAAGGTAACCAAGGACTCCCTGGTCTACGAACAAGGAAGTTCTCAGGGAGTGGTCACATCACTCAGAAAATGATTGGGAAGGTTTTCTAGCAGAAGAATACCTCTGTCAGGTTACTGAAAGAAGGACATGGCTATTATCAGTGTGGAATTTTCTAGAAGCACATGGGCATAAGTTTGTTCCAAACAAGAAGGGTAGCCATGATAGGAGTGTTCAGTGGTCTTTTTATGTCACCTAGGTCTACACAAGTACTATTTCCGTCTCTCCCAGCACACTGACCAGGAACTTGACCCAGACATCTAAATTTAAACATTCAGTCAGGAAGCATGTGCACAAATGGCGCTTATGCTTTCTGGGAGTCCCTCCTGTGCATGTGTTCTCTACCTTATTCTATAGTGATTATTTACTTCTCTTTGTATATTAAAAACATTGCATCTGGGGAAAGCCTCTTTGTATAAGTGCATTGGTTCTCTTCATTCATCCACATACTTAACAATTACTTTTTATCTTCTTTGGATACTAGAGGTATGTGTACATGAGTGTGTGTACATGTTTACACCCCTATATCTCTGTGGATTCCAGAGAAAGGCACAAAGTATCTTTCTCAATCACTCCCTGCCTTATTTCCTCCAGATGGAGTCTCTTATTGAACCTGAAGCTAGGCTGGCAGCCAGAAGGTCTCTATGATCCACAGAGATGGGGCTACAGGACTGTGTTACCACACAGGATTTGACATGGGGACTGAGGATTCAACTCAGGTTCTCAGGCATGTGCAACAAGTGTACATACCTATTAAGCCATAGCTCTAGCCTCCCATCTATGTTTATGTTTTAATTTAAAACCATTATTACTATCGTGTTTTTTAATTTCCAGACTTTATTCTAGATGTGTACATAAGAAGGTAATGTAAAGGGAGTCTTCCATTCTTACCTATTCCCTTATATCTAGTGCATACAATTGCTTATATGTAGTAATATGATCTTCTAGGTCCCAAATTTGCTTTTTAAAGTCATCATGTATTTCATTTGGAATTCTCTCCAGTTTTTCCACTTTAAACCCTTTCATGTGATCAACTAACTTCAAATTGGTCCATATGTCCTGCTCCTTTTCAGACCAGGTCTCATGTAGCCCAGGCTGGCCTCATAATCATGGTGTTCCTGAGAATGACCTTTTAACTTCTATCCTACCATGCCTAGTTTATACAGTACTGGGGATTGAGACCATGGCTTTATTCACGACAGGCTAGCTCTCCACCTACTGAGCTACATATCCTCTGATCTTGTATTTCATTTTTGAGTTCTAAAATAGATATTAACTTTAAAAATACCCGCTGATGGTGGATTTGTAGTCCAGTTTCAATTTAGTATCAAGGACTTACACTAATTGAGAAAGAAACTTTACCCACAGCAGAGTCACAGCACTCATGGCAAAGGGTTTACAACTGTGTGTAACTCTAGTTATATGGACTCCAGGCCATGGTCTGCCCTTGTGCACATGTGAGAACACACACATATAGATAATTAAAAATAAAATTAAAATTAAGATTCTTAACCTCCATCAAAGGTGAAAAATTAAAATTAAAATTCTTAACCTCTGACAAAGGACTGTAGTTCAGTTCCCAGCACCTACCTCAGAAAGCTCACAATGTTCTAAAACTCCGTGTCTAGGAAATCAGATGCTCTCTCCTGGACACCATAGCCATACCAAACACACAAATGGCACCCATTCACAGACACAAATACACATACACAAACATATATGTAGGCAAAACACCTACACACATAAACTAAAACAACTTAAAAACCAATTAAAATGTGTTGTAAATGTTTAGGTCCTTTGTTATGCTTAGTTCAACTTTGCATCTACTGAGAACTCAACAGGACAATGATGACTCGTTGAAAATCAACCAAAAATACCAGACAGACACAAATATATATAAATAAAAAATAAAAATAAATCTTAAAAACAGAATAAGCTACATGTCTTGAATCTGCCCACTGATGAGGAGAAGGAATGTAGCATAAATCTTGGGACATCATGATTGAAGCAATCTTTTCCTTCTCTGGCTGTCACATGGATGTCAGGGTGATAACGGGCCCAGGGTGACTGAGGGACTTCTCCATATTTCTCTCTAGGGAAACAGGAGCCTTGTTTGGTTATCTCCTTATCTCCTCTGTGTTGGTACACCCTGACCTGACTTCCTGAAATATTTTCTTACTTTCAGTTCTGTCTGATGTAGAAATCATGGCCCAATCAATTATCTTTATTTTTGGTGGCTACGAAACCACCAGCGGCACCCTTGCCTTTGCCCTGCATTCACTGGCCACTCACCCTGATATCCAGAAGAAACTGCAGGAGGAAATCGATGTGGCTCTGCCCAATAAGGTGAATGGACGGTGATTGGAATAGAAGGGAAAAAGACATACCTTCTTATCACAAAAGGGTGTGTGTGTGTGTGTGTGTGTGTGTGTGTGTGTGTGCATAGATCATAGACCTTCACTGGGTATTTTTCTAAATCACTCTCCACCATGGTTTTTGACACAGGTATTCTCTCTGAATCTGCAGATCATCAAATTGGTTAGGCAGTCAGGCCAATGATCACCAGGCATGCCCTGTCTCTGCCCCTTCCCTCATACTGCAGCGATTATAGATGTGAGCCACTATGTCTGGCTTTATGAATGATATGTATCTGAACTCAGGATTGCACACTAGACAATTCACAAATTGAGATATCTTTAAAGCCCAAGTGATAGTCATCCTAACCATTCTGTAAGAGACTGGACAGATAGCTCAATGGTTAAGAGCATTGGTTGCTCTTTCGTAGATCCATCCAGGTTTGATTCCCAGTACCCAAATGGCAACCCTCGACTATATATAATGTCAATCACAAGGGATCTGATACCCTTTCTGACTTCTGTGGACATTGTGCTTATGTGGCACACATACACATATGTAGACAAAACAGTTATACTCATAAAATAAAACAATTTAAAAATCCTTTAAAATGTGTTATAAGTGAGTATGGCCTTTGCAATGCTCAGCTCAATTTTGGAGTTACTGAGAACTCAACAGTACAATGAATATGGATTGAAAGGTAATCTGAAATCCAAGAACAAACCTTTTTCTTTCTTCCCAGGCACCTCCCAGCTATGATAAAGTGATGGAGATGGAGTACCTTGACATGGTGTTGAGTGAAACCCTCAGATTATACTCAATTGCTGATAGACTTGAAAGAGTCTGTAAACAAGATGTGGAAATGAATGGTGTGTTTATTCCCAAGGGGTCAGTAGTAATGATACCGATTTTTTCTCTTCACCGTGACCCACAGTACTGGCCAGAGCCTGAAGCATTCCGCCCTGAAAGGTACTAGAATCCCAGTAGTGGGAACCCACTATGAACTCTGCTGGGCTGTATATACTATAGTGTCTCTTATGAAAAGATGATCTAAATGTGATTTAGTATCCATTTGCATTCTGTGTAGAGAATGACAGAGAAAGGGGGGAAAGGGAGAGGGGAAGAGAGATGGGAAGAAAAAATGAGAATTTAAGTACATTATTTTAATTCTCCTTCATCAAGTAACAAATGACCAACTTAAGTGTGACGTAGGAACCTTCTTTCCTTCAGTCTAAGTGACACATGCTTTTGAGAGATGGAACCCAGCATTATCCTGAAGAGACTTTTGGAGTTTAGACACATATTCTCCCATTTGTTTTAATTCTTTGACAATAGCATGTATGTAAAGAGTATTTTGGTTATTTTTTTCCTCCTGTCACTTCTCCCTTGAACACTTGTTGAATCCTTGCTTGTCCCCATCAAGTCTTCCTCCTCTATTCATGTCGTCCTGTTTTCTTGTGACTCATGATTTTAATTGGGGTTGTTTGCATACATTTAGGTCTAGGAGATATTTACTACAGAGTGTACAACTCACCAAGAGCTACACAATTAAAAAGAACCTCAGGAACCATTAGTTGTCAACAGTTCTTCACAGATGTGGTTTCAAGGACTCCCTCCCCCATCCTTGATGGAATGTATCAACACAGTCTAGCCTTGCATAGGCGACCACAGCTGCTGGGAGTTCATGAGTACAATGGCTGTGTCAGGTCCAGAGGATAGTGTTTCCCAGCACCCCTTTCATTCTCTGGCTCTTACCTTATTCTGATCCCTCTTATGAGATGTTATCTGAGCCTTGGAGGGGATGATACAGATATTTCATTAAGTGCTGAGCACTCCACCATCACTCATTCTCAGCATTTTGACCAGTTATGAGTCCCCATGTTAACTGTCTCCAACTGCAATCAGAAGCATCTCTGACCAAGACTAATAGCAGCTCTAGTTTTTGAGTATAAACAAGAATATTCAGAAGTCAGTTTGATACCATGACCACTTAGCAAAACAACAATAGTACATTCAACCCTAGTGCCTATAACCTCCATAACCATTGGATTTTCAACAGATTTACAGTATCAGGCATTAATTCCCCCTGTAAATTGGAACTTCGATCCAATCAGACAATGGTTCATTACCCCTACCACATAACACTAGTGAACACATAGGATGCATTTTCTGTCTAAAGCATTTGTCTTATCTCACATATGGAAATTTTTTTAGGGCAAGGGGGACAGAAAGGACTTTTAATGTACAATTTTCAGAGCCAAATACCTGGAAGCAGTTCAGTGAACCTTTCCTAATCTACCTGTATGTCTGGTTAAATGTCTAAAGGTAAATTCATGTATGTAGCTCTTACGCTTCTGTCATTTGCTAACTTGTCATTACTGTGTGGCTCCAGGTTCAGCAAGGAGAACAAGGGCAGCATCAATCCTTATGTATACATGCCCTTTGGGAATGGTCCCAGGAACTGCATTGGTATGAGGTTTGCTCTCATGAACATGAAACTTGCTCTCACTAAACTCCTGCAGAATTTCTCTTTCCAGCCTTGCAAGGAAACGCAGGTGAGGAAAAAAACTGTCTCTGTAAATTATGTTTTATGGGAGACATTTATTAACTAAAGGTTCTGTGTATAAAATCAAATCTGTTTGTTTGAGGTTTGCTGACTCGTTTTAGGGCCTAATGAGTTATTTGTCACCAGGGAAGAATTGAGGGGCCTCTGGTGCTGTGTCAGTATAGAGTACAACTGTAGCATTATGAAGAGTTAGTGCAGGCCAGCATGACAGGATTATGTGCATTCCATTTGTAGTTCCAGTCATGTCCACTGAAAACTGGTATGCCGTGTGCCATAAAGCAGTTCCGTG
Source organism: Myodes glareolus (assembly GCF_982192425.1). NCBI lineage: Eukaryota > Metazoa > Chordata > Mammalia > Rodentia > Cricetidae > Myodes > Myodes glareolus. The sequence goes on along the minus strand of NC_142027.1, from coordinate 99,698,806 downwards.
ATCATGACTTCATGTTTGTTGTGCAGTGCACTCTACTTCCAGAACTCACAGAAGCCCTCCTCTGACAGTCCTGTCAACTACTGGCTGTGCATTAGAATCACTGATGAGCTTTACAACTCATATATGTTTCTCAAATTGTAAAGAGCTCACCTGTCATGCACAAAGACCTGGTTCCCATCCCCAGAATTGCGTGAAGCAGCTCTGGGGAAGCATACCTGTAATCCCTGTACTCAAAAGAAAAAGGCAAGATGATCAGAAATTCAAGTAATCCTCGACTACATAGTGAATTTGAAGCCTGCAGGACCTACAGAATACCCCATATCAAAAGCAAAAACAGGGGAAAAAAACAAAAACAGAAATTCGTAATTCCTGGAGATCATGTCTTAAATCTTAAAATAATTTACCCAGAGTGTGACTTTAAAAGCCCATCTTTGGCTTTGCATGTGATGCCAAGTTGAGAATCATTATTGTAAAACATAAATGAATGTTAGAGCTCAAGTGATGGTGTATTGGTTAAGAGTACATCTACTCTTTTTTTGTTTGTTTGTTTGTTTTTGTTTTTGTTTTTTTAATATTTATTTAGTATGTATACAAACAAACCAGGCTCCCACAAAGTCAGTCCATGCAGTAGAATCAAAACCCAGTGCCATTGTCCTTGGCTTCTCAGTCAGCTTTCACTGACAGCCACATTCAGAGAGTCCGGTTTGATCACATGCTCCATCACTCCCAATCCAGCTGGCCTTGGTGAGCTCCCATTAGATCAGTCCCACCATCTCAGTGGGTGAACACACCCCTCGCGGTCCTGACTTTCTTGTTCATGTTCTCCCTCCTTCTGCTCCTCATTTGTACCTAACCAAATCCAAGAACACATCCACGAAATTATACATTATGATCAAGTAGGCTTCAACCCAGAGAGGCAGGTTTGTTTCAACATATGAAAATCTATCAACGTAATACATCATATAAATAAACTGAAGGAAAAAAATATAATCATTTCATTAGATGCTGAAAAAGCATTTGACAAAATTCAACACCCCTTTATGATAAAGGTCTTGGAGATATTGGGGATACAAGGTTCATTCCTAAATATAATAAAAGAAATATACAACAAGCCGACAGCTAACATTAAATTAAGTGGAGAAAAACTCAAAACCATCCCACTAAAATCAGGAACATGACAAGCCTGTTCACTCTCTCCATACCTCTTCAATATAGTGCTTGAAGTTCTAGCAATAGCAATAAGACAAGACACTACTTAAAATTTTAAAAGAATATGATAGGACATTTAGAGAAAGCATTTACATTTTTCTGAACAATTTGTTCCTGTTTCATGTAAAGGGATGGCTAAAATTTATGAGATTTGTGTATTTAAAATGTGGCTTCTCTTTGTCAATTAGTTTTATTGAATGGATAGAGGGATGGAAATATTTGTTCTGTGATTTGTGGTTTAAGGAAATTATGTAGCTTTGTCAACACACAACCTCAGTTATTTTACTACTTTTCTCCCTAAAGCATTTAAATCATAAGCATGTACAGAGATTTAGACAGACAAAGCAAGGGTCAAGTTTTGAGAGCCAATGGCACATCTATCAAAGGCAGATGCTGTTGCAAGCTCCAGACATCTTAAATTTGACACCTCTCTATCTCCATAAGAACTTTGTTCCCCTCATTTTCTTGTGACCAAAAGATTATTCCACTGCTCCCCTCCATCTCTGAATAGCATGAGACTAAGGCACCACTGAAAACATGGGAGGACTCTGAATTCTTCATTTATCCCATCTTTGAAAGCCAAAATAGATGCTAGGAAAGCAAGCAAATATCGGTCCTCCTAAAGACTTATCTAAATGGACACAACTGTACTAGTGACATATGATCTAGGCTGTGAGGACTGTTCATAGCGTGGAAATGTATCCTCTCAAGGCTAGCTTGCAAACGTCAACAAACAAAAAATAACTTTTCAGGACTTAAAAAAAACAATATGACATAGTAACTAAGAATCAGGCTCAAATATATTAAATTGGCCAGGCTTAGAGGGCAGAACTCATCTCTGTGATGTCAAGGCCTGCCTCATCTACACAATGAGATTCAGGGAAGACACAGCTACAGAATGACACCCTGTTTTGACAAAAAATAGAACCAAACAAAAATTAAAGTTTAAAAATTATGACAGTTTTACTCTAAAATGGTATAAGACAGAAATAATATAAGTAAGCATGGCTTCATCTCAAGCCCTGTATACAGTAGAGTCTCAATAAAAATATTTCCTTATGCATATTTGCAAACATTCTTTCATCATCTAATGGACACAGCTTGGAGATAAGGAAGTCCAAGCATATGACCTCAAATGCAGCTTAGATGTCCCTGCAAAACATCATTCTGAAAGGTTTTTACTTTTCTTTATGGGTTGATGTTGGCTCACTCATTGATTCTCAATATTTTTTCTTCCATGGTTGCAGATTCCTTTGAAATTACACAGAAAACCACTTCTTAAACCAGAAAAACCCATTGTTCTAAAGGTTGTACCACGGGATGTGCTCATAACTGGAGCATGACTTTCCCTCAAGGAGTCTGCAGTGTTCCTCTTCAGGTGGTGTCTAAGAACATTGGAATCTTTAATTTACTTCATGAATAAAGCCCAGATGAAGATGAGGATTAATCAACTGGACTTGGTGCATGGTTAAGGTTTCAGTATATCCATTGAACTTTCTAATTATGAAAATAAAGGAGTAAGTCACAAAACAATCCCACACCAGTTTGGAATTGTGATTAATAAAGGTGTTATTTATTTAAAGGGGAAAACTTGCAGATCACCATCCTAGACAACAGACCCTGCACAACAGGAAAAGAGTCTTGTAGCCAGAAGCAGAGTCCAAAGCAAGAGAGGGAGCACACGGCTACAGCCTCTTTTTCAAGCCAAAGAGACCACGCCCAAGTGTGCTGGTATCTTAAAGGCTATCAGCTGAAGGAGCTCCCGCAGCACCTCCCCTTTTGTTTAAGTAAGAGAGTTCCAAATCTACTACAAAATTATATACAATAAGAACATATTAACCTATTCTAACTATTTTAAGTCTTGTATAATAAATAACTTGGCCAAGTCATGAGAGGAAAGTAACTACATTTATCTAGTCTTCAACTCCATTGAAGATCCGAGAAGGGAAACAATGTTACTTGAGTTATTAGGAAGTACAATCAAACAACTTCCAAAACATGCAACAAATCACAGAGACAACTGGCTACCTGGGCAATCACCCAAAGTCACGTTTGCAACACTGAAGCAACCAACTTTGGCTAAGGCCTAGAATAGCTGCCAGATTATTTTTAAAGGCAAGAAAAATTTCAAAACCTTCTTACTCTGTCTTAGCAAGATTTGACAGTTCTGCTTATCCATTTCCAGATGCTATGTATTTTGACAGTAGTTGAGGTATGGGCAGTTCCTTGCCCAGAGGCCGGTTTTGCCAAGAAGAAGACAAGCTCCAAGTAGAGTGTCTTTGGTACTCAACAATCTCTCGGGAATAGATCGATGTTGCCAGGAGCAATTGTGTCTCGCTACCACAGAACTCTAAGTTAGATTAAATGCCGTTTTCTACAGCTCTTTGAAAAGGTTGAAGATTATCTATTTATACAGAATATAATCTGTATGTATCTAAAAAACCTGATTAACTATAAATATGACAAACATAGATGACTATTGATCTATAATTCTTAATACCTATCTAACTTAAAGACTAAGACAATAAACAGCTGTGCAATAAATGAGGACAATGACCTCCAAATGTAAACAATGTACAAGTATCTTGATCTGAGGTAAAAATATACACTGCAATATGATAAATATATATATATATCAATACATAAAAATGTTTTAAACAGAGGTAGAAGCATGCATGCATACAATATTCAATATAATTTAACTTTGTATCCATATACAAAAATCTATGCCAATGTAATTGTCTATAAACAATAACTCACAAATACCAATCTATTATCCCATCATCGAATTTTCCCTTTTTTTTTTCAAAAGATCATCGAGCTTATAAAATTTCTCCCCCAACCCTCAACCATATACCAGTTATAATCAACCCCTAAATGATGTACCTAAACACAAGGACAAACTTTTCTGGGAGAGGGGACATCATCCTCTAGAATTACTTCCAGTTGTCACAGGGACTACGTTCTTTCTAGGGGATCCTGTGAAAGTAAAATTATCATTAAATTTCAAAATTAATGTCTGGTAAGATTATAAATAGTCTCTGAGTATTTTGTGGAGGTCTGGCCAGAATGTTGTAAAAGATGTGTACCATTTCAGCTAACCAAGTTGTAACCATCTTGTGCAGCTGGTACCCAAAACAGGTCTTGTAGTAGCGCTATCAGTATCATGACGTCATATCAACCAGGTGGAGTTGTTGTTATGGGGCCCCATCTTCTTCCTGGAAACTTCAAAGATTACTGCAGGAAAATTCATTGTTCACTGTGGAAAACTTAAACATTAATTATATAGACATATACAGACATATATATTCAATGAAAAGTATGATAGATATGAAGAAAAGCAAAGACATTTCTAAATTCTTTTTGCCTTCTGTCCCATATCATGTCTCTTGACATGAGACAGAAACTCTGGGTTTTTTCCTCTTAACAACAGGCTTGAAATTAGAGAGGGACTGAGCCAGAGTTTAGTTCCAAATCCAGCTCTATATACTCATGAATACAAATAAACAAAGGTATATATACATTGTTACTTACAGAACCTATTTAATTTTCTTGGTGATCCATTGTCGACGTCTAGTGTGTTGAGGTCCCTGGGTAAGGGTCTCGAACAAACCAGGACACAGGGGATACAGAGCAAAGGCAGCACTTGCAACTGCAGGCTGCACATTTATTAAGCAATCCTTTTTAACACTTTGGAAACAATTGCTTCAGTCAACAGTTTTATCTAAAAGAGGAACTATAGATCATGAGTTACCCAAGATCTTATTTAGATTATGCACACAAAGAAGCTTAATGAAGCAAGGGTGGTCTGGGGGCTTGCAAGACATCCTGGCCTATTTTAAACAAGGGTCCTCAGAAATGTTATCTCACTGTCCCAATCTATTCTAAGATTTCCTCTAGTAAGCAGAACAGCTGGTTCAAGCTGAGACTGTGCCTCAGGGCAGCTACTTCCGCAAACCACAGGGTATGTAAACTTGCAACTTAGAAGCAAGGCCAGAGGACTTGTAACTCTGAAATGTTCCATAGCATTCCATGAAACTTCTCTTAGATTCCAAGGCAGTACTCAACACCTTCCCTGGCGCAGGTGGCATGATTCCTGCACCTTATATCACAGTCTTCAAATCTCTAAAATCCATATTGGGTAGTAATTTTTCCCTTCTGTCAGTATTCAAATATCCAGGATCCCTTGCATATTTTGAAGATGAGTGTTCTCCTACGGGGATAAGAACAGAATCCTGCCCCCATTCTATATGTTTTTCTTACCACCTGTATGATTATCATCACTGTGGATGAGTTGTCATTTCTCCTTTCCAAGAGGTTTTTCTTCTTCAAACTGAATCTTTATTAATTTTGATGGTATCCTGTGGAAACAAGACCAAAACCCTTCCCTAATACAACACATCTCCTGGCTTCCATTGCGAAGTCAGCACATCCTTGAAATAAACTGGTTGATTTAGTTCAGCAGACTTTTCCATTATCCAATGTCTTTCTGACACTGTTGTCCCTTTCTCATTAGCGTGAAGAAAATTCAAGGTTAACAAGGCATTATGCAGTCTATTTCTGGGGGCATTTTCGACCCCGTTGTTTAACATATTTTTTTATAGTTTGATTTGATCTTTCTATGACTGCTTGACCCGTAGGATTGTGTGGTATACCTGTAACATGCTTAATATTATAATAAGCAAAAAAAAAATTTCATTTTCCTAGAGACATAATCTGGACCACTATCTATTTTTATTTGTGCAAGTATACCCATGATGGCCATAATGTCTAATAAATGTGTGATTACTGAAGTAGCTCTTTCTGAGCTTAAGGCAGTTGCCCATTGAAAGTCTGAATATTTGTCAATGGTATGATGTACATATTTAATTTTCCAAATTCTGCAAAGTGGAACACATCCATCTGCCAGATTTCATTCCTTTGAGTACCCTTCAGGTTAGTTCCTGCATGTAGCGGTGTTTGGTCATATAAAGAGCAAGTAGGGCATCTCTTTATAATCTCATTAGATTGTTGTCATGTAATAGAAAACTCCATGTTGCCATGTAATAGAAAATAGAATGTGGCTGGCAATGAAGGCTGACTGAGAAGCCAAGGACAATGGCACTGGGTTTTGATTCTACTTCATGGACTGGCTTTGTGGGAGCCTAATCTCTTTGGATGCTCACCTTCCTAGACCTGGATGGTGGGGGGAGGACCTTGGACTTCCCACAGGGCAGGGAACCCTGACTGCACTTAAGACTGGAGAGGGAGGGGAAGGGGAGGAATAGGAGGGAAATGGGAGGCAGGGAGGAGGTGGAAATTTTTAATAAATGAAAAAATAATCAAAACAAAAAACATACAGAATAAAGAAAGAATATTAAGAGCTGCAAAGGAAACAGGTCAAGTAACATATAAGGTAAACCTATCAGAATTACACCAGACTTCTCTATAGAAACCATGAAAGCCAGAAGGTCTAGGATAGATTACTGCAGACACTAAGAGACCATGGATACAAGCCCAGACTACTATACCCACATAAGCTTTCATTCACATTTGATGGAGAAAACAAGATATTCCATGACAAAAATAAATTTAAATAATACCTAGCTGCAAACTCCACATTGCAAAAAGTACTGAAAGGAAAACTTCAACCCAAGGCAGCTAATTGCACCCACAAAAACACAGACACCTGTTAACCTCCCACCAGCATAAGTCAAGAAAAAGAAAACACACAAACACTACTACCAAAAATTAACCGGAGTTAAAAATCACTGTTCATTAATATTGGTTAATATCAATGGATTAAATTCACCTATAAAAAGGCACAGGTTAAGAAAATGGATACAAAAACAGGATTCAGCATTCTGTTGTTTACAAGAAACACACCTCAACCTCAAAGACAGACACTACCTCAGAGTAAAGAATTGGGAAAAAGTTTTCCAACCAAATGCACCCAAGAAACAAGTGGGTGTAGCTATTCTAATAAATAATGAAGTTTATTTCAAACTAAAATCAATCAGAAGAAATGGAAAAGGACACTTTATATTCATAGCAGGAACAATTCATCAAGATGAAGTCTCAATCCTGAATATCTATGCCCCAAATAAAAAAGCACCCATATCTGTAAAAGAATCATTACTAAAACTCATATCACACATCAAACCCCACAGACTATTCGTAGAAATTTCAACACTCCTCTCTTGCAAATGGGCAGGTCAACAAGACAGAAACTTAACAGAGAAATAAGAGAACAGGTGTAATGAATCAAATGGACTTAACAGACATCTATAGAACATTCCACCCAAACACAAAAGAGTATACCTTCTTCTTAGCATTTTATGAAACCTTCTCTAAAATTGATCACATACTCAATAACAAAGCAAACATCCACAGATACAAAAAAGTTGGAGTAACCACCTGTGTCTTATTGGATCATGGAGTAAAGTAAGAATTTAATAACAATAATACCCCCAGAAAGCTTACAAACTCATGGAAACTGAACAGTCAACTATTGATCCACCCCTGGGTCAAGGAAGAAATAAAGAAAGAAATTAAAGTCTTCCTTGAATTCAATGAAAATGAAGACACAACATACCCAAACCTATGGGACACTATGAAAGCAGTGCTAAGAGGAAAGTTCATAGCACCTCGTGCTCAAATAAAGAAATTTGAGAAAGCTCACATTAGTGACTTAACAGCACAATTGAAAGCACTAGAACAAAAAGAAGCAGATTCACCAAGGAGGAGTAGAAGACAGGAAATAATCAAATTGAGGACTGAAATCAACAAAATAGAAACAAAGACAACAATACAAAGACTCAATGAAACAAAGAGCTGGTTTCTTGAGAAAAGCAACTGAAAGACCCCCGTGGGCGTCTTCCTTCGGGAGAGACCCCATGCCCAAAGATCAGTCGAAAACACGCAGCCGGATGCAAACAGCAAGAGGTTTATTGGATACGCAGGTACCTGGGGCGACAAAGTCTCTCGAAGGACTTGCGCGCCTGCAGGTTGGGGGTGAGGGGTTCTTATAGGAGAGCAAAAAGCGAGGTTTACAGAAGCAAGATGCAGGGTGGTAAATTCTTAACCTTAATAACAATGAAGGGACTACTCAGCGGTTTACTGTTCCTCCTATCCTGCCCCCCTTTCCGGGCTGGCGACTAGATGTCTGATTGCACAGCCCCTGACTCGTGACTCAGGCCTCGCAATCCTCTCTTGAAGTCTTTGTTCCTACTCAGGCCTCGCAATCCTCTCTTGAAGTCTTTGTTCCTACTCAGGCCAGTCCATAAATCCCCTGTCCTGCAGCCAGATAAGGCTGTCCTTGCTCTAATCTCAGGTATCTTTGCTTAGCATTCCGGAGGCCCTGAACTGAGCTTGTTATTTGTGAATCCTTTGCAAAACGGTATAACTGTGGCTAAAACGAGTTGGGGTCCTTCACAACAAGATAGAGAAATCCTTTTCCAAACTAACCAAAAGACAGAGAGAGAACACTCAAATTAACAAATCCAGAAATGAAAAAGGAGCATAACAACAGACACTGAAAAAATCCAGAGAATCATTAGGTCATACTAAAAAAAAAAATCCATACTCCAAAAATTGGAAAATGTGAAAAAAATGGACAATTTTTTAGATAAATACCATATACCAAAATTAAATCAAGACCAGGTGAACAATTTAAATAGACCTATAAACTGCAAAGAAATAGAAAGTGTCATCAGAAACCTCCAAACCAAAAATTCCCAGGGCCTGATGATTTTAGTGTAGAATTCTACCAGAACTTCCAAGAAGAGCTAATACCTATACTCCTCAAAGTGTTCCACATAATGCAAACAGAAGGGACGTTGCCAAACTCTTTTAATGAGCCTACAGTTGCCCTGATATCAAAACCACACAAAGACTCAACCAAGAAAGAGAATTACAGACTAATCTCACTCTTGAACATGGATGCAAATATACTCAATAAAATATTGACAAACCGAAACCAAGAAACCATCAAAAAAATTATCCACCATGATTAAGTCGGTTTCATCCCAGTGATGCAGGGCTGCTTCAACATAAAAAAAATCTATCAATGTAATCCATAAAAATAAACTGAAAGAGAAAAACCATATGATCATTTCACTAGATGCTGAAAAAGCATTTGACAAAATTCAACACCACTTTATGATAAAGGTATTGGAGAGATTAGGAATACAAAGATCATATCTAAATATAATAAAAGCAATATACAGCAAACCAACAGCTAACATCAAATTAAATGGAGAGAAACTCAAAGCTAATCCACTAAAATCAGGAACAAGACAAGGCTGTCCACTCTCTCCATATCTCTTCAACATAGTGCTTGAAGTTCTAGCAATAGCAATAAGAAAACATAAGGAGATCAAGGGGATTCAAATTGGAAAAGAAGAAGTCAAACTTTCATTATTTGCAGATGATATGATACTGTACATAAGTAACTCTAAGATCTCTACCAGAGAACTCCTACAGCTGATAAATCCCTTCAGTGATGTGGCAAGATACAAGATCAACTCAAAAAAATCATTAGCCCTCCAATACACAAAGGATAAAGAAGCTGAGAAGAAAATCAGAGAAACATCACCTTTCATAATAGCCATAAACAGCATAAAGTATCTTGGGGTGACACTAATCAAGGAAGTGAAAGATCTATTTGACAATAACTTGAAGTCTTTGAAGAAAGAAATTGAAGAAGACACCAGAAAATGGAAAGATCTCCCATGCTCCTGGATTGTTAGGATCAACATTGTAAAAATGGCAATCCTACCAAAGGCAATCAATCTATAGATTCAATGCAATCCCCATCAAAATCCCAACAAAATTCTGCACAGACATTGAGAGAACAATAATCAACTTTATATGGAAAATCAAAAATCCAGGATAGACAAAATAATTGTATACAATAAAGTAACTTCCGGAGACATTACCATCCCTGACTTCAAACTCTATTACAGAGCTACAGTAATGAAAACAGCTTGGCATTGGCAGAAAAACAGAGACATTGACCAGTGATATTGAATCGAAGACCCAGATATTAATTCCCACACATATGAACACATGATTTTTGACAAAGTAGCTAAAATTATACAATGGGAAAGCATTTTTTACAATTGGTGCTGGCATAACTGGATGTCAACTTGCAGAAGAATGAAAATAGATCCATATCTATCACCATTCATAAACCTCATGTCCAAATGGATCAAAGATCTCAGTATAAATCTGACCACACTGAACCTAAATAGAAGCCTGTAATGCATGGGCACAGGATACCACTTCCTACATATAACCTCAGTAGCACAGACAGTAAGAACAACAATAAATGAATGGAACCTCCTGAAACTGAGAAGCTTCTGTAACACAAAGAACTCAGTAAATAAGACAAAAAGGCAGCGACTGTATTGGAATGGATCTCCACCAATCCCCCATCAGACAAAGGTCTAATCTCCAAAATATATTAAGAACTCAAGAAACTAGACATTAAAATTCTAAATAAGGAACTCAAGAAACTAGACATTAAAATTCTAAATAACCCAATTAAAAATGGGGTACTGAATTGAACAGAGAATTCTCAACAGAAGAAGTTCAAATGGCCAAAAGACATTTAAGGATATGTTCATCTTCCTTAGCTATCAGGGAAATCTAAATCAAAACAACTTTGAGATAGCATCTTACACCTGACCCTTTAGAGAGAATGGGTTTCAAAAAGCCAGAACAAGCAATAGGGATAAATCCTAGTCTCACTGCCAGTGGCCCCACAGTCTGCCCAGCCATACAATTGTTACCCCCATTCAGAGGGCCTAGTTTAGACCTAGGCTGGTTCTCTCACTGTCAGGCTTGTCAGGTAGGTTTCCATTAGCTCAAGTAAGCTGTTTCAGTGGGTATCCCCATCACATTTTTTGACCTCTTTGCTAGTATTCTCTCTCCTCCCTCTCTTCAACTGTATTTTGAGAGCTCAGACCAATGCTCCTCTGTGGTTCTCTGCATCTGCTTCCATCAGCTGCTAAATGTAGGTTCTATGATGACATTGAAGATAGTCACCAATCTGACTACAGAGCAAGGCCAGTTCAGGCACCCTCTCTACTATGCTTATAGTTTTAACTGGGGTCATCCTTGTGGATTCCTGGGGATTTCTCTAGTGCTAGTTTCTTGGTAGCCCTATAATGGCTGCCTCAATCAAGACATCTCTTTCTTTGCTTTTTGTCTTTCCCCCATCTTGACCATACAATTCCCTCTTGATCTTCTCCCCATCCCCTTCTCCTCTCTTCCTCCCCTTCTGCCTTCTTTTCTCCCCCCATCCCTACACTCCCAATTTTTGCAGGAGATATTGTCTATTTCCCCTTCTTAGGAGGACTCAGAAATCTGAAATGTCCTGTGTCTCAGAATTACTTTGGCATTTGTTTCCTTTGGGGAGCTTTAGCTAAGAGGTATCATGCAGAAATTGACTTGCTAAGGCATAAGTTGTATAACAATAAAAAGGACTTTTGTGCAGCGACAGCCAGTCAGTCAGTTCCCCAGCATCTGGCTCCCCTGCTGCTTCAGAAACAAAAATTCTTCCTGGAGTGACCCTATTACTTCCATGGATCCACATAAAACTGAACACTAACAATTCCCTAAGGTGCTATTGGCAGTTAAAGATGTCCAGAGGAGTATTTTATCCAGTGATGTGTTAACTGGTCAGTTTCCCATGCCTAGTTTCCCAGTAACTAGCATTCCACTCACACTTAGGCAGAAACTCTAAATAAACTCAGTGGGTCACACTCACAAAAACAGACAAGAAAGTGGGAATTGGTCAGGGAGGAAGAAGAGGCATAACAGGAGAGTGTGAATGAGGGGAATTGGAGAAAGAAACAGCAAAAATTCTTTATATGCAATGTAAGAATAGTCAAAGAAAATAGTATGGATAGATACTATTTGTAAAATATTGTATTAAAAATATTGTATTTAACTTAATATTCACACATGCATATGTTTTTTCACTTAATTATTTATTTTTTGGTAATTTCATACCTGAGTACTGTATTCACGTCATTCCCAATTCCTTCTCTTCATTTTGTCTTTTTTTTTAATTGATTTTTATTGAGCTCTACATTTTTCTCTGCTTCCCTCCTTTCCTGTTCCCTCTACTTCAACCCTCTTCCATTGTCCCCATGCTCTCAATTTACTCAGGAGATCTTGTCTTTTTCTACTTCCCACGTAGTTTAGATCGATGTATGTCTCTCTTAGGGTCCTCATTGTTGTCTAGGTTCTCTGGGATTGTGATTTATAGGCTGACTTTCTTTGATTTATGTTTAAAAGCCACTTTTGAGTGCGTACATGTGATAATTGTTTTTCTGTGTCTGAGTTACCTCTCTCAAAATGATGTTTTCTAGCTTCATCCTTTTACACACAAATTTCAAGATGTCATTATATTTTTCTGGTGTGTGGTACTCTGTTGTGCAAATGTGCCACATTTTCCTTATCTCTTCTTTGGTCAAAAGGCAAAGAATGGATAGGTTGTTTCCAGATTCTGGCTATGACAAACAATGCTGCTATGAACATAGTTGGGCACTTGTCCTTGTGGCACAAATTGAGCATCCTTTGGGTATTAAGGAAGGTTGTTTCATAATTTTCTGAGAAATCATGACACTGATATCCAAAGGGGCTGTATCAGTTTGCACTCCCACCAGCAATTGAGGAGTGTTCCCTTTACCCCACAACCTCTCCAGCATAAGTTGTCGTCAGTGTTTTTGATCTTGGCCATTCTTTCAGGTGTAAGATGGGCTTTCAGAGTTGTTTTGATTTGCATTTCTCTGATGACTAATGATGTTGAACATTTCCTTAAGTGTCTTTCAGCCCTTTGAGATTCCTCTGTTGAGAGTTCTCTGTTCAGGTCTGTACTCAATTTTTAAATTGAATTATTGGTTCTTTTGATGACCAATTCTTGAGTTCTTTGTGTATTTTGCAGATCAACCTTCTGTCTGATGTGGGGTTAGTGAAGATCATTTCTCATTCTGTAGGCTGTTGTTTTGTCTTGTTGACTGTATCCTTTGCTTTATAGAAGCTTCTCAGGTTCAGGAGGTCCCATTTATTAATTGCTTCTCTCAGTGTGTATGCTACTGGGGTTATATTTAGGAAGTGGTCTCCTGTGCCAATGTGTTCAAGAAAGTCTAAGAAAATAATATGGATAGATTCTATTTGTAAAACATTGTATTTAACTTAATATTCACACATGCATGTTTTTGCTTAATTTTTTATTTTTTGATAATTTCATACCTGAGTACTGTATTCATATCATTTTCAACTCCTCTTCTACACCCCAACTCTTCCTATGTCCTGACCATTCCTTCTCATGTTTATGACCTCTTCCTCTATACTCACTGTTGTTTTGCATACACACACACACACACACACACACACACACACACACACACACACACACACACACATATATATATATATATATATATATATATATATATATATATATATATATATCCTAGTAAGTCCATTTAGAGTTGCTGGTTTTTATACATATTTATGACTGACAAATTCTGATTGGACTACCTATCCGGGGGCTCAACCATTGAGAAGACTGATGTTCCCCCTCTCAGTAGCTACTGATTAACTGTAGCTCTTTCTCTAAGCATGTACAATCTTCCCCCATCCACAAGGGATGTTAGCTGTTGTTGTTGTTATTCAGATCTTGTTAAAGCAGCCTCGTGGTTGAGCTTTCACAGGTACAGCATCCCTGTCATGTCTAGAAGAAACTATGTAGTATTAGTTGTCCTGGTCCTTTGGATCTTGCAATCTTTCTGCCTCTTTTTCTGTGATGCTTCTTGGACCTCAGATGTAGAGGTTGTAATAAATGTAATATAAGTATAAATTATAAACCAACTCGGGATGCGCACCCTATGGTCATTTACTCTGCATTTTGACATGTTGTGCATCTCTGTAGTAGTGCCCATCTGCTGCAAAAGAAGCTTTTTTTGATGAGGGGAAAAAGCTACACTTAGCAGTGGGTATAAGCACTGTTAACCCATGAGCCTTCTCTCCAGTCCAAATTTATGCTATTTAATGTAATTTGTAATGCCAGCTTTAGAATATCAACTGCAAGGATTGGGAGGACAAACAGCTTCCATTTCCCTGGTTGGCCTGCTGAACTTTCTGATATGTTTAAGCTGTAAGGTAATGAGGGCTCTTAAGACCATGGCTTTTCAGCTCAAAAGAAGCCATTGTTGTAAACACAGAAGATTAAGGTGGAAATATGAGGAGGGGGTAGAGCAACCATAGGTCAGATAAATGGTATGGTGACTCATGGATGATATGAGCAAAACAAAGAAAGGGAGGCAGGAAAGTGTTCAGGGCATGAGACATCTGGGAAGGAACAAAATTTCGCATCTGGCAGTTTTCCTCATGTACCTGCTATTACCTAATCCTGCCATGTGGATGCTTTAGTGTAAAGGGGACACCTGAAACAGAAACTCAGGGCAGAATATTTCTGTCTATGGGAAAATAGTGTTTCCTTCTTGGGTCTCAAATATCTAGTTTATGGTCCATAGAGATGGCTCAGTGGGTAAAGGAGCTTGCTGCTGAGTCTGATGACCTGAACTTAATCCCTGATAAACCACATAGATGAAAGATAGAACCAATGCCCACAAGTTGTCATCTGACCTCCACAGACACAGCATGGTATTCATGCATATTTACAGAGAGAAGTAAAGAAATTAATGAAATTTTTAAAACATTTTTAAGATTTTAAAAATTTTATTCGATATGTATGAATGTTTGTTTAGCCTTGGCTGTCCTAGAATTCATTCTGTTGACAAGACTGTTCTTTAACTCAGAGGCCCACCTGCCTAGTCTCCCAAGTGCTGAGATTAAAGGGCTGTGCCACCACCACCCAGCCAATTTAGCAGGTTATAAACAGAAAAGAAGACCTGAAGTTGGTGGGGAGTTTTGGGAGGGTATCCAGAGGAATTTGAGTGGGGGAGTAGAGGATAGATATGAACAAAATATATTGTGTATATGCATAAAATTTCCCATAGCCTAAGATTTAATTATATTTTAAAAATAATTTGTTTTGAATTCTTCTTCATTAAGATGTCTAACTTTTCTTTTAGTTCATGTAAAAACATCATGTTATATGGTAGTGATTCCAGTACTAGAAGGAGCTATACACAATACTTGATTAGAAAAGAAATTAACAGTCTCACCCACCCAGCTGTGAACCATGTTAGCTACAAAGGCCCTTCCTGAAAGATATGCCCACTGGTGCAATTGTGGCACAAATGTTATGGGAGTAACCAACCACTTTTTAAGTTGGATTTCAGACTCATTCAATGAGATAGAACCTATAACCAACACAGAGGTCAATGTGGTCAAGAACCTGAGACTAGATTAAAATGAGTCCTAAGAGAATACCTACTACTACTAACCTATTAAATGAATACAGCAATAAAAAGATTCCTAATGACATACTGCTATAGCAATAGAATAGTGCATCTCTCAACACTCATCAGAAACACTTCTTCCTGTAGTAGACTGTAACTAACAAGAAAACCTGCAACTACCTCTCCCCTCAAGGCTCAGGCATCCATGTGGAATAGAAGGCAGAAAGAGTCTAAGAGCCAGAGGTGTGGATGACTTCAAGAAAACAGCATTTTCCAGACAAACAGCGTGGCAGATGCACATACGAACTCCCAGGGACTGTGACAGAATTTACAAGATCTGCATGAGCACAAACCAGACAAAATCTGAGTGTAGAGGAGCTCAGAATCCTCCCCCTAGTCAAGGAGATATTGTCAATTGATAGGTCCTGAGAGAAGGAAAGCCAGTTTTCATCAATGGGGTGACACTGGGTTTGTCAACTGTACTCCAGGGCAGGCCTCACACCCAGGAATTGCTACCTACTTGAACTGGACTCCATGGTTCTTTAGATTAGTTTTGAAACCATGAGAGATAATATAGAGCTGGATAAAAAGGGAGATGGGGAAAGATCTGGAGGACTTGCAGAAAAGGAATTAAATGATCAAAATATATTGTATGAAGCACTCAAAGAATATAAAATATGTTTAAATTGGATTTTTAAAGAAAGAGATATTTATATTTTCAGTTCATTTTTATTGCAGAATATGGAGTCAATACATATGATTCAAATTTTACAATTAGTGTTGTTACAATAATTCACATTTTCATCAAAAATTTATTGATCAATTCCAGAGACATGGTTACTCTCCAAAAAGCTCAAAGAAATTGATGGAGACAGCAAGAACTGGATGGAGATGATCTCTTGAGGATCAGAGAAGATGAATTCCTCATTCTCTCAGCTGCCTTAGTCATTTCCTTTACATTGGATGATACTCTATTTTGACAATGAGAAAGCTCAGTGGATGTATTGAATCCTTAACCATGTATCAAGTTCAGTTGATTAATTCTCATCTTCATGTCAGTTTTATGCATGAAGTAAATTAAAGATTCCAGTATTCTTAGACAGAACCTGAAGAGGAACACTGCAGACTCCTTGAGGAAAAGTCACGCTCCAGTTATGAGCACATCCCGTGGTACAACCTTTAGAACAATGGGTTTTTCTGGTTTAAGAAGTGGTTTTCTGTGTAATTTCAATGGAATCTGCAACCATGAAAGAAAAAATATTGAGAATCAATGAGTGAGCCAACAACAACCCATAATAAAAAGTAAAACTCATTCAGAATGATGTTTTGCAGATACATCTAAGCTGCATTTGAAGTCATATGCTTGGACTTCCTTATTCTCTGAGCTGTGTCCATTAGATGGTGAAAGCATGATTCCAATATGTATAAGGCAATACATTTATTGAGACTCTACTGAATACAGGGCTTGAGATGAAGCCATGCTTATTTATGCTATTTCTGTTCTATGCTACTATAAAATGCTTTAATTTTTAAATTAAATTAATTTTTAAAGTTTAATTTTTGTTTTGTTTTATTTTTTTAAGATAGGGTTTCACTCTGTAGCTGTGTCTGTCCTGCATCTTATTATGTAGACCACGCAGGCCTTAGCTCACAGAGATGAGTTCTGTTCTCTCAGTGCTGGTATTAAATGCATGTGCCACTAAGCCTGGTCAATTTAACATATTTGAGCCTGATTCTTAGTTACTATATCATATTGCTTTTTCGTCTTGAAAAGTTATTTTTGGTTTGTTGACATTTGTAAGCTAACCCTGAGAGGATAGATACTTTTCCACTCTACAAACAGTCCTCACAGCCTAGATCATATGTCACTAGTACAGTTGTCTCCATTCAGATAAGTCTTTAGGAGGATAGATATTTGCTTGCTTTCCTAGCATCTATTTTGGCTTTCAAAGATGGGATTAATGAAGAATTCTGAGTCCTCCTGTGTTTTCAGTGGTGCCTTAGTCCCATTCTATTCAGAGACAGAGGGGAGAAGTGGAATAGTCTTTTGTTCACAAGAGAAGGGAAGAGAACAAAGTTGTCATGGAGATAGAGAGGTGTCAAATTTAAGATGTCTGGAGCTTGCCAGAGCATCTGCCCTTTGACAGGTGTGCCATTGGCTCTCAAAACTTGACCCTTGCTTTGTCTGTCTAAATCTCTGTACATGTTTATGATTTAAATGCTTTAGGGAGAAAGTAGTAAAATAACTGAGGTCATGTGTTGACAAAGCTACATAACTTCCTTAAACCACAAATCACAGAACATCTATTTTCATCCCTCTATTCATTCAATAAAACTAATAGACAAAGAGAAGCCACATTTTAAATACACAAATCTCATAAATTTTAGCCATCCCTTTGCATGAAGCAGGAACAAATTGTTCAGGAAAATGCAAATGCTTTCTCTAAATGTCCTATCACATTCTTTGAAAATGTTAAGTAATATACATGTGTTTTCATGAAGGCCTAAAAAAGATGTGAATAAAATTTATATACAAGTGTTATTTGTTATTTTAAAATTAGTTTTAATGCTTTTTTATAAAAGAATATTATAATAGTAAGCTCTACTTCAAAACATTTACCAAAGGCTTTCAATGCACGAATTCTCCACAAAGAAGCATTTGGAGTTTGTGGAAGGAAAGAAAAGATATGGGATATCCTTCAATAGTGAGAGAAAAATCACAACTAAACTGGGGGCTTTAATGAGAAAGTATTAGCACAGTTAATAAATACAACCTGCAGAAGACAAAAGTAGAATATAAAGCGCATGAGGAAATAAATCCAAGATAAAGATTCATTTGAGGAATTAACAAGAACTTGAATTTGAGAGCAGAATATGAAGGGAAAAAAAGAATACATTGTTTATGGAAACATTATAGATATTTGTTTTCTGGTGCATAGATCCTGAGAAGTGAGGCAAACCATCAAGATGTCCCATAAAGTTGGAGCTCGTCAAAACTGTCAACTTTGTAAAGATTTATTTTTATTGTGTTTTTTACCTGCACATGTGTCTGTATACCACATATGTACAGTCTCAAAGGAAGCAAGAGAAGGACATAAGAGGCCCTGGAAGTGGATTTACAAATGGTTGTTAGGCAACTTGTGGGTGATGGGAAATGAAATCAGGTCCTTTGTAAGAGCAGTTAGTACTCTTAACTGCTGAGCCATTTCTTGAGCCCTAACATTCATTTCTATTTTGCAATAATGATTCTCAACTTGGTCATCACACGGAAAACCAGAGATGGGCTTTTAAAGCCACAATCTGGGTAAATTATTTTAGGATTTCAGACATGAATCTAGGAATCAAGAATTTCTGTTTTTGCTTTTATATGTGGTGTCATATGCTTCTTCTGGCTTCAAATGCACAATGTAGTCAAGGATTACTAGAATTTTTGATCATCTTGCCTTGTCCTTTTGAGTACAAGGATCGCATGTATGCTTCCTCATAGCTGCTTCATACATTTCTGAGGATGGGAACCAGGTCTTCGCGCATGCCAGGTAAGCACTTCACAATTTGAGAAACATTTATGAGTTGTAAAGCTCCTCAGTGATTCTAATGCACAGCCAGTAGTTGACAGGACTGTCAGAGGAGGGCTTCTGTGAGTTCTGGAAGTAGAGTGCACTGCCCAACAAACATGAAGTCATGATCACTGAACTTCTTTATGGCACATGGCATATCAATTTTCAGTGGACATGACTGGAAGTTCAAATAGAATATACATAATCCTGTCATACTGGCCTGCACTAACTATTTATAATGCTACAGTTGTACTCTATACTGACACAGCACCAGAGGCCCCTCAATTCTTCCCTGGAGACAAATAACTCATTAGGCCATAAAATGAGTTAGCAAACCTCAAACAAGCAGATTTATTTTTATACACAGAACTTTCAGCTGAAAAATGTCTCCCATAAAACATTATTTACAGAGATAGTTTTTTTTCCTCACCTGTGTTTCCTTGCAAGGCTGGAAAGAAAAATTCTGCAGGAGTTTAGTGAGAGCAAGTTTCATGTTCATGAGAGCAAACCTCATACCAATGCAGTTCCTGGGTCCATTCCCAAAGGGCATGTATACATAAGGATTAATGTTGCCCTTGTTCTCCTTGCTGAACCTGGAGACACACAGTAATGAATATTTAGCAAAGAATAGAATCATAAGAGCTACATATATGAATTTGCCTTTAGACATCTCACCAGTAACATAGAGGTAGTTTAGGAAAAGTTTATTGAACTTCTGCTCCCAGGTATTTGGCTCTGAGAATTGTACATTAAAAGTCCTTTCTGTCCCCCTTGCCTTAAAAAAGTTACCATATGTGAGATAAAACAAACACTGTAACAGAAAATGCATCGAATGTACCCACTAGTGTTATGTGGTAGGGGTAATGAACCACTGTCTGATTGGATCAGAGTTCCAATTTACAGGGGGAATTAATGCCTGATACTGTAAATCTGTTGAAAATCCAATGGTTAAGGAGGTTATAGGCACTAGGGTGGAATGAACTGTAGTTGTTTCGCTAAGTGGACATGCTATTAAACTGACTTCTGAATATTCTTGTTTATACACAAAAATTAGTGCTGCTATTAGTCTTGGTCAGAGATGCTTCTGATTGCAGTGGGAGACAGTTAACATGGGGACTCATAACTGGTCAAAATGCTGAGAATGAGTGATGGTGGAGTGCTCAGCACTTAATGAAATATCTGTATCATCCCCTCCAAGGCTCAGATAACATCTCATAAGAGGGATCAGAATAGGGTAAGAGTCAGGGAGTGAAAGGGGTGCTGGGAAACACTATCCCCTGGTCCTGACACAGCCACTGTACTCATGAACTCCTAGCAGCTATGGTCGCCTACACAAGGCCAGACCGTGTTGATACATTCCATCAAGTATGGGGGAGGGAGTTCATGAAACATTACCTCTGTGAAGAACTATTGACAATAAATGATTCCTGGTGTAAGGGGGATATTCTTTCTAATGGTACAGCTCTTGCTGAATTGTCTATTCTCCAGTAAATAACTCCTAGACCTACACTGATGCCAGCAACCCCAACTAAACTCATGAGTCAAAAGAAAACAGAAAGACAAGAATAGAGGAGGAAGACTTGATGGGGACAAACAGGAATTCAACAAGTGTGCAAGGGAGAAGTGACAGGAGGTGAAAATGATCAAAATACTTTATACATAAATGCAATCGTCAAAGAATTAAAACAAATGGGAGAATACGTGTCTAAACTCCAAAAGTCCCTTCAAGATAATGCTGAGTTCCATCTCTCAAAAGCATGTGTCAGTTAGACTGAAGGAAAGCGAGTTCCTGCCTCACATTTAAGTTGGTCATTTGTTACTTGATGAAGAATAATTAAAACACCATATTTTAATTCTTGTTTTTTAATTCCCATCTCTCTTCCTCTCTCCCTTTTCTCCTTTTTGTGTCATTCTCTTCACAGAATGCAAATGGATACTAAATCACATTATATCATCTTTTCATAAGAGACACTATAGTATATACAGCCCAGCAGAGTTCATAGTGGGTTCCCACTACTGGGATTCTGGTACCTTTCAGGGCGGAATGCTTCAGGCTCTGGCCAGTACCGTGGGTCACGGTGAAGAGAAAAAATCGGTATCATCACTACTGACCCCTTGGGAATAAACACATCATTCATTTCCACATCTTGTTTACAGACTCTTTCAAGTCTGTTAGCAATTGAGTATAATCTGAGGGTTTCACTCAACACCATGTCGAGGTACTCCATCTCCATCACTTTATCATAGCTGGGAGGTGCCTGAGAAGAAAGAAAAACGTTTGTTCTTGGATTTCAGATTACCTTTCAATCCATCTTTATTGTACTGTTGAGTTCTCAGTAACTCCAAAATTGAGCTGAGCATTGCAAAGGTCATAGGCACTTATAAAACATTTTAAAGGATTTTTAAATTGTTTTATTTTATGAGTATAACTGTTTTGCCTACACATGTGTATGTGCACCACATAAGCACAATGTCCACAGAAGTCAGAAAGGGTATCAGATCCCTTGTGATTGACATTATATATAGTCGAGGGTTGCCATTTGGGTACTGGGAATCAAACCTGGATGGATCTACGAAAGAGCAACCAATGCTCTTAACCATTGAGCTATCTGTCCAGTCTCTTACAGAATAGTTAGGATGACTATCACTTGGGCTTTAAAGAGATCTCAATTTGTGAATTGTCTAGTGTGCAATCCTGAGTTCAGATACATATCATTCATAAAGCCAGACATAGTGGCTCACATCTATAATCGCTGCAGTATGGGGGAAGGGGCAGAGACAGGGCATGCCTGGTGATCATTGGTCAGACTGCCTAACCAATTTGATGATCTGCAGATTCAGTGAGAATACCTGTGTCAAAAACCATGGTGGAGAGTGATTTAGAAAAATACCCAGTGAAGGTCTATGATCTATGCACACACACACACACGCACACACACACACACACACACACACACACTTTTGTGATAAGAAGGTATGTCTTTTTCCCTTCTATTCCAATCACCGTCCATTCACCTTATAGGGCAGAGCCACATCGATCTCCTCCCGCAGTTTCTTCTGGATATCAGGGTGAGTGGCCAGTGAATACAGGGCAAAAGCAAGGGTGCTGCTGGTGGTTTCGTAGCCACCAAAAATAAAGATAATTGATTGGGCCATGATTTCTACATCAGACAGAACTGAAAGTAAGAAAATATTTCAGGAAGTCAGGTCAGGGTGTACCAACACAGAGGAGATAAGGAGATAATCAAACAAGGCTCCTGTTTCCCTAGAGAGAAATATGGAGAAGTCCCTCAGTCACCCTGGGACCGTTATCACCCTGACATCCATGTGACAGCCAGAGAAGGAAAAGATTGCTTCAGTCATGATGTCCCAAGGTTTATGCTACATTCCTTCTCCTCATCAGTGGGCAGATTCAAGACATGTAGCTTATTCTGTTTTTAAGATTTATTTTTATTTTTTATTTATATATATTTGTGTCTGTCTGGTATTTTTGGTTGATTTTCAACGAGTCATCATTGTCCTGTTGAGTTCTCAGTAGATGCAAAGTTGAACTAAGCATAACAAAGGACCTAAACATTTACAACACATTTTAATTGGTTTTTAAGTTGTTTTAGTTTATGTGTGTAGGTGTTTTGCCTACATATATGTTTGTGTATGTGTATTTGTGTCTGTGAATGGGTGCCATTTGTGTGTTTGGTATGGCTATGGTGTCCAGGAGAGAGCATCTGATTCCCTAGACACGGAGTTTTAGAACATTGTGAGCTTTCTGAGGTAGGTGCTGGGAACTGAACTACAGTCCTTTGTCAGAGGTTAAGAATTTTAATTTTAATTTTTCACCTTTGATGGAGGTTAAGATTCTTAATTTTAATTTTATTTTTAATTATCTATATGTGTGTGTTCTCACATGTGCACAAGGGCAGACCATGGCCTGGAGTCCATATAACTAGAGTTACACACAGTTGTAAACCCTTTGCCATGAGTGCTGTGACTCTGCTGTGGGTAAAGTTTCTTTCTCAATTAGTGTAAGTCCTTGATACTAAATTGAAACTGGACTACAAATCCACCAACAGCGGGTATTTTTAAAGTTAATATCTATTTTAGAACTCAAAAATGAAATACAAGATCAGAGGATATGTAGCTCAGTAGGTGGAGAGCTAGCCTGTCGTGAATAAAGCCATGGTCTCAATCCCCAGTACTGTATAAACTAGGCATGGTAGGATAGAAGTTAAAAGGTCATTCTCAGGAACACCATGAATATGAGGCCAGCCTGGGCTACATGAGACCTGGTCTGAAAAGGAGCAGGACATATGGACCAATTTGAAGTTAGTTGATCACATGAAAGGGTTTAAAGTGGAAAAACTGGAGAGAATTCCAAATAAAACACATGATGACTTTAAAAAGCAAATTTGGGACCTAGAAGATCATTTTGCTACATATAAGCAATTGTATGCACTAGATATAAGGGAATAGGTAAGAATGAAAGACTCCCTTTACATTACCTTCTTATGTACACATCTAGAATAAAGTCTGGAAATTAAAAAACACGATAGTAAGAATGGTTTTAAATTAAAACATAAACATAGATGGGAGGCTAGAGCTATGGCTCAATAGGTATGTGCATTTGTTGCACATGCCTGAGAACCTGAGTTGAATCCTCAGTCCCCGTGTCAAATCCTGTGTGGTAACACAGTCCTGTAGCCCCATCTCTGTGGATCATAGAGACCTTCTGGCTGCCAGCCTAGCTTCAGGTTCAATAAGAGTCTCCATCTGGAGGAAATAAGGCAGAGAGTGATTGAGAAAGATACTTTGTGCCTTTCTCTGGAATCCTCAGAGATATAGGGGTGTAAACATGTGCACACACTCATGCACACATACCTATAGTATCCAAAGAAGATAAAAAGTAGTTATTAAGTATGTGGATGAATGAAGAGAACCAATGCACTTATACAAAGAGGCTTTCCCCAGATGCAATGTTTTTAATATACAAAGAGAAGTAAATAATCACTATAGAATAAGGTAGAGAACACATGCACAGGAGGGACTCCCAGAAAGCATAAGCACCATTTGTGCACATGCTTCCTGACTGGATGTTTAAATTTAGATGTCTGGGTCAAGTTCCTGGTCAGTGTGCTGGGAGAGACGGAAATAGTACCTGTGTAGACCTAGGTGACATAAAAAGACCACTGAACACTCCTATCATGGCTACCCTTCTTGTTTGGAACAAACTTATGTCCATGTGCTTCTAGAAAATACCACACTGATAATAGCCATGCCCTTCTTTCAGTAACCTGACAGAGGTATTCTTCTGCTAGAAAACCTTCCCAATCATTTTCTGAGTGATGTGACCACTCCCTGAGAACTTCCTTGTTCGTAGACCAGGGAGTCCTTGGTTACCTTTAGGAGACACTTTGTCTTTGGAATTATTTTGAGTGTTCATCATCAGCTGAAGAAAATCCACTCGGTGCTGGAAGCAGAAAGAGAATTTGCAAAAACAGAAGGTCAGTGGTAAGGTCAGAGGTCAGAGCTAGATCAGGAGTGCAGAAACTCACCCTTATTTCTTAGAATGTAGCTCCCTTAAATTCACAAGCGTGGTTAGTGTTGCTTAGTCCTTAAAGAACAAAAGCAACTGTAACAGAACCCAGAAGCAATCTAGCTGATTTATCAACCACTTTGCAGTAAATCACAATAGACATAAATTTAAAAAATAAAATTGATTTTTTTGAAAATGTTTTTGTAGGAGATGAAGGTAGTATTTCCCTTGTTTCAATCATTTTTATCAGTTCTTAGAGAGTTTCATAGATGCACACAATGAGATATAGTCATACCCACCCCACCATTTCCTCCATTCGATTCCTTCTAGATCCCTTGTAACATTTCTTCTTCCAAACTTTATGACTTCTTTTTTTTTAATAACCCACTGAGTACAAGTGCTGCCTATATGTCCCTCTCTGTGGGGTCATTCACTAGTGCACAAGAAAACCTATTGGCAGCTACACTCTCTCTCTGCAGCCATTAAGGGCCAATAGTTCCTCTTGGAGGTATGGGATTTGGAGAGGTCCTCCGTCATCTATTTTGGAGATTTGTTGGTGTTATCTTGTGCTGGTCCTGTGCCTTGCCATTTCTTCTTCCAATTCTTATACAGTGCACTCTTGATTTTATTTGTTTTGCTAAGGGTTAGTTCCTGGCTTATTCTCAATCAGGTTTTCAAAATTCCCAATTTTCCCCTCCCAGAAATAAAAATATCATTTTTCTCTCTCTAAATATAACCTTTTCTATCTACTTTTAGTGATAGATGAAGTGAAACACACAGCCCACATGTCCACAGCCCAACATATTACAAACCCTGCACCTCTCAGGAGACCACCACTTTTTACCTTCTCACCAGACTTCAGCCGGTTTTCCTTCATTCTAACCACAAATTTTTTGAGGAATTCTATCGAATCCTTTGGGTATCTGGTGACATTTAACATCTCATATATTGGTGTAAGAAATGGAAAGAGTACTGGAAAGGATGGACAAATAAAAAATTTTAGTGGAAATACAGGTTTCATGTAGTGAAATTATGAAACAATCTAAAGAATAAGTCATCAGTGTCTCAACCAAACCATTCTCTCTGTGATGTTGCTCACACTGGGTCACCACCATAATATTCCTTCTGCATTGAGGAGTAGTCAAAGGAACAATTCTGACTCTTGGATTTAACTCTGCTCCTGTAGTTTGTGTGGATCCAAAATACAGACAGGGCCATTGACATGGTCAATAGCTAAAGCCTGCAGAAAAGACTAACAACCTGAGCTTCATCCCTGCATCCCACACTGTGGAAGGAGAGAAACAACTACTGTAAGTTGTCCTCTGATCTACACATGCCATGTAAACACCAAAGCACATGTTCACACACATAGACAAATAAATAAATAAATAAATAAATAAATAAATAAATAAATTTTTTAAGCTAATAAATAAACAAGTAGATAAACAGGTAAATTTCTTATTAGCGGGTAAGTAGTAAATAAAGTACAGCCAAGATAGCATTTGTTTTTCAGCTGGTACAATGCAAACAAAACTAGCACCAGAAAGGATATTTGGAAAATTGGAATTCTGTGCAAATTAATTATGTAAATATCCTTATCACATAATAATCTGAAATCCAGCAGGAAACTGGAAAATTTATTGAGATAGTTTTGTGGCAGAATACTTGCCTAGCATGTATGAGATCTTGTGATCTCCTTCAAGTAGCAAAAAAATTTAAAATGTCTTGAGAGAGAATGAAATGAAGATAAACCAAGACCATATAGAGAAAAGGTGCAGGCAGGTTTATTTTGTGAGATAGTCTTTTTGTACACTGTGAAGATGTGTCTCTGCTAAGGCACTTTTGCATTGGTTTAATAAAGAGCTCAATGGCCAATAGCTAGTCAGGAGTGGATAGGCAGGACTTCCAGTAGGAGAGAGGCATCTGAGAAGAAGAGAGGTGTAATTCACCAGAAAGATGTGGAGCCAGGGCTTTGGAATTGGAAGTCAGATGTACATATGGACCAGAGGTAATGAACCACGTGGTAGAAGGTAGATTAATAGAAATGGGTCAATTGAGTTATAAGAGCTAGTTGGAAACAAGCCTAAACTAAGGCCAAGCTTTTATAATTAATAAGTCTCCATGTCATTATTTGTGTTCTGGCGGTCCAAATAAAGTCCAGCCACAGGCTTATAGCCTCAATTTTTTAAATCTCAAATATCAGACTTTACACTGTAAAATAAAATTTTAAAACAACTAACTCCAGGGCAGGAGAGATGACTCATTGAGAAGATGCTTGCTGTGCAAGCACAGGATCTGAATTTGATACCCAGCACCCCTGCAAAGTCAAAGTCCAAGATAGGTAACCAGTCTCAGATAGAAAAAAAATCACATGATCTCCCTCAGTTCCAGAGTCTAGCCTATAATGAAAAATGCAAATATGTGAAAGGTGTAACTGTGAATATGGGTTAATGCTCAAAAGGAGGCAAGGAGAGGGTGATACTTGGTGTTGAGAATGAAATGTAGGGAAAAGAACACAAGAGCTGTGTATGGAAAAGTAATTGACAGAGAAAATATTAAAACCCCAAATGAAGCAATTGCTAATTGTACCCAGCACATACACACACCAAAAAATTACTACATGGCCTGGAGAGATTGCTCAATAGTTAGAACTGGCAGCACTTGCAGGGGACCAAGATTTGATTCCCAACACCCATGTAGCTGCTCTTAACCATGCATAACTCCAGTTCCAGGAGATTCACTGCCCTTTTATGGCCTGGGCTGGCCCTTTATTCATGTGGTACACATGTGTGAGGTAAAACATCCATACACATAAAATAAAAATAAATAAATCTTTTAAAAATGTTAAAGCAATTCAGCTATGTAAGATAGATGATCTAAAAGCAGACATTAAGACACCTAGCTTAGGTTTTTAATTGCATTAGGACTAGGGAAATTCTAATCAAAACCACAGGTCCAGTCTGCAGCATATCCACTAAGCAGCAATGATCAAAGTCATAGGAGAGCCAAGTGTTGGGTGGGACATGGAGAACTTGGAACTCTCCTGCATTTCCAGAAGACATAGAAAATGCTGTAGCTACTGTGGAAAACATATGTTTAGTTGTTTAATATGTTAAAATGGGGTTACTTTGTAATGCAGAAACAACAATTCTGAATATACTCAAAACATAAAAACAAATATTTAAACGTAACATTGTATTGAAATGCTCATAGCAGCAAAATTCATGGCAAACATATAAAACTAACTTCAATGTCTATAAACTAATATAAATCATTATTCATTCATAGACATATGATACAGTTACAGTAATGTCACTTAATGGTGTTCTAAATGACAGAGGCCTGTCACAGAGACTGTATAGTCTATCATCCCAAGGATGTGAAATACGCAGAATATGTAAATATAGAAAAAGTGAATTGGTGGTTGCTTAAGTCAAGGCTGCTTGAAGGTCAATGGTGTAAATGTGCAAAATGGCTAGAACAAAGTCCTCTGTAGCTGACATTGGTATCAGGCCACGTAGATCATCCGTCAGTGCAGACCCCTGAGTGATCAGAGTGTTGAGAATAAGTGACTGTTGAGTGCTGAGCCCTACATGGAGCATCTGTATCAACACACCCTTTACTCCAGGCTCAAGGAACGTCACCAAAGCAGATGTGGGGGTAAAGTAAGGGCCAGGACAGGTGGTGTGATGATATGGGATTCTCTTCTGTGGGTAATGAATGTTTTATTGCCATTGGTTAATAAAGAAGCTTCATTGGACCTGTGGCAGGGCAGAATATAGCCAGATGGGAAATCTGAACAGAGATGTATAGAGAGGGTATGCGGAGTCAGGGAGATGCCATGTATGTGCCAAAGGAGACAGACACTGGAACTTTACCTAGTAAGCTACAGCCTTGTAGTAAAATACAGAATGATTGAAATGGGTTAATTTAAGATTTAACAGCTAACCAATAAGAAGCCAGAGCTAATAGGTCAAGAAATAATGTAATTAATATGACTTCTGTGTCATTACTTGAATCTTTGTGGCCAGGAAACTAACAAGCAGTTTCCGTTTACAGTGTGAAATACCCTATCCTGGACACGGCATGGCCCACTCTTGAACTGATCACCTACATAAGAATCACACCAATAATATTGGTCAACATCCTAGCAGGCAGAATTTGATAGACTTACTGTTTGGCCAAAAAAAAAAAAAGGGATGGGACATTAAATTTAATTGAGAGAAAGGTGTGTTGGGGTGTCTGAGGGAAGTGGGGGTGCAAATTAGGGGAGGGTATAATCAAGATAGATTGTATACCTTTATGACATTGTCAAAGGATAAATAAAATAATTCTAAAATAAAGAGAGGACAAGTGTCTTTAGCCTTTAATCCCAGCACTCAGGAGGTAGAGGTAATGGGATCAGTGTGAGTTCAAAGCCAGCCTGACTTACATGCAACTTCCAGGCTAGTTGAGACTCTCTCTAAAAGAAAATTGAGTTCAGAAACAAAAGTAAGGAGGTACATGTCTTTCTGTCTTAAATATTGGATTGTGCCTTTATGTACGACATGATAAGCTTGTGAATTACATGTCAGGTGAATTATACACCAATAGAGCTCTTAGTTTTGGTGAGTGTGGAAGAGAAAGGCTGAGCTGCAAACATGGCTACATACAATGTACTGGGTCAAAAGGCAGAGGAACCATCATACATACCTACTGACATTAACAATGGATCAAAAAAATCTATTTTTAATAGCTTCTTGGTCTTTTCCATAAAAGGATCATTTGGGTTGTTGAGGGAATCGACGTTCACTCCAAATGCTGTGCTCGTGATGACATCCAGGCTGTAGGCCCCTAACACTCTGAGGAGATAAAGATGTGGGAATTTACCTCATTCAGCAGGAAGCCTGAAATAATTTATATTCTTGGGCAAGACTGGTGAAACCACCTCAATTGGCCAAGCACCTTCCCCTATTACCCACCCTTTACCCTTGTGAACTTAATACTGTCACATTTCTTTTTCAACTGTACATTTTGTCATCCAGTGTCTAAAAGGGAAGAAGGAGCAGCTGGACATGTGGGACACACAGAAGGATGACTCTTCTGCCCCAGTTGCCCTTCCTCTCCCAGAACTCACTCTTTTATGGTGAAAGTCTTTCCTTTCTCTGCCTCTCTTCTCAAGTATTTTACCAAAATATTTCCATACTGTTCAACAATGGGGAACATCTATGCACAAAACACAAAGGCACCCATGGTTGTTAGGTGTGAAGACTCAAGTCATACGAACATTTAAACTAACAGTCCTTTTAGTCACCTCTTTGAGTTTTCCACTGGTGAAGGTGGGAGTCAGCAAGGCTCGAATTCTCTTCCACTCCTCATCCTTAGATGCAGAGACGGCTTTATTCATTATTCCCCCTGGGCCAAAACTCTAGAGTAAAAAAATGTAAATATTGTTCTCTGTCAATCCAGACCTTACTATGGTTGCAAAGTGCTAAGTGGATATTGGTGTATAACAATTAGTTTGTGACTGTTTACTATGGATCAAGCCTCATCATAGATACAAAAAGGGTCAGAATTTCCTCACAACCTTTAAGACATCAGGTGCTCACTGGGCTGCCTGTTGAACTTTTGAACATTTTTTATTACAGGACCCTTGTAAATTTAAATCTCCCTGTGGTTTAAAAATTAGTTCCAGGGTTGGGCGGGGGCAGAGAAGATGGGAACAAAACATAGTAGATTCTCCAGAGTTATGTAGATGGTAAATGACTTGGGTATAAATACAAAGTGAACTTTGTATCACACAAGTTCTCCAGCTCTATATTTACAACATAAGCAATGTGAAAATTGATGCCTTGATGTGGTGTGTGCATGTGTGCACATGTGCGCATATGCACATTTATGTATTTGTTTCTCTCTCTCTCTCTCTCTCTCTCTCTCTCTGTGTGTGTGTATGTGTGTGTATGTGTGTGTGTGTAGAGTAGAACGCTGGTGTGCATTCTCATTTGGAGAACATTTGTTTCTCTCTCTCTCTCTCTCTCTGTGTGTGTATGTGTGTGTATGTGTGTGTGTGTAGAGTAGAACGCTGGTGTGCATTCTCATTTGGAGAACAGAGGTTTGACATCTTCCTCTATACCTCTATTGTATTTTTTTTTAGGCAGGGTGTCTCAGTGAATATAGAAGAGTCTGGTTTGGCTAGAGTAGCTAGCCAGCAAGCCCCTAGGGTCCATCCATCTATTTCCAAATACAGCTCAGAAAAAACACATATGTGCTGCTCTGCCAAGCTTTTATGTGAATTCTGGGGATCTACACTCAGGTCCTTTACCGATAGAGCCATTTCCCTAGCCTGAGACACTTAAAGGATTTGATCTTTGGGTTTTTTTCAAAATTTATTTTAGTATTGTGTATATGTATGTGTGCATGTGTGTATGAATGTATGCACATATGTATGCAGTGTAATCAGAGGTCAGAGGAGTGAGTTGGATCTCTAAAGCAGGAGTTACATGTGATTTGAGCTGCTGGATGTGGATGTAGACAACCAATCCCTGACCCTCTTTCTGAGCTTTCAGCCACTAAGTCATCTCTCTAGACCCTGGTATATTTGGTTTGGGGGTTGCTTGTTTCGGAATAGTGTAGTAGGAATCATTTTTCTTTATTTTTTTTCTTCAGTGATAAAAGGGAAAGTATAATTCTATTTCCCTGGTGAGAACTTTATTGTATTTTCTACATTTATACTTTATACTAATATGGAGTTTCCCAACTGCCCTTATATTAAAGCACTCAGCAAACAGGAAGAAATGGAACTGGCTTCCCTTGATGAAGAACAGTTGTAAACTAGGCCTTCAGCCAACTCCACCACATGTCCAAAAGCTGAATGAGGGCCAGAGAGATGACTCAGTAGGCAATTGTGCTTGCTGCCAAGCCCAACAACCTGAGTTCATTCCCCAGGATGCAGGGGGTAGAAAGAGGGAAACACAAGGTTTCTCCAAACAGAACAGTGGGGTAACCATGGTTTAAAAAAAGAGAATATTGAACTATGTATCATACGTCACAAAAATTTAACACAAATCATAGATTTAAGAGTTAATCTCAAAAGGATATTTTTTTACACAAGAAAATCCACACAAAAGGGCCAGGTGACTAGTCATCAACTTGACACTGTCCACACAATACAACTGAGAAAGAAAATGGATACAAAATGAGAGAAGAAGGCAGGCTGTACACGGAGGGCAAGGAGCTGCTCTCTATTCTTTGTGTTTGTGACTTCACTAATCTAGACCTGTGATAAACTGCACTGTACCACACAGATAAAGAGACCTGTGAAATAGGAAATGTAGACACAATTTAGATGACAACAGTGTCCATCTACAAGTAGATTACAATAATATATTACATTTATACTTCCTCATTAGCAAAATGAATACCCAGACCCTGCTTGTATATTATTGTTGAAACCACTGTGAATCAATATTTATTTCATTTTTTAAATTCTCTAAGTATCCAAAGAGGTGGTAGTGCATACTCTTATACCAAGAACTCAGGAGGCAGAGGCAGGCAGATCTCTATGTGTTCAGAGTGAGTCCCAGAATAGTCAGAGCTACACCAAGATACACTGTCTCTGAAAAACCAAGGCAAGCAACCAAAATAAATTCAATAGGTCAAAATAAAGGTTTGTATTCTTAAAAAGGGGAGTCTTGGGTAATGGTTCAACAGTTAACGGTGCTTGTTGATCTTCTGGAGGAGCCAGGTCCCAGCACCCATGTCAGGCCCCTCCAACTGCTTGGAATATTAGCTCCAGTGGATCTTAACCCGTTTTTTTTTTTTTGTTTTTTTGTTTTTTGTTTTTTTTGCCTCCACAGGAACCTATACACGTATGGCATTTACTTTTATAGACATATGCTGTGGGACAATAGTCTTGTACTCTTTAAATGTTTGTCAGTTGTACTGGTTTAATAAAATGTTGATTGGCCAGTAGTCAGGCAGAAAGTATAGTTGAAGCAATCAGGCAGTAAGTAGAGGTGGGGTGACAAGAAGAGGAGAATTCTTTCAAGAGGAAAGACTCAGTCTGCATTCCTCACCCAGACATAGAGAAAGCAGGGTGAGACTGCCTTGCTAATAGAAGGTAACAAGCCATATGACTAGCACAGACAAGAATTATGGATTACTGTAAGGTGTAAGAATTAGTTAACAATAAAACCCGAGATAATAGGCCAACCAGTTTATAATTAATGTAAGCTTCTGTGTGTTTCTTTGGAACTGTATGGCTGTAGGACTGGGCAGGATAGAACCTCTGTCAACAGACATGCATATATACATATAAATAAAAATAGCAAAAACAAGTCTTTAAAATTTTTCACTTAAAAAAGTTACCTACCCGTCGGTTTGTGAACACAGAATAGCAGTCCTTCACTAGTACGTTTTTGATCATCTCTATGTCCGTGATAGCTAACACAGGTGTTGGACCATCAAGCAACCTATGCAAGAAAAACAGCTGATTAACCCAAGCCAGGTTCTGAAGTGGGAGCCCAAATCCTCACTTTAAGTCCAATGTTACATGACCCTCACTTTGATTATACAACATGCTGTCACACTAATTCCATGTCCAACTTAGGGAATCTGACCACAGATTCATGGAGTCTTTGTAAAGTGACAGGTGATGTCGTTGAAGACACAATGAGTCACTTAAAGACAAAACAGTTTGTAGTAGGAATTTCATAGAGTCAGTGTATCTCAGGTAAGCATTAGAATGAAAAAATTCTAATTTTTGTTTCTCACTGTGTGTAGGGTAATGGAAGAATGTATTAGTTCCTTGTTCAAGGCTCCAAGACCACGAAGAAATCATAATTGGGAACTGTGATTGTTTTCTATGACTTATAGTTGTTTTCTCTATAGGATTTCCATCCATTGAATGTCTTTTGTCACAGTACTATCCAGGCATGCTTGGAGGTATTGGATTATTGGCTACTGCAAACAATGCACAATAGGGACTGGAACTGCAGGGGTGTGATTCTTTCTTTCAGAGAACATAGAGAATAGATCAAAGAGGCTTTGGCACTAGGACCTTGTTGTACCCCAAACACAACCTTTGTGTAGAATCAACAAATCTGAACAGAGATTTGAGGTTTAGTTCCCAGAAACTGGTCCTCCCTGTTACCAGAGAGCCTAAAAATAATTTTGGAATTTCTTTCCTTTGAACACTCTACACAACAGGGAGCACCAGACATTTGGTGCCTAATGTCATCGGTTCATAGATGAGAGAGGTCTATACACTCCAGGACTGGGTAGAGTGTGCTCAGAGCAGGCAGTTCTTCAGGATAGAATCAGGATGTGGGGAGTTCCCATCTCAGGAGCAGCAATATGCTGGTTACTTAGTGTTTGTTAAAAGGAAATTGAGTGAATGTGAAAGAAAAACAGTTTACAGAACTTTTGGTAATAGTTAACAAACATTGCTATTGGTTTCACGCAACTCCCTAGGTTCAGTGAAAACTGGGGGTATGGAAGCCAGTGTTGAGAGACTAATGATGTCATGTGAGAGAGGAGCCTATACATCCCAAAGAGGAGTCAAGATTTTGTCTTTATGTAATTTGATCTCAAGTGCTCTGGGTCCACTGCAGAGTGAGGAATCACAGAAAGCTCCATCTGAATTTGAACAGGGACATAAAAGGGAAACATTCAGGCTCACAATTGTCAGTCAGCAGAGGAGAATGTTTCCTCCCAGGAAGACAGGAATGTTGTTTCAGAGAAAGAAGAAAGTGAGGAGCGTCAAGGTAACGGAGATGAGACCCTGAGAGTAACAATTAATAAATGGGCCCTTTTGAAACTGAGAAACTTCTGTAAGACAAAGAGCATGACCAAAAAGACAAAATGACAGCCTATAAAATGGGGAAAGATCTTGACCAACCCCACATTGGACATAGGACTGATCTTCAAAATTTATAAAGAACTCAAGAAACTAGATATCAAAATACTAAACAATCCAATTACAAACTGGTGTATGGATCTAAAGATAGTATTCCTAACAAAGAATCTAAAATGACTGAAAGACACTTAAGGATTATTTTTAACATTCTTAATCATCACAAAAATGCAAATCAAAATAACTCTGAGATACCATCTTACCCCTGTCAGTATAGCTAAGATCTAAAATACTGTTGACAGCTTATACTGGAGAGGATGTAAGTATAACACTCCTCCATTGCTGGTGGGAATGCAAACTCACGCAGCCACTTTTGAAATCAGTATGGCAGTTTCTCAGAAAATTGGGAATCAACCTACCTCAAGACCAAATCATACCACTCTTGGTCATATACCCAATGGATGCACAACCATACCACAAGGGCATTCTCTCCACTATGTTCATAGCAACATTATTTATAATAGCCAGAACCTGGAAACACCCTAAAGGCCCCTCAACCGAAGAGTGGATAAAGAAAATGTGGTACAATTACACAATGAAGAACTACTTGACAGTAAAAAACAGTGACATCTTGAAATTTGCAGACATATGAATGAACTAGAAAAAACCATCCTTAGTTAACCCAGACCCAGAAAGACAAACACTATATGTAGTCACTTATAAGTGGATATTAGACATAAAGCAAAGGATAAAAAAGCTACATTCCTCAGCCCAGGGAAGCTAGGTGAAAGGGAGAACTCTAAGAAGGACACATGTGGAAGACTCCAGGAAGGAGAAATAGTGAAGATCTAATGGGTGAACTGAGAGGGGATATAAGGGAGGGATGGAGGATGGGAACTTGAGAGATCGAGATGGCCAAGTTGGGGGATGGACAGAGAGAGAGAGCAATGAAAGAGTACTGTGATAGAGGGAGTCAATATGGGTTTAGGGAGAAGCCTGTTGCTAGGGAAACTCCTAGGAATACACAAGGATGACCCCAGCTAAGACTCCTAGCAATAGTGGGGAGGATGCCTGAACTGGCCTTGCCCTGTAAGCAGATTAGTGACCCCCCTAAGACCCATCATAAAATCTACATAAATCTACATCCAGTAACTGATGGAAGAAGATGCAGTGAACCACAGCTAAGCACTGGGCTGAGCTCCTGGAGTTCAGCTGAAAGAGGGAGGAGAGATCATATGAGCAAGGATGGTCAAGATCATCATGGGGAAAACCACAGAGACAGCCAACTTGTGCTAGCAGTAGATCACTGACTCTGGGCTGACATCTGGGGAACCTTCATGGAACCAAACTAGGCCATCTGAATGTGGGTGACAGTTATGTGGCTTGTTCTGTTAGGGGGTCCCCTAGTAGTGGGTCAAGGACTTATCCTGGGTTTATGAACTGTTTTTTTAGAGCCCATTACCAATGGTGGAATATCTTTCCCAGGAAGGCTTATCAGGGAGGGACTTGGTCCTGTCTCAACTTGGTATCCTAGACTTTGTTGACTCCCTAAGGGAGGTCATATCTCCTCTGAGAAGTGGATGGGAACTCAGAATGGGGAAACTGGGGAGGTGGGAGAAGGAAATAGATGGGGAACTGGGATTGGAGTGTAAAATGATTTTTTTAAATTAAATAATGAAAAGAAAAGAAAAATAAAAATAACAGACATTTATCCTATCTTCCTTTAGCTGACACAATCTTAGAGATGGGAAAGGTTCAAACACTAGTTGCAAAAATTAAAGATGCAGATAGACAAACTCCAGAGACAAAGAATAAAGGAAATTAAAAGAGAAATCTTCCTAGGAGAAAAGAGGAAAGGAGAAGAAACTTGAAAAAAAATTTTCCGGTAAAAAATGCAAGTGTTTAATCAAGATAAAAAGCTTTTCCCTGTAGAAGAAGGAAAGTATATAATCATGGCCTACAAATAGGAAGGCTCAAGAGATGAATAATGAAGGGAGAGAAAATCCTCTTCCCTGTGGAAATAGAGGAAGGGCAAAGGCCATAACCAATAGAAAAAGGAACACATGTCTGCTGGAACCCAGAGCTCTCTGGCTGAGTGATGCCTGTCAGTGCTTTCTGCAAGGACCAGCAAGCGCAGAGAAGCAACACCTGAATTCCAGAGAATGATGGGTGGGGTCCGCTGCTGCAGCATGAGGTAACACAGTTGGCTCAGAAGTTAGAATTTTCCTGTTAGTTTGTTTAATTTTAGTTTAAAATTAAATTTGTTTAATTTTAGTTTAGTTTAGTTTTTTTTTTCTTTTTCCTTGGATAGGGAATAACTCAATATGAAATGTTCCTTCAATGGAAATGTTTTTCTCCTGATAGTGGTAATAACTCATTATCAATGATTACTTCATGGGAGAAAACAATTGAACCACCCCAACTTGTAGTACAGAAAACAAATTTAATCAGGGCATAAAGTACTAAGCCAATGCTCTTTACATTTCCAGATGTATTAATCATTCATTATACAGAGGATGTTCTCTTCTCTTGATCATCTGATTAATGCTTAAATAAATGTTAAAATTTCATAATAAATGACTTAAACAAAAATTCATAATTTTCAACTATATTACTGGGTATAATCTTGTCTATTTATCACTAGTGGGTATTTGATTCTACTCTTTATGTTGCTTTCCAGAGGCTCTTGGTTAAATTCTATAAAATGTAGTACCTGAAGCAGAGCAAATTTTTAGGTTATTAACTAATGTGGCTGTGAAGGCTAAACTCATGGAAATAATATCTTACTGAAAGAGAGCCTACAAAAATTATTTTTCCACTAAATAAAATACAGATTAATTGTTTCACCCTGTTAATAATTGACAGGCCAATTTAACATGATTCTTGGGATCTATAAAAGGATCCTCTTTTTAAGATTTAAAAGAAATACTCCATTGCTATTGCCTTAAGTTAACTCTTAAAATCAGATGGAGATTGTTTTTTAATGCTTTTATATTGACTTTTTAAAATGGACAAAGAGAATGTTCATACACAAATTTGACATTTTCTTCAAAATGATTGTACCCACTCTGGGTTATACAGCCCAAATTAATATTCCTACAAGTTCAGCACTCACTCACACAATGATGTTAGAAATGAGATACATTCCTAAAACGGGTAATGTAAAAATTGTCAATAAAAGCACAGGCTATTTAGATTGCTCAGAAACAAGACATGGCAGAAACTGGCCACTTCAGTTTGGATTAGGGGCCAATGCTGGAATCCCAACTGCTCTGCCTTTAAAATCGTTCACTAATAAGCCTGTATGGGTGAAGCAGTGGCCCATAATTAAAAAAAAAAAAGCACTTGAGCAACTAGGACAAAATAGTCAGCTGCAAGACACATGAAAAAAAAAAAGCCCTACAAATCCATGGCATTCTCCCCTATTTGTAATAAAATAAATCTTAAAAATGGTGGTGATGGCTTATTTAAAAAGCTGTAAACCAAGTAATTCAACCCATGGGTCCTTTTCAGTCTAGAATTCCATTATTTTCTTTATTGCCTAAGGCTTGGGTTATAATAGTTGTTAATTTAAAAGATGGCTTTTTTTTTGCTATTCCTTTTCAGCAGCTGGATGGGGAAAACATATGCTTTTACAGTTCCTACTTATAATAATGCCAAGCCTGATATAAATAGAGTTGCGAGGTGGTCGTGCACACCTTTAATCCCAGCAGCTGACAGTCAGAGGCAGGCAGATCTCTGTGAGTTTGAGGCTAGCCTGGTCTGCAAAAGCTAGTTCCAGGACATGCTCCAAAGCTACAGAGAAACTCTGTCTTGAAAAACAAACAAACAGCCCTTTTGGACTGCGACTGAACGAGCACGTGATCCAACCAGATTCTCTGAATGTGGCCGGATTCTCTGAATGTGGCCGGCCCGGAGTCTTTCTGAGAAGCCATTGACAATGACACTGGGACTAGTTTCCTCTGCATATACTGGATTTTTGGGATCCAGTCTGTTTGGATACTCACCTTCCTGGACCTGGAGGGAGGGGGGACGAACTTGAACTTCCCACAGGGCTTGAAACCCTGACTGCCCTTAGGGACAAAGAGGGAGGAGGAGGGGGGGGGGGGTAGTGGGAGGGTGTTGGGAAGAGGGGCGTAAATGGAAACTTTTATAATTTAATAAAATTACTTTTAAAAAAAGAAAAAGAAAAACAAACAAACAAACAAACAAAAAACAACAAAACCAAAAAACCAAAAAAAAAAACCCTCAAAAAACAAAACAAAAACAAAAAATGGTATAAATGGAAACTATTTCCCTAGGGAACATTAAATAGTCCAACTTTATGTCAATATATTGTAAATAAACTACTAGAAGTTGTTCACAAACAATTTACTTAATCTGTTCTGTATCATTCTGTTGAAGGATCATTGATCACAGTGTGAACCCTGAGATTGTATTAAATAAAATCAACCATTGGTCAAGAGTCAGAGCCAACAGCTAGTTGGCAGGAAGTAGTCACAGAGAGTTATAGTGAGTCTGGCCAACAGATAAATGCACAGGAAATAGTAAGGGGGGGGGACTTTCATTTTGGTGGTCCTCTTTGTTTTGGGAGAATGGTCAGCAGATTGCTTCTCTGCCTCTCTGATCTAGCAGGTTTTCACCCAAGCATCTGACTTTTGAGTATTTATTGGTAAAATTATAAGATTGAGATTTAGTTTAAAAACAGCATCATTACATGGATAATGTCTTAATAGCTACCTCTGATATCAATATTCTTAAAAAGGTGTCTGCTGAAGTGCAACAGGTTTTCCCTCAATGTTCATTGGAAATTACTCCTGAAAAATTCTAAGAGGAGTCTCTCTTAATTATTTAGGTTTAAATTAAGTAGAGAATCTCGTCATAAAAATAAGATGAGAAGAGATGAATAACATATGCTTAATGATTTTAAAAACAATTATTGAGAGATATTAATTGGTTGTACCATACAATTAGACTGACTATTCAAGAATTAAGAAGTTTATCTCTAATAAAAGTTACTTAGATTTTAACAGTCCCAGAAATTTTATAATGAAGCAGAAAAGGAGTTGGCCCAAGTAGAACAGAAATTGCAAGGTTTCTACATAGATCAATTAAATCTCACACATTGAATATATTTTATTAATTTTACCTTCTACTCATTCCCCTACTGGACTGATTATGCCAAGGGAAGATAATATTTTAGAATATATACTCTTAGCCCATAAACAGAATGGAAAGTTAAAAACCGCCATAGAAGAGGTTTCTGAATTAAATGTAAAAGGAAGAATTAGATTTCATCAATTGTCAGAAATGGATTCAGCTGAGATTGTAGAATCTCACACAAATATTGAAATTATACAATGATGGGTAATTAATGATGACTGACAGAGTCTGTAGCAATTATTTAGGTGAAATCAGCAACAGATACCCTCAAAGTAAACAACTTTAATTTATGAAAAGAACTAAATGGATTCTACCCCATTTAGTAAAAAGAACACATCGATTTCTGGAGCTCTTACATTTTATACTGATGCAAATAAATTAGGAGCGATTGGTTATACAGCACAAAATAATAAGGTATTCCAAAGTCTATATGCTTCAGTCAAAGAATCAGAATTATATGCTTTTCTAATGATTTTATTAGATTTTAATGGGTCAATCTCTTAATATAATTCCTGATTTTCAATATATGAAAGGTGTTATATTATATATAACAACTACTCAACTTGTTCATGATTATTCAGAATTAACTTTGTTTTTTACACAACGGCAACCAGCAATTCAGTACAGTAATTATCCATTCTTTATCACTCCTATTTGGTCTTATACAGGATGACTGGGTCGTGAGCAAAAGGAAATAAAGAAGTTGATAAAATAGTAATAGAAAATATTTTTTAAGCTTCAGAATTTCATAAAAACATCATGTTAATATAAAGGCTTGAAGTAAAAAAAAATCCATTACCTGGAGATAAACTAAAAAAAATATAAAAAGATTCTCCTAATTGTTCTTGGTATAGTTCAATGCCTTTACCTGTAAGAAGTAATCCTAAGGAGAGTCAAAGAAATGAAATTTGGAAAGTATATATATTTCACTTAGCAGAATTTGTAAAATATAAAATATGTACATCATACTATTGATACATTCTCAGGATTTCAATGGGTTTCTGCCTAAGTTCTGAAAAGGCTGATTCTGTAATTACATAAGCAAAGAAAGCCAGCCTAAAAATTACAATCCCAGAAAACCTAGACAACAATGAGGACCCTAAGAGAGACATACATGGATCTTATCTATGTGAAAAGCAGAAAAAGACAAGATCTCCTGGGTAAATTGGGATCATGGGGACCATGGGAAAGGACTGAAGGGGAGGGGAGAGGAAGGGAGGGGAGCAGAGAAAAATGTAGAGCTCAGTAAAAATATAAAAAAGATTATGAGACAAATGATAGAGGAAAGGCTATCTTCACTGCATGACTGCATAAAATTCAATGTAATTAAAATCGGTTGAACAAAAGGGGGAAATGTAGTGGGAATCTAGTAAACATTAGGTAAGCATTAGAATGAAGAAGTTGTTTCTCACTGTATGTAGGGTAAGGGCAGAAGGTAACAGGTCCTTGTTCAAGGCACCCAGACCTTGAAGGAATCATAATAGAGAACAGAGATTGCTCTCTATGATTTCTAGCTGTTTTTCTGAAGGGTTTTCCACCCATTGCATGACTTTAGTCACAAGAAAATCCAGGCATGCTTGAAGGTCTTGAGTTATTGGGTACTGCAGACAATACACCATAAGAAGTAAAGTTGCAGGGGTGTGATGATTTCTTTCTGAGAACATATACAACAGATCAAAGAGACTTTGACATGAGGAATTGTATTCCAAATACAACCTTTGTCTAGAATCAATAAACATGCTTTTAATCGAGGTTTGCGTTTCAGTTCACAGACACTAAAATTAAACTCTGGAGTGACTCCTCATTTGACTGTCCCGCACAATACAAACACCTGACAACAGTTCCTAAAGGCATCACAGTTACAAATGAGAAATGAAATTTTAAGTCGGGATGTGTATGCATGAGAGTTGCTTCTACCATTTTCTTTGATTTTTGCATATTTAAAATATTGCAAGGGGCTGGAGAGATGGCACCACAGTTAAGAGCACACATTCTTGCAGACAACCTGAATTTGGCTTTAGCGTCCATGCTGAATAGAACACAACCAAGTGTAACTCCAGCTCCAGGAGGATCCAATGCTCAGATCTCCATGATCATTAGCAGTCATGTGCAGAGGCATGCACACATGAATATATATGTAATTAAATGTATTATAAATACGTGTTTAAAGATAAAATTTGAGGGCTGGAGAGATGGCTCAGTGGTTAAGAGCAGTGACCTCTCATCCAGAGGACCCAGGTTAAATTCCTAGCGCCCTGTGGCAGTTCACACTTGTCTGTAAGTCCAGTTCCAGGGCTTCCTCGCATAGACATATATGCAGGCTAAACAACAATGAACATAAAATAAAAATAAATTAAAAATAAATAAATGAATATAATAGTAAAATATAATAATTAAACCAATGTTTTAAGTAGAAATAAATTCTTCAAAACTTTAAACTAAAATATTAATCTTAAAAATAATAAAATATTTCAGTATCTGTGCTTAGGATATAACTTGGTGGTGGAATGATTGCCTAGATTGCACCAGGCCATGCTTTTGAAACACTGAGCTGAAAAGATAAGTGAACATGCAGAATTTATATGAGGCACCTTTTATAACTTCTCTGAAGGTCAGAAAGAACATTAGAGCCAAGTCAGTGGGAAGGAGAGCTGCCAAATCCTGTTTTCAGTACTCTGGAACTCACTGCAACTGGGACTATCTCCATAAGCCCTATGGGTGATGTGACTGTCAACATTCCAGCAGGAGGCTCAAGGTCCTGAGCCTGTCTGAGGATTTACACACAGCTAGTTCCTGGGATGGGAAAGCAAAATGGCCCAATGAACACCAACTCAGTCCCTGGGATCTACAAGGTGGAGTGAGAGAACTGACTGCCACATGTTGTCCTCTGACATTTACATGTGTGACATGAAGCACTTAATCTTCTGTGATAAATGAACAATCCTAATAAAAAATCAAAAAAAAATAGTGGCTGGGGGAGGGCAAGAAGTTTATGTCAGTGGTGATGCATTGGTAAGTTGTTCACACTCCCATAAATACCCTCTTGCTCACTCATGGTTTTGTAAGTCAGTCCAGTTAAATTCACTGGTACACACACAGACACACAAAACTAATAAAAATGTAAGAATAATTTTCATATAAAATGATATTAGGGCCAGGCGTGATGGCACATGCCTTTAATTCCAGCATTTGGAAGGCAGAAACGGTCATATCTCTGTGTTCAAGGCAAGGCTGGTCTACATATTAAGGTCCTAGACAGCCAGGATACTTAAAGGGATCCTGTCCCAAGCAAACAAATAAACAGCAATAAAAGGATAAATAAATAAGATATTAGGTCAGTGAAAAGTGGAAAATACTATTAAATGCTGACAAGCAATAATAATTGCAAGGAG
Source organism: Myodes glareolus (assembly GCF_982192425.1). Taxonomy (NCBI): domain Eukaryota; kingdom Metazoa; phylum Chordata; class Mammalia; order Rodentia; family Cricetidae; genus Myodes; species Myodes glareolus. The sequence continues at coordinate 99,655,763 of NC_142027.1, read as the reverse complement.
ACATTCACACGGGATCATTGGATAGACAGCAAAGCCAGGTGTTGGCCATGAATGACAGTCTTTATGGGCTCTGACAACTCAGCAGATCCCTGTGATAAGGATGGATGAGAAGAGATGAAGAGGCAGGAAGAACCAGAGCCTCCTCCCACTTGTTTCTGTCTTACAGCATAATGACAACACTCACTCCAAAGCTCTAATCTAACTCCAGCATCAGTGAAGGGAACAGTTCCTGCTGCTGGCTCAGCCACTTACAGAACCATTGAGGACATAGATCTAAGGAAGAACACTTTGGTTTTTAAATACATTGAATCTGCAAAGTCAGTTCAACAAGACAGGACACAGTGATATACACTTCTATCAAAAGTCTTGGTAGCACATTGTGATGGTGCATGCCTGTAATTCCAGAACTCAGGAGCAAGAGGCAGGTGGATCTCTGTGAGTCTGAGATCAGTTTGGTCTACAGAGTGACTTTCAGGACAGCCAGGACTGTTACACAGAGAACCCTGTCTCAAAAACGTAACAAAACAAAATGACGAAAACACGAAGACCAGAGTCCATGGAACATCAAAGCCTTTCAAAAGAAACAATATACAATGTTCTCAAGATAGTTAGTCTTGTGAACCATGGCACTTAATGACACACGGCATCACCTTTCCAACAGAGAGGCCATTACTACAATTCTGGGCTGGCGTTGTCTGGCACAAGTAGAGTACATTCTCCTAAAATGAGTCAACTCAGTGGGACTTTCCAGAATACTCACCCCCACATTTTTCCATACTTTTTATAGCACTTAGCATCAAATTTCCATATACCCTGGAATGAGAAATAGCATGAAATCCATTATTGTCCTGTATGTGCCAACCCTTCTGTAGCCAGGGAACCAAACCCTCAAACCCCATGAAGTAAAGTTTACTGTTTCTGACAGAGAAAAGTTCTTCAGTAACGTTTAGTGGCACCAGCAAGATGTCTCAGTGGAGAAGGCAGAGCAACAATGCAGGACACCTGACACCTTCCTGTGGACTCTGCATGCAAACTCATAGACATACACATGTGCACAACAGAAGATACATACAACAATAATAATCTTAATAGTAATGAAATTGTTTTGAAGATTGTACAATCAAAATATAGAACCTCTAGGAAGAAAATCTGAGCTGAGGGCTGCAGAAGCTTTGCCACTCGTCCTCTGGACATGAGCTTGGGAATGTCTGCTGTGGACTGACCATAGGCCAGGAGTCAGCAGTTTTATCACAAATGATCCACATAGACTAAAATGTGGCACACATTTTATGTGCCCTATCATGGGCACTCATGCACATGTAAATACATGCATACACACTATAAACACACATACACACGCAAACATTTGTCAGTTTTAAGTTGGCAAGAGAGCCCTAAAGAACCACTGGACATTCTTTAGTATCATGAGAACACACAGTAAGAGGATCTGAAATCACACTATCATTTCCTATCAAGGAGCATTTAACAGAACTAAACCATTTTTGGCCATCAGGAATCAACACTCACCTCAGAGTAATTCATCAGAGTTCCTAAAAATGGCAGAGGTTTGGGCCCAGTAATTCCCTGTTTCTTAAAAACATCATGGTTACGGGTCCCGTATCTAGAGAGTGAAACAGAAAACCTTGTGACCACACATACAGCAGAGAGGAGATAAACATGACCAAAAACAAAACATAAAACATAACAACAAGCTGACTGCCCCTCCAGTTCCTAGGGCTTAGGGTGAGGGGTCCAGTGTGCATGGCAGCCCATGGTTTGTATATGTTCCTACTGAGTTCTGCTGGCTCTAGCTGTAACCTGAAAGTCAATCAACTCATATTAAGAGTAACTCTTTTCAGAAAAATCCCTCACCTCAGCAAGAGAGAGTTGAAAGTATGTATGTGTGTCCAGCAGATCTGCATAATGTAAATATGAACTTTAGTAGTTAATTTCACTTTAGTACAGTAGTAGAGTGCTTGTCTAGCACATATAGGTTCTGCTTTGATCCCTCTTTCTGCCCAAAAGATAAAAATGCAAAATGTGCACAATTATTTCATCTCAGGCCTTCAAGATGACTGCACAGGTAAAGGGACTGGCTGCCAAGTTTGACAACCTTAGTCTGACCCACAGGATCCCCAGAATAGGAGAGAAAAGACTCCCCAAAGTTTTCTGTAACCTTCACACACACACACACACACACACACACACACACACACACACCTGTCTCATGTGCTGCCTCTATTCCCAATAAATAAAAACACGTAATTTCAAAGTTTTTACAAGAGTTAATTTTAACTTCTGTTATCACATTTTATAATTTTATTCTGGTTTTTACAAGAGTTAATTTTACCTTCTGTTATCACGCTTTATTATTGTATTCTGGTGCCTGTAGAAGGCATTAGGTTCCCTGGGACTGTAGTTACAGATGATGTGAGCCACATGTGGATAGCAGGATTCTAGCCTGGGTCGTCTAGAAGAGCAATCAGTGCTCTTAACCACTGAACCATCTCTCCAGCCCCTGCTTTCCTCGTCACTTTTGACCTTGCACTCAACACCAGAATACAGATCTGAATACAACTCCAACCTGAGGACATGGTGGAAGAGGAACTTTGGTGGTTACTCACCGGTATAGGAACACCAGACTGATTACCAGGAGCACCCAGGTTTCCAGTGAGAGAATTGAAGTCAGGTCCATCGTTGCTTGTCTGTCAGCAATGTTCCCCTATGTGTTCTCCCTCCAGTTGTGTGTTACCCTTTGCAGGGCTTCCCTTCCACCAATAGTGCTGAAGGGTGCCCAGCCTGGGGTGTTTATACCCTGGGAAGATGGCGGTCTAGGTCTCCTGCCAGTAGATGATTTATCTCTGCATGGCCGGAACTTTGGTCTCCTCTTAGTCTTGACAGATCATCAAGTCCATTACAGCCTATTTTGACCTTCTGTGAATTAAATTTCTCTGTATAATCATTACACAATGTTGTCCTTTCAGGAAGTCCAAAGACCAAAGGTACTTTTCTTTAAATAAAAAACTTAAGCAAATTCATTGACATGAAATGTTCTTTCACCAAGGCTGGCTTATGTTAAAAACCCATGAAATAAAGCCAAAAATTGTGCTATCTGTCTGTAGATCTTTACAGAAAATCTTTCTCGCTCACTGAAAGATACTTCATTGTTTTTCAGAACGCAAATCAGAAAAAAAAAATAGTCTCTTTGAATCTGTCCTCACCTGTGCCCTTAGGAGAGAAAACCACTTCTCCTGAGGAATATCTCCTTCACATGTAACTCCTTCCCTCTATCCCGGCACTGAGGGTCTTCCTGTACAGCACCCGTACTAGATTGTGAGAATATTCTGGGCAGCAGTCACCAATATGTAATAGAGAGGTCATTCAGACCTGTCAACTTGAGTTGGGAGAGGTGGCTGGGTCGAGCAGGTTGCAATTATGTTTTAAAATCTCTTTGATTAGTTTCTAGTAAACGTTAGGGGAACATTTTTGGAGTGATGAGAACGTTCTAAAACTCACTGACGACGACAGATGGAAATAGAGACAGAGACCCACATGGGAGCACTGGACTGAGCTCCCAAAGTCCAGTTGAAGAGCAGAGGGAAGGAGAATATGACCAAGGAAGTCAGGACCATGAGGAATTGGTCCACCCACTGAGACAGTGTGCCTGAACTAATGGGAGCTCATCAAATCCATCTGGACTGAGTCTGAAGGAGTATGGGTCAAACTGGACCCTCTGAATGTGTCTCACAATTGAGGCAGACTGAGAAGCCAATGATAAATGCACTGGGATTTGTCTCTACTGCATGCACTGTCTTTTTGGGATCCTATTCTATTTGGATGCATACCTTCCTAAGCCTGGATTTTTTGGGGAGGGTCTTGGACTTTCCACAGGGCAGGGTACCCTGCCCTCTCTTAGAACTGGAGGGGAAGGAGGGGATGGTGAGTGGGGGAGCAGGAGGAAAGTGGGAGGAGGGGAGGAAGTGGAAATTTTGATTCCTATTATTTATAAAGTAATAAAAAAATCAGAGAAAAAAGAGAAATAGTTAAATAAGAAATTGATGTCACAAAGTCTTAAAAAACATACCAGATATATAAATGCAGATTTTGAAACCTATCAATTTTTTTCTTACTCATGAAGCTAAGTTCTGGTGAGGGAAGAGAGCTGTATCATCAGCTTAGGTTGCTATGGTAGAACAGCATAGACAGGTAGATATAGCTGGCAGTAGCTAGTTCTCGATTATTCTGGAGGCTGACAGTCCTAGATCAGTGCATCAGGACTTCTGGGTCTCTCATGGCCTTTCTGCTAACAGATGGCTGTCTCCTCAAAGTCTTCTCTTAGAGAAGGGAGACGAAAAAAGGCAGAGGGAGAAGTCTTAGCTCTCTTTTTCTAATCCTGCTTTAGGAGTCTTCTTCATCTCTGATCTGCTTCCCTCACACAGGCCACACCTCCACTCACTGGCTGAGTGAACCTCAGAACTTTGAATACATGATTTGGGAAACAGAGTTAGTCCATAAAAATATTAGCGTTATCATGCCAGTTTCAAAGCTTGACAAAATTGAAAGGACATGATACATTTGGTCAAGTATCCCAAAGCTTGTCTCATCACTGTCTCCAGCATGTGAGGACACATAAATATGGCCATCCTGATGCTGTGTTCACTTCCCATTCTTAGCTAACGCAGTTGGATGAGAAAGCATTGTCAATAGCAAGTAAGATTTGAATGGAGTTTCTCTGCACACTCTGAGAGCACATGGGAAACCGCCATGTCCCCATATGACAAGTTTACTAAGAAAAAAATGATTATCTATTCATGTTGTTGGGCAATATTGCTAATTCAAACAATGTAACTTGCTGATAATGTATTTGCCAATTATAGCTATTATACCTTCTCCCACAACTGACTTCACAACTTCTGTCTTAATCAACATCAAAGTAATCTTGCACACACAAACACACGCACACACACATGTACACATGAACACAACTGCATACATGATTTGTGTCAAGTGAAAATCACTGTGACAGTGTTTATTATGCTTTTATTGATCTCAGTGTGAAATCTGATTTTGTTTTATGTTTTGCAAATGATTTGACATTATCAAACTCTCATTTTCTTCACTAATAAAGGATTTGACTTATGTGCTTTTTTTTGATGAGAAAGTAAGTTTATTAAATTATAAAAGTTTCCATTTCCGCCCCTCCTCCCAACACCCTTCCACTCCCCCCACTCCCTCTTCTCCTCCCTCTCCATCCCTAAGAGCAGTCAGGGTTTCCTGCCCTGTGGGAAGTTCAAGTTCCTCCCCCCTCCCTCCAGGTCCAGGAAGGTGAGTGTCCAGACAGACTGGATCCCCAAAATCCAGTATATGCAGAGGAAACAAGTCCCAGTGTCATTGTCAATGGCTTTTCAGAAAGACTCTGGGCTAGACACATTCAGAGAATCTGGCCACATTCCGAGAATCTGGTTGGATCACGTCCTCATTCAGTCCCAGTCCAACTGGTCTTGGTGAACTCTCATTAGACCAGTCCCCTTATATCAGTGGGTGATCGCACCCCTCGCAGTCCTGATTTCCTTTTTCATGTTCTTCCTCTTTCTGCTCCTCATTTGGACCTTGGGGGGCTCAGTCCGGTGCTCCAATGTGGGTCTCCGTCTGTATCGCCATCCATCGTCGGATGAAGGTTCCCTCTGGTCTTGCCTTCTTTGCTCACGTTCTCTTTCCTTCTGCTTCTCGTTTGGACATAGGGAGTTAAGTCCAGTGTTCCCATGTGTGTCTCTGTCTCTATCTCCATCCACCGCCAGAAGAAGGTTCTATGGTGATAAGCAAAATATTCATCAGTATGGTTATGGGCCAAGGCCGGTTCAGGCACCCTCTTCTCCGTCCAGAGAACAATCTGGGGATCTCTCCTTGGGCCTGGGATCCCATTTATAGTCAAGTCTCTTGTAAACCCTAAAATGACTCCCTTAGTTGAAATATATTCTTCCCTGATCCCATATCCATCCTTCCTCCCTCCCCCTCATCCCAGTCCACCGAGCTTTCCCCATTCCTCTCCTACTCCCTTCTCTCTAACCCTCTCCCCTTCCAACAACCCTCCCACCCACCATGTACCCGAGGTTACCTGGGACTCTTGTCTATTTCCAATCTCCAGGAGGATAACTACATGATTTTCATCAGGTTCACCTTCTTATTTAGCTTCTCTAAGATCACGAATAATAGGCTCAAAGACCTTTAATTATGGTTAGAATCCACTTATGAGTGAATACATACCATATTCCTCTTTTTGGGTCTGGCTTACCTCACTCAGTAAAGCGTTTTCTATGTCCATCCATTTGCATGCAAAATTCAAGATGTCATTGTTTTTTATTGCTGAGTAAAACTCTAATGTGTATATGTTCCACACCTTTTTAAACCATTCTTCTATTGAGGGGCTCCTAGGTTGTTTCCAGGTTCTGGCTATTACAAATAGTGCTGCTATGAACATAGTTGAACAAATGCTTTTGTAGTATGGTAGGGCATCTCTTGGGTATATTCCCAAGAATGGAATTGCTGGGTCCTGAGAGAGGTTGACTCCCAGTTTCCTGAGAAACCGCCACACTGATTTCCACAGTGTCTGCTCAAGTTTGCATTCCCACCAACAATGGATGAGTGTTCCCCTCATTCCACATCCTCTCCAGCATAGGCTATCATTGGTGTCTTTGAGTTTGGCTATTCTGAGAGGTGTAAGATGATGTCTCAAAGTTTTGATTTGCATTTCCCTGATCGCTAAGGAGGTTGAGCATGACCTTAAGTGCCTTTTGGCCATTCGAAGTTCATCTGTTGTGAATTCTCTGTTCAGTTCAGTACCCCATTTTTTAATTGGGTTTTTTTCTTTCAGTTTATTTATATGATGGATTACATTGATAGATTTGCATATGTTGAACCAGCCCGGCATCTCTGTGATAAAGCCCACTTGATCATAATGGATAATTTTTCTAATGTATTCTTAGATTCCGTTTGCCAGTATTTTATTGAGTATTTTTGCGTCGATGTTCATGAGTGAGATTGGCCTGTAATTCTCTTTCTTGGTTGTGTCTTTGTGTGGTTTTGGTATTAGGGTAACTGTAGCTTCATAAAAGGAGTTAGGCAATGACTCTTCTGTTTCTATATTGTGGAATACATTAAGGAGTATAGGTATTAGCTCTTCCTGGAAGTTCTGGTAGAATTCTGCATTGAAACCATCTGGTCCTGGGCTTTTTTTGGTAGGGAGATTTTTGATAACAGCTTCTAATTCTTCGTGACTAACAGGTGTATTTAGATTGTTCACCTGTTCTTGGTTCAACTTTGGTATATGTTACTTATCTAAAAAATGTCCATTTCTTTTACATTTTCCAACTTTGTGGCATATAAACTTTCATAGTAAGATCTAATGATTCTCTGAATTTCCTCTGTGTCTGTGGTTATGTCCCCCTTTTCATTTCTGATCTTATTAATTTGCATGTTCTCTCTCTGCCGTTTGATTAGTTTGGATAGGGGTTTGTCAATCTTGTTGATTTTCTCCAAGAACCAGCTTTTTGATTCATTGATTCTTTGGATTGTTTTCTCTGTTTCTATTTTGTTGATTTCAGCCCTCAGTTTGATTATTTCCAGTCTTCTACTCCTCCTGGGTGAATCAGCTTCTTTTTTTCTAGCGCTTTCAAGTGTGCTGTTAAGTCTCCAATGTGTGCTTTCTCCATTTTCTTTAATTGGGCACTTAGTGCTATGAACTTTCCTGTTAGCACTGCTTTCATAGTGTCCCATAGATTTGAGTATGTTGTGTCTTTATTTTCATTAAATTCAAGGAAGACTTTAATTTCTTTTTTTATTCCTTCCTTTACCCATGGGTGATTCAGTAGTTGACTGTTCAACTTCCGTGAGTTTGTTGGTTTCCTGGGGGTAGCACTGTTGTTGAATTCTAACTTTAATCCATGGTGGTCTGACAAGACACAATTGGTTACTAATATTTTTTTGTATCTGTGGAAGTTTGCTTTGTTACCCAGTATGTGGTCAATTTTTGAGAAGGTTCCATGAGCTGCAGAGAAGAAGGTATATTCTTTCCTATTTGGATGGACTGTTCTATAGATGTCTGTTAAATCCATTTGATTCAATATCTCCAATAATTCTGTTATTTCTCTGTTAGGTTTCTGTCTGATTGACCTGTCCATTGGTGAGAGAGGAGTGTTGAAGTCTCCTACTATTAGTGTGTGTGGTTTGATGACTGCCTTGAGTTCTAGAAGAGTTTCTTTTACATATGTGGGTGCCTTTATATTAGGGGCATAGATATTCAGGATTGAGACTTCCTCCTGATGAATTGTTCCTGTTATGAGTATAAAATGTCCATCTCCATCTCTTCTGATTGATTTTAGTTTGAAGTCAATTTTGTTAGATATTAGAATGGCCACACCTGCTTGTTTCTTAGGTCTGTTTGCTTGAAAAACCTTTTCCTAACCCTTTACTCTGAGTAGATGTCTGTCTTTGTGGTTGAGGTGTGTTTCTTGTAAACAGCAGAATGTTGGATCCTGTTTTCGTATCCAATCTCTTAGTCCGTGCCTTTTTATAGGTGAATTGAGTCCATTAATATTAAGTGATATTAATGACCAGTGGTTGTTGACTCCGGTTATTATTATTTTTTGTTTGTTTGTTTAATAGAGTTTGTATGTGTCCCTTCTTTGAGTTAAGCTCGTGAAGGGTCGCTAGATGTCTGAGTTCTTGTAGGCAGTGTTGGCAATGTTTGATTCCTTGGGTTGTGATTTTCCTTCTATTACTTTCTGTAAGGCTGGGTTTGTGGCTACAAATTGTTTAAATTTGTTCTTTTCCTGGAATATTTTGTTTTCTCCATTGATAATGAATGATAGTTTGGCTGGGTATAGTAGTCTGGGTTTGCATCCATGGTCTCTTAGTTTCTGCAGTACCTCTATCCAGGACCTTCTGACTTTCATGGTTTCCATAGAGAAGTCCAGTGTAAGCCTGATAGGTTTACCTTTATAAGTTACTTGACCTTTTTCCTTTGCAGCTCTTAATATTCTTTCTTTAATCTGAATGCTTTGTATTTTGATTATTATATGGGGAGGGGATTTTTTTTTTGATCAAGTCTATTCGGTGTTCTGTATGCTTCTTGAATTTTCATACGAATATCATTCTTTAGGTTGGAAAAGTTTTCTTCTATAATTTTGTTGAATATATTTTCTGGGCCTTTGATCTGCAATTCTTCTCCTTCTTCAATCCCTATTATTCTTAGATTTGGTTTTTTCATTGTGTCCCAGATTTCTTGAATGTTTTGTGATGAGAATTTGTTGGATTTGCTGTTTTCTTTGATCAGAGCATTTATTTTCTCTATGGTATCTTCAGACTCTGAGATTTGTTCTTCCATCTCTTGTATTCTATTGGTTATGCTTGATTCTGTAGTCTCTGTTTGTTTACCTAGATTTTCCATATCCAGCCGGCCCTCGTTTTGTGTTTTCTTCATTGCCTCCATGTAGAGAGGAACTGCTGGCAGGCCTGCTTTTCGTCTCACCTGGTTCCCGCATGGCTAACTTAGTCCCTGAAATAACAACACACAAATTTTATTCATTTAAGCACTGCCTGGCCCATTATCTCTAGAGAGTTAGTTACTGGCTAACTCTCACATCTTGATTAACCCATTTCTAATCAACAGTCATCACCTGGTCAGTGTGTCGGACATGTATATGCTTTAACCCATGTACATGGTTTTTCTCTACAGGGGAAATAACAGAGGACATGGTTTTGGTGCTATTTTAGCTTTTTATATTATTTGTACTTTCTATGTGTGTCTGACTGTGCCACAGCATGCATGGCAGGGTGGTCAGAAGACATCCTGCAGGAGTTAATTCTCTCTTCCCACCATGTGGGTCCCAGGGTCAACCTCAGGTCATCAGGTTTTGGCAGCAAGCACCTTTACCAGCCAAGCCATCTCACCCACCCAAAGTATTACCAATGTAGCCTCAACGTGGTGGATTTGGGATTTCTTCCCCTGCTAAAGAGGATTGAATCTAGGACATCATACACGCTGCTCATGTGCTCTACTGAGCTACATCCCCGGGGCATTTGCGTTGTTTACACCCACAGAATGGAATTATACAGAGAACATGTAGATACAATGCTGCATACTAAAATATACAACTGTAAAAATACTGCACATACTGCATAGAATACTGTATATTTAAGAATCTAGTCTCTCTCTCTCTACTGATTTCCTTATTGAAGGGCCATGTACTTTTTTTCAGTGCAGGACTGGGCTCATGGAGATCAGTTGAAAAGGGAGAGGAGGGATCATATGAACAAGGGGGTCAGGAGCATGATGGGTAAAAGCACAGAGACAACTGAGCCGAGCTAGTGGGAGCTCACAGACTACACACTGACTGGGGAACCTGCATAGGACTGAACTAGACCCTCTGAATGTGGGTGACAGTTATGTGACTTGATATGTTAAGGGCAGGCTGGCAGTGGCACCAAGACCTATTCCAGGTGCATAAACTGTCTTTCTAGAGCCCATTCCCTTTGGTGGGATGCCTTGTTCAGTCTTGATACGGGGAAAGTGGTTTGGTCCTGCCAAATCTTGATATGCCAGACTTTGTTGACTCCCCAAGGAAAGCCTTGTCCCCGTGAACAGAGGATAAGGTGTGGGAAGGGGGAGGCTGGAGGGCAGGAGAAGGGGAAGAGAGAGGAAACTAGAGTAGGTTCGTAAAAATAAAAAAATAAAATTTTAAAATAAAAAGATCAATAAACAAAAAAGAACATATAGATTGATGCTGTATATTAAAATATACAACTATAAAAATGCCGTATATGATGTTGTGTATTTAAAAACCTGGAGTCTTTGTCTACTGACTTCCTTATTGGAGGGCTATGTGCTTTTTTTAAATACAGGATCTATCACTGTAGCCCAGGTTAGCCTCAAACTTGCTATGTAGCCAAGAATGGTCTTCAACTTCTGATCTTGCTGTTGCTACCTCTTAAGTGCAGGGATTAGAACCACCACCAGACCCTGTTCTGTGGTGTTGGTGATCCAGTCTAGGGCTTTGTGAGTACTAGGAAAGAACTCTCTCAACTGAGCTACATCCCCAACCCAGAGTACCATTCTGCACTTATTTTTAATTAATAAATTTTCTTGCCTAACAATTTTGCACACACACACACACATACACATACATATATCTGTATGTGTATATGCAGATATATAATGCATTCTGATTATTGTCCCCATTCTTTTTTATTTCTATCTCACTCTTGTCAGTCTTACTTTCCTCCCTGAAAATCTCTTTCCCATATTCATGATTTCTTCGTGTCCTGCAGACTTTAACTAGTGCCATCTGTGTGACCATGGGTTTAGCTCTGTCCATTAGAACCTGTGGGTTCACCACTCACCAGTGTGCTAACACACAAGTGCATGCAATTCCTCCCTCACACAGAACCTGTTAGGTGTCAGCAGTTCAGCAGTAAGTGGTAAGGTCTGTCTCTTTCTCATGATGACCAGAGGCATGGAGAAGCAGGTACTGAATTTTGGTATATTGAAGGTGTAGAAGAACTTGGTTTTGTTGTTGGTTTTTGTTCCCCAAGACAGGATCTCATGTGCCCCAGGCTGTCTCAAACTCCTCATGTAGCTTTGAACTTCCTCTTTGAACTTGGGATCCCCCTGCCTCTACTCCCTGAATCTGGGATTAGAGAAGTGCACCACCAATTACGTGGTGCTGGGGATGGAGCCAGGGCTTTGTGACTGCTGAGCTGTCACTCTCCCAGCTGATTCTTACCACTACTCCTGGATTTTCTTTTTCACAAACAAACAAGCATCAGTGGTCTCAAATAAAAAAAAAAACTTTAACCAATACATCAGCCTTAAGAAAATCATCAGAATATGAATACATGCATATTCATACACTGCATGATTTATCCATTTGCAGTGTAATTTTCAATGTTTTACGTGTGGTTCTATAATGTTTCTTCATGGGAAACGTTTTTCTTCTTGATAGTGGGGAAAACTCATTATTTATAATTCCTTTATTGAAGAAAACAACTGAAGCAAGCCCAACCTGTAGTACAGAAAACAATTGTAACGAGATCTTAAAGTACTAAGCCGATGATGTTTAAATTTCCAAATGTATTTATCATTCATTATATGGAGGCTGTTCATTTCTCCTGATCATCTGATTAATTCTTAAATGAATGTTCAATTTTCATAGTAAATGACATAAAGAAAAATTCATAATTTTGAACTATGTAACTGGGTATAATCTTGTCTAGTTATCACTAGTGAGCATTTGATTCTGCTCTTTATATTGCTTTCCAGAAGCTCTTGGTTAAATTCTATAAAATGTAGTTCCTGAAGCTGAGTAGATTTTTAGTTTATTAACTAATATGGCTGTGAAGGTGAAACTTATGGAAATAGTATCTTACTGACATAGAGCCTACAAAAACTATTTTCCACTAAATAAAATGCAGGTAAATTTTACCACCCTGTTAATAATTGGCAGGTCAATTTGACGTGTTTCTTGGGATCCACAAAAAGGATCCTCTTTTTATGATTTAAAAGAAAATACTCCATGGGTATTGCCTTGAGTTAAGTCTTAAAATCAGATAGAGATTGTTTTTAATGCTTATTTAGATGACTTTTAAAAAGAACGTAGAGAATATTCATACATGAATTCCGCATGTTCCTGAAAATGATTATATCCTCTCTGGGTTATACAGCTCAAATTAATATTACTACAATTTCAGCACCCACTCATAAAACGATGTTAGAAATGAGATACAGTCCTAAAACAGGTATTGGAAAAATAGTCAATAAAAGCACAGGCTATTTAGATTGCCCAGAAATAAGACAAGGAAGAAATTATCTACCAAAATTTGGACTAGGGGCCAATGCTGGAAGTCCAACTGCTTTGCCTTAAAAAATTGTTCACTAATAAGTCTGTATGGGTGGAGCAGTGACCCATGATTTAAAAAAAAGTTACACGCACTTGATCAAGTAGGACAAATCAGTCAGATGCTAAACACATGAAAAAAAAATACAAATCCTTGGCATTCTCCTCTATTTGTAATAAAATAAATCTTAAACATGATGGTGATTACTTATTTAAAAAGCTGTAAAACAAGTAATTCAACCCATGGGTTCTTTACAGTCTAGAATTCCATTACTTTATTGCCGAAGGCTTGGTTATAATAGTTGTTAATTTAAAAGGTAGCTTTTTTTGTTATTTCCTTGCAGCAACGAGATAGTGAAAAAAATGCTTTTATACTTTCTACTTATTATAATTCCAAGCCTGTAGAAATGATATAAATGGAGTTGGGAGGTGGTGGCTCACACTTTAATCCCAGCACCTGAGAGGCAGAGACAGGCAGATCTCAGTGAGTTTGAGGCCAGCATGGTCTGCAAGAGCTAGTTCCAGGAAATGCTCCAAAGCTACAGAGAAACCCTCTCTTGAAAACCCAACCCCTCCCCAATAAAAAACAAAAGCAGAAACAAAAAAAGGTATAAGTGGAAAATACTTCCCTAAGGAATGTTAAATAATCCAACTTTATGTCAATATTTTGTAAATAAACCTCTGGAAGTAGTTCATAAACAGTTTCCTCAATTCATTGTTTATCATTCTGTTGAAGGATCATTGATCCAGTGTGAACCTCGAGACTGTATTTAATAAAATCAATCTTTGGTCAAGAGTCAGAGCCAACAGCTAGTTGGTGATAAGCTAAAGAATGCATAAAAATTATTCTAATTCTACTTGGTATAGTTCAACTACATTACCTGTAAGAAGTGATGCTATGGATACTCAAAGAAATGAAATTTGGAAAGTGGATATATTTCACTTAGTACATTAGTAAAAGATAAAATATATACATCATACTATTGATACATACTCAGGATTTTAATGGGTATCTGCCTAAGTTCTGAAAAAGGTTGATTCTGTAATTATACCTTTATTAGAAACATGGCTATAATGGGCAAATCAATGCAAATTAAACATAAACACCTGCTTATGTTTCCAGTAAAGTAAAACATCTTGTGTTCATTGTAATTAAAACACAATACAGGGATAGCACATAGACAAACAATTGTTGGAAGCTTTAATCACATTTTAAAGGAGATATTATTAGATGTCACTTCTGAAAGGCTATATTTTTAGAGCAAGGCCAATGGTTTGGATGCCAGGGAGTTATTGACACCATTGCAAGCTCACCTGTGATGATTCCAGTCTAAAAACTCTCTTAAAGAATATTAAGAAGAACTCACAGGACGATTGGATTGATGGTTGCTGTGGTCATGGAAATTATTGTATTGACTGTAACTATTGTCATGCCTGGACTAGCTCTTCATAAGGCAATTCAGACTGCTGAATTAATTAAAGTCTGGCATGAACATGCTGCAGAACTTTGAACTAAGCAAAATAGAATAGATAGTAAGGTAGTCAATGAAATAGCTGATTTGAGACAAGTTGTAATTTTTTTTCAGTTTTTTGAGACAGGGTTTCTCTGTAGCCTTGGAACCTCTGCTGTAACTAGCTCTTGTAGACCAGGTTGGCCTTGAACTCACAGAGATCCACCTTCCTCTGCCTCCTGAGTGCAGGTATTAAAGGGATGCACCATCACTGCCTGGAAGCAAGTTGTAATTCTAATGGAAGATCAGTTAGAGACTTTGAGGGAGAAAATTAAATTAAAACGTGATGAGAATATTACATCTTATTGTATTACATCTTTAAGGTTTAATGAAAGCACATAAGATTGGGAGACGGTTAAAATGTGTTTGTTGCATCACCCTAATTCTTACATGATTTTATTTACAACAAGCAACAAAGGAAACTTTTTCAATTGAGTTAAATAATGTATCTGGAATGGATGTCATGGAAAGCATTGCAGATTCTTAGCTTCATTAAATCCTATGCATCATTTTAATAGATATCTTATTCTAATGATTGTTTTATTTGTTTGTGCTATAATAATTCTACTGACTTTAAAATGTATTCCTGCTCATAAACATAATACTGTGAGACACTTTTGTGTATATATCTAAAGGATGCTCAACCATGCCACAAGAACATGGCTTAACTAAGTTCATAGCAGTGTCGTTTGTTTGTCATAGCCAGAACTTGTAAACAACCTAAGTGCCCCTCAGCCAAAGAATGGATAAGAAAAATGTGGTACATTTACACAATGGAGAAAAATGGTACATTTACACAGCAGAAAAAAATAATGACATCTTGAAATTTGCAGGCAAATGGATGGAGTTAGAAAATACCATTTTGAGTGAAGTAACCCAGACCCAGAAAGACAATTATCATATAAACTCACTCTTACGTGGTTTTTAAATAAAAAGCAAAGAAAACCAGCCCACAAATCACAATCCCAGAGAACCTAGACAACAATGAGGACCTAAAGAGAGACATACATGGATTTTATCTACATAGGAAGTAGAAGAAGACAAGATCTCCTGAGTAAACTGGGACCATGGGAGAGGGTTGAAGAGGAGGGGAGAGGTGGGTAGAGGAGCAGAGAAAAATGTAGAGCTCAATAAAAATCAATAAAAAAGACTATGAGACAAATGATAGAGGAAAGGCTATCTTCACTGCATGACTGCATAATCTTCAATGTAATTAAAATAGGTTGAACAAAAGGGGGAAATATAGTGGGAATCTAGTAAACATTAGGTAAGCATTAGAATGAAGAAGTTGTTTCTCACTGTATGTAGGGTAAGGGCAGAAGGTAACAGGTCCTTGTTCAAGGCACCCAGACCTTGAAGGAATCATAATAGAGAACAGAGATTGCTCTCTATGATTTCTAGCTGTTTTTCTGAAGGGTTTTCCATCCATTGCATGACTTTAGTCACAAGAAAATCCAGGCATGCTTGGAGGTCTTGAGTTATTGGGTACTGCAGACAATACACCATAAGAACTGAAGTTGCAGGCTTTTGATGATTTCTTTCTGAGAACATATACAACAGATCAAAGGGACTTTGGCATGAGGAACTTGTTGTACCCCAAACACAACCTTTGTCTAGAACCTTAATTATGCTTTTAAACAGAGGTTTGAGGTTCAGTTCACAGAAACTGTTCCTCTTAGCTCCAGAGAGCAAAAATTAAACTCTGGAGTGACTCCTCATTTGACTGTCCCGCACAATACAAACACCTTACAACAGTTCCTAAAGGTATCACAGTTAGAAATGAGAAATGGAAAATTTAAGACTATATGTGTATATATGAGAGTTGCTTCTAACATTTTCTTTGATTTTTGCTTATTTAAAATATTGCAAAGGGCAGGAGAGATGGCACCACAGTTAAGAGCATATATTCTTGCAGACGACCTGAGTTTGGTTCCTAGCCCCTATGCTGGATGGCTCACAACAAACTGTAACTCCAGCTCCAGGGGGATCCTATGCCTGAGACTTCCATGATTATCAGCAGTTATGTGAAGAGATATGCAGACATGAGCATATATGTAATTAAAAGTATTATAATATATTTTTAAAAATAAAATTTGGGGGCTGGAGAGATGCCTTAGTGGTTAAGAGCAGTGGCTGCACATCCAGAGGACGCAAGTTTACTTCTTATTATATTATAATAATATATTTGCTATATTATTATAGTAAAAATATAATAATTAAACCCTTAAAATAAAATATTAGTATCAATATTAAATGTTTTGAAGTAAAAATAAACTCTTCAAAAATTTAAACTAAAATATTAACCTTAAAAAATAATTAAATATTTCAGTATACATGTTAGGGATATAACTTGGTGGTGGAATGACTGCCTAGATTGCACCAGGCCATGGTTTTGAAACACTGAGCTGAAAAGATGAGTGAACATGCAGAATTTATATGAGGCACCTTATATAACATCTGAAGGTCAGAAAGAACATTAGAGCCAAGTCAGTGGGAAGGAGAGCTGCCAAATCCTGTTTTCAGTACTCTGGAACTCACTGCAACTGGGACTATCTCCATAAGCCCTATGGGTGATGTGACTGTCAACATTTCAGCAGGAGGCTCAAGGTCCTGAGCCTGTCTGAGGATTTACACACAGCTAGTTCCTGGGATGGGAAAGCAAAATGGCCCAACGAACACCAGCTCAATCCCTGGGTTCTACAAGGTGGAGTGAGAGAACTGACTGCCGCATGTTGTCCTCTGACCTTTACATGTGTGAAATGAAGCACATAATCCTCTGTGATAAATGAACAAGTATAGTAAAAAATTAAAAAGAAAATAGTGGCTGGGGAAGGGCAAGAAGTCTGTCAGTCGTGATGCATTAGTAAGTTGTTCAGATTCCTGTAAATACCCTCTTGCTCACTCATGGTTCTGTAAGTCAGTCCAGTTAAATTCACTGGTACACACACAGACAGAAAACTAATAAAAATGTAAGAATAATATTTCATATAAAAATGATATTAGGGCCAGACAGGACAGCACACGCCTTTAATTCCAGCATTTGGAAGGCAGAAGCAGTCATATCTCTGCGTTCAAGGCAAGGCTGGTTTACATATCAAGCTCCTAGCCAGCTAGGGTACTTAAAAAGATCCTGAAGGGAACCCTGATTGCTCTTAGGACTATAGAGGGAGGGGAATGTGAGCAGGGGGAAGGAAAAGGGAGGCGGTGAGAAGGTAGAAATTTTTAATAACTTACTAACTAAATAAATAAATAATTCTGTTTTTTAAGCATGTCCAATCTCTTCAGTCTTTGCTGTAGTCTTTTGGCTCATATCTAAGAAAACATTGACAAATTCAATGCTCTGAAACTTTTGTGCTGTTAAAGTCTGAGAGTTTTATAATTTAAGCCTTGCCTTTGACCTCTGATTGATTTTGGATGAATTTTTTTATACAGTGTTCCGAAAAGGTCTGATTTCATTATATTATGTGCATATCAACATGTTGCCTTTTCAAAATAACATTTTAATTTAAGAATAAACTTTGAGGATGTATAACACATAAAAAAAAAGAGAGACCCTGTCCCAAGCAAATAAATAAACAAACAACAATAAAAGGATAAATAAATAAAATGTCAGGCTAGTGAAAATTTGAAAACACTATCAAATGCTGACAAGCAATAATATTCACATGGGGTCATTAGACAGACAGCAAAGCCTGCTGTTGGCATTGAATGAAACTGTCTTTATGGGCTCTGATAACTCAGCAGATCCTTGTGATAAGGATGGATGAGAAGAGATGAAGAGGCAGGAAGAACCAGAGCCTCCTCCCATTTGTTTTTGTCTTACAGCATAATGACAATACTTACTCCAAAGCTCTAATCTAACTCCAGCATCAGAGACAGGGAACAGTTCCTGCTGCTGGCTCAGCCACTTTACAGAATCATTGAGGACATGGATCTAAGGAAGAACACTTTGGTTTTTAAATACATTGAATCTCCAAAGTCAGTTCAACAAGACAGGACACAGTGATATACACTTCTATCAAAAGTCTTAGCAGCAGATGGTGATGGCGCATGCCTGTAATTCCAGAACTAAGGAGCCAGAGGCAGGTGGATCTCTGTGAGTTTGAGATCAGTTTGGTCTACAGAGTGACTTTCAGGACAGTCCAAGACTGTTACACAGAGAACCCTGCCTCAAAAACATAACAAAACAAAATATCAAAAACACGATGTCCAGAGTCCTTGGAACATCAAAGCCTTTCAAAAAGCTACAATATACAATGTTCTCAAGATAATTAGTTTTGTGAACCATGGCACTTAATGACACATGGCATTACCTTTCCAACAGAGAGGCCATTACTACAATTCTGGGCTGGCATTGTCTGGCACAAGTAGAATACATTCTCCTAAAAAGAGTCAACTCCATGGGACTTTCCAGAATACTCACCCCCACATTTTTCCATACTTTTTATAGCACTTAACATCAAATTTCCATATACCCTGGAATGAGAAAGAGCATGAAATCCATTATTGTCCTGTATGTGCCAACCCTTCTGTAGCCAGGGAACCAAACCCTCAAATCCCATGAAGTAAAGTTTACTGTTTCTGACAGAGAAAAGTTCTTCAGTAACGTTTAGTGGCACCAGCAAGATGTCTCAGTGGAGAAGGCAGAGCAACAATGCAGGACACCTGACACCTTCCTGTGGACTCTGCATGCAAACTCATAGACATACACATGTGCACAGCAGAAGATACACACAATAATAATCTTAATAATAATAATAATGATAATAATGAAATTGTTTTGAAGAATTTGCAATCAAAACATAGAACCTCTAGGAAGAAAATCTGAGCTGATGGTAGTGCAAGCTTTCCCACTCACCCTCTGGACATGAGCTTGGGAATGTCTGCTGTGGACTGACCATAGGCCAGGAGTCAAAGCTCTTTTAACACAGATGATCCACATAGACTTAAATGTGGCACATGACATGCTTATTATTGAAGTTTCTAACACAGTTATTTTGTTGAATCTTCCTTTTCTCAGTGATTTAATATCTTTAATATCTTTAAATGAAAATACAAAGCACATTGTGTAGTCCAGTGTGTGAGGTGACTGACAGCCACCATCCTGTCTCAGGTTACACACTTGCTGCTCACACTCATGCACAGGCTGCTGCCTTTAAAGGAAGAGAAGAAGCTATAGGTCCACGTCCATGTTAGAGCACTTGCTGGCATGTCTAAATCCCTGGATCCCATTCTCAGCACCACAAAACCAAAACAGAACAGAAAACATGTCTTTAGGGCTGGAGATGTGACTCAGCAGTTAAGAGCACTTGCTGAGCTTCCTAAGGGTCAAGTTCTGTCCTGAGATAGGTTGATTCCCAGTTTCCTGAGAAACTGCCACACTGATTTCCAAAGTGGTTGCACAAGTTTGCATTCCCACCAGCAATGGATGAGCGTTCCCATTACTCCACATCCTCTCCAGCATAAGCTATCATTGGTGTTTTTGACTTTAGCCATTCTGACACGTGTTTCCAGCTTCTAGGACTTCAACCTGTGTGTACCAAATTAAATTTTCTTTGTATCCACACAGGACTTCCCACAGGGCAGGATTCCCTGCCCTCTCTTAAGGAGGGAGGGGGAGGATGGTGGGTGAATGGGGGAGCGGGAGGGGAATGGGAGGAGGGGAGGAAGTGTAAATTTTTTAATGGAAAAATAAAATAAAATAAAAAATAAAACAATCCAAGCAACATAAAAAAGATTTTCTTCAAAGAAGTATAGAAGTGCCTTCCTGGCACCTGCACTGGGTAAGAAATAAATTTCTTTTATTGCTCACATAGTCTGAGCTCCTAAATAACAAGATTAAATGGGATGGAGATCTGTGCATTTTACCAGAGGCAAACCTGAGGCTCAATAAATTGACATCAGGGCCACTGAGATGACCCCGATGGGAAGGCACGTGCCACCAACCCTGACAACCTGAGATTCATTCCTAGGACTCATATAGTGGAAAGAGAAAACTGACTCCCACAAGTTGTCCCTTGACCTACAAATGCATGCTGTGGCACATACACACTCACCCCAAAATTAATAAATATTGGAGGAAGTTGACAATGAGGGCTGTGGAAATGGTTCAGTGAGAAGAGCTCACCATAAAAGCCGGAGTTTGAATCCCCAATATCTGAATAAATGACAAATCTGGGTTAAAGTCCTCCAGTATCTCCACGTGCAGGAGGCCAAGACAAGGGATCCCTGGAGCAAGCTGACCAGCTAAACTAGTCAAGTAAGAGAGAGCTGGGTTTGTGAGAGACCCTACCTTAAAGTATAAAGTGACAAACCCCCAATACCAACCTCTGGACTCTACATGCACACGTATATCTATGCATATGAACCTGCATATAGATGGGCACATGTAAGTACATTGATACACACTATAAACACACACACACACACACACACACACACACACACACACAAAAAAACCATTTGATAGTTTCAAGTTGACAATACAGTCCTAAAGAATCACTGGACATTCTCTACTATCATGAGAACACACAGTATGAGGAAATCTCAGTGTTTTCTATCAAGCAGCATTTAATAGAACTGAACCATTATTGGTCATTATAAGTCAACACTTACCTCATAGTAATTCAGCAGAGTTCCTAAAAATGGCAGAGGTTTGGGCCCAGGAATTCCCTGTTTCTTAAAAACATCATGGTTACGGGTGCCGTATCTAGAGAGTGAAACAGAAAACCTTGTGACCACACATACAGCAGAGAGGAGATAAACATGACCAAAAACAAAACATAAAACATAACAACAAGCTGACTGCCCCTCCAGTTCCTAGGGCTTAGGGTGAGGGGTCCAGTGTGCATGGCAGCCCATGGTTTGCATATGTTCCTACTGAGTTCTGCTGGCTCTAGCTGTAACCTGACAACCTATCAGCTCATACCAAGAGTAAATCTTATCAGAAAACCCTCTCACCTCAGCAAGAGGGAGTTGAAAGTACGTGTTTAACTAGTAGATCTGTTTAACATAAACATGAACTTTAATAGCTGGTGTCACTGGGGCTTCAGTACAGCAGAGAGTGCGTGACTAGCACATGGAGACTCTAGTCTGACTCATTTTTCTGCCAAAAAATAAAAATGCAAAATGAGCACAATTATTTCATCTCAGGCCTTCAAGATGACTGAACAGGTAAAGGCACTGGCTGCCAAAGCTGACAATCTTAGTTTGACTCTCAGGATCCCCATAATAGAAGAGAAAAGACTCCCCAAAGTTTTCTTGTAACCCCCCCCCCCCCCACAGACACATACACGTCTCATGTGCTGTCTCTAGCCTCAATAATTAAAAGCATGTAATTTCAAAGTTTTTTTTTTTCAAGAGTTTATTTTAACTTCTGTTATCACATTTTATAATTTTATTCTGGTGCCTGTGGAAGGCATTAGGTCCCCTGAGACTGTAGTTACAGATGATGTGAGCCACATGTGGATGGTAGGATAGTAGCCTGGGTCGTCTAGCAGAGCATTCAGTGCTGTTAACCACTGAACCATCTCTCCAGCCCCTGCTTTCCTTGTCACTTTTGACCTTGCACTCAATACCAGGATACAGGTCTGAATACAACCCCAACACGAGGACACGGTGGAAGAGGAACTTTGGTGGTTACTCACCGGTATAGGAGCACCAGGCTGATTACCAGGAGCACCCAGGTTTCCAGTGAGAGAATTGAAGTCAGGTCCATCGTTGCTTGTCTGTCAGCAATGTTCCCCTCTGTGCTCTCCCTCCAGTTGTGTGTTACCTTTTGCAGGGCTTCCCTTCCACCAATGGTGCTGAAGGGTGCCCAGCCTGGGGTGTTTATACCCTGGGAAGATGTGGTCCAGGTCTGTGTATGACCAGGACTTTGGTCTCCTCTTAGCCTTGACAGAATATGAAGTTCATCATAGCCTATTTGACCTTCTGTGAGTAAACATTCTGTGTGTAATCAATACACAATGTTCTCACTTCAGGAAGACCAAAGGTTCTTTTTTAAAAATCAAATATTTAAGCAAATTCATTGACATGAAATACCCTTTCACCAAGCCTGGCTTATTTCAAAAACACAAGAAGTAAAGCCAAAATTGTGCTATCTGTTTGCAGATCTTTACAGAAAGTCTTTCTCCCTCCCTGAAAGATACTTCATTGTTTTTCAGAACTCAACTCAGAAAAAAAAGAGTCTCTTTGAATCTGTTCTCACCTGCCCCTAAGAGATAAAACCACTTCTCTTGAGGTATGTCTCCTTCACATGCATCTCCTTCCCTCTAGCCAGCACTGAGGGTCTTCCTGCACAGCACCTTTACTAGATTGTGAGAATATTCTGGACAACAGTCACCAATATGTAATATAATGGTCATTCAGTACTGTCAACTTGAGTTGGGAGGGGTGGCTGGGTCGAGCAGGTTCCAATTATGTGTTAAAATCTCTTTGATTAATTGCTAGTAAACGTTAGAGGAATTTTTTGGAGTGATGAGAATGTTCTAAAACTCACTGCCTGTGTAGCTTGTATAACCACATAGAATCACATTTAAAACATTTAAAAACTACACTGTGAATGGCTAAATCATGCAATATATGAATATGTGTGTATTCATGTTCTGATTAATTGCTTAAAGCTGATGTATTGGTTGAAGTTTTTATTTTTATTTGATACCACTGATGCTTGTTTGTGAAAAAGAAAATCCAGGAGTAGTGGTAAGAATCAGCTGGGAGAGTGACAGCTCAGCAGTCACAAAGCCCTGGCTCCATCCCCAGCACCACATAATTGGTGGTGCACTTCTGTAATCCCAGATTCAGGGAGTAGAGGCAGGGGGATCCCAAGTTCAAAGAGGAAGTTGAAAGCTACATAAGAAGTTTGAGACCAGCCAGTCTCACATGAGACCCTGTCTTGGGGAACAAAATCCAACAACGAAACAAAATTCTTCTGGTCCTTCAATACACCAAAATT
The DNA here is from genome assembly GCF_982192425.1 of Myodes glareolus. NCBI lineage: Eukaryota > Metazoa > Chordata > Mammalia > Rodentia > Cricetidae > Myodes > Myodes glareolus. The sequence continues at coordinate 99,632,406 of NC_142027.1, read as the reverse complement.
CATTACCTGTTGCTCCATGCTAGTGGTCATTATGAGAAGAGAGAGACCTTACCACTTACTGCTGAACTGTTGACACGGCTTCTGGGTGAGGGGGAGGCATTGTATGCATTTGTGTAGGGAGTGGTGAGAACACAGGCTCTAGTGGACATATCTAAACCCACGGTCACACAGATGGCACTAGTTAAAGTCTATATGACACAGAAGAAATCCCAAATATGGGAAAGAGATTTGCAGGGAAAAAGGAAGATTGACAAGGGTGGGAGGGAAATGAGTGAGAGTGGAGAAATTGGCCAGAATGCATTATATACATTGTGTCAGACAACAAAATTTATTAAATAAAAATAAGTACAGAATGGCATTCTGTGTTGGGGATGTAGCTCAGTTGAGAGAGTTCTCGCCTAGTACTCACAAAGCCCTAGGCTGGATCATCAGCACCACAGAACAGGGCCAGTTTCTTGTAAAAAGGAATGGCGAGCCGCTTCCTGCTGCCCAGCTCCAAGCTAGTTTTACCCAGTATAATTACACAGAAACTGTATTCATTTAAATACTGCTTGGCTCCTAGTTCTAGCCTCTTATTGGCTAACTCTCACATATTCGTTTAACCCATTTCTAATAATCTGTATGACCACTTGACTGTGGCTTACTGGAATGAGTCTAACCAGCGTCCTTCTTGGAGAGTAGAGCCATGGCGTCTGCCTGATTCTGCTTTCTTCTCCCAGCACTCTGTTTTGTCTACTCTGTCTATCTAAGCTGCTGTCCTATCAAAAGTCCAAGGCAGTTTCTTTATTTGACCAATGAAAGTAACCCATTGACAGAGGCCCTCCTACTCCATTCCCCCTTTTTCTGTTTAAATAAAACAGAAAGGCTTTCATTTTAACATAGTAAAATTATATATAGCAAAACAGTTATCAAGCAAGAAGTACAGTTACAATATTTATATTTACTTTATCTTTTATCATAACTAAGGAAAACTATAAATATCTATTTATTCTTCAACTCCATCAAAGACTCCAGAAGGATACAATATTACCTAAGCAGACAAGAAATAAGCAACTTCCAAATTCTTGAAATGACAGAGACATCTCGCTGCCTGTACAGTAACCAAAGTTATTCTGTTCCATTGGGGCATCCATCTTCAGCTTACAGACCCATAGTATCCAGCAGACATTTCCATGAAGCAGGAAATATCAAAGACAGTTCAGTCACTTTCTTTTGTATCCTGCAGAATATCTCGCAGATTCTTTCATGAATCAGGAACCCAGAAGGATCATCTTACATTTAGGCAAGTTCAGCAGTCCTCTCTCTGTGGGTTCTTTGTGTCCAGTTTATGCAACAGTCCAGGCAAGAGCAGTTTCTTGCCCAAATGGCTAACAAACTCCATAAGAAGCCTCTTTGATGCCCATCTTCCTCTTGAAGTAGTTGGTGCTGCCAGGAGCAGACGTGTCTCATTGTCATGAAAACTCTAAGTTATTAAAACATTTAAAATGCCATATTCTGTAGTCTTTGAAAGATATGAAGAATGCCTATCTAACTGAAATATATCTATATATATATCTAGAAAATCTAACTAACATGACTACAAGCTTGATTATTTTTGGTGATTATCCATTAACAACCTATATTTCCTAATTATACATTACATTTTTAAAATGAACTACACAATCACAATACCTTCATCAAGATCAGAAATACATATACATATAACAAAATTGACCTTAAAATCCATACCAATGCAAATTATTCATATCTATATCATATCCCCATTTAAATGTAAAAGAACATTTCTAAACAATATTTGGAAATATGGGTGCAGTTATTTTTCTCCAAACTGCTTCCTGCTGTATTGGGATGCTGTTATTCAGGTCTTTCATGGTATATCCTGTGTGCTAGGTTCCTCTCAGTCAGCAGTTGAGCAAAGTAATTTTTTGAGGGTGTTCACAGCAACCTTTCAGGAGGGTGTGGTCTATCATACCATATTGGTCTAAATGTAATTCATAGGTCTCATCCTTTGTGAAAACAGAAGAACCTCTTTCCCAAAGCATCATATCCTTAGACCCAAATTCTGAAGTCATTATACCTTTAGAACATATATGTTGGTTTAGTTTGGCAGCCCATACAATGAAATGTTTTTCTGTACTTAGCTCCTTCACCGTCAAAAAATTCAAAGAAAACACAATAAACATAATCCAGACTCTCTGTGTATTTTCCATCTTTACGTGGCTTATTTTTCTTTACTTCTTTTAATCTATAACTATCTGTATTGTTTCTTTGAAGACCTTACCTTCTTTTTTAAAGCACTAACTTTACTTTATGACTTTTTAATACTCTTCTTCTTCTCTCTCCCAAGCCTACGTATGTCTGTTTAACACTATGACCCATTTAGAGGTCTTTTATGTCTGAATCTGTCCTATTGTGAATCTGTAATTCTTTACTATCCAGGAGTACTTCTTAAAATGCTAAGCACTTCTTAATAACTTAACTTGCATCATGTAGGGGTAATACAGTACCTCTTGTTTACTGCCCAGTCTAAACATTAACTGAGCTGTTATTATGATAATTACGATGGCTTCTGCCTGAGATCAGCACAGTTTAGCATTACAGAGGCTCTCCACTTGTGCCTCTGAGCCCTGTGCATGGCACTGCTAGCATGGTGGAGCTGCTTGTGCCTCTGAGTCATTTGTGCCTCTGAGCCACATGTAGTGCTCCCCTTTCAGGCACACAGCGAGTCCAGTTTGCCATCAAGCAAGCCATAGCATTTTACTCACAAAAGCCCATTCAAATGCTCCGTCTCCCGCAGGAGCCAGAGGTCGCGCTGGCAGCACAGCCTAGAAACTGGTATTTCAAAACTACCACTTTCTAGTAGACCTGATTCTGCTGCATACTCAGGCAGGAAGAGTTGAGCTACGGGCATGTTGGGGTTTTTTCCCGACCCTGAGTGGGCACACAAACATCCGGGCCCAGAAATGCTCCATAGCCAGAGATTGCACCAGCGGCAGGACCCAGAAAGCTGCGTTTTAAAATGGCATGGCTTTTTTCTGCTGCTATTGCTGAATCAGGAAATCTCTCTATGGCACCCCACCAGTAAACAGCAAAAAGCTGTGTTAAACTCTTTCTATATTTGAGTCTAGAATTCCTTTTAAAGCCCTCTCAGGTTTTACGTGTCATTAGTTAACCACGTTGGGCAGCCAATCTGTTGTAAAAAGGAGCTGCGACCACTTCCTGCTACCTGGCTCCCAGCTAGCTTTACCCAAAATAATTGCACAGAAACTGTATTCATTTAAACACTGCCTGGCCCCTAGTTCTAGCCTCTTATTGGCTAACTCTCACATATTCGTTTAACCCATTTCTAATAATCTGTATGATCACTTGACTGTGGCTTACCGGGCTGAGTCTAACCAGCGTCCTTCTCGGAGAGTAGAGCCATGATCTGCTTGACTCTGCTTTCTTTCTCCCAGCACTCTGTTTGGTCTACTCCGCCTATCTAAGCTGCTGTCCTATCAAAAGTCCAAGGCAGTTTCTTTATTTGACCAATGAAAGTAACACATAGTAATAATGAAAGTAACAGAAGGCCCTCCTACTCCACCAGGTGGTGGTTCTAATCCCTGCCCTCCAGAGATAGAGACAGCAAGATCAGAAGTTCAAGGCCGTTCTCAGCCATGTAGCAAGTTTGAGGCTAACCTGCGATACAGTGATAGATACTGAATTTAAAAAAAAAAAACAAAAAACCACATAGCCCTCCAAAAAGAAAATCAGTAGACAGAGACTCCAGGTTTTTAAATACACAACATTATATACAGCATTTTTATAGTTGTATATTTTAATATACAGTATTGCAAATACATGTTCTCTTTTTTGTTTGTTAATTTTTTTATTGAAGAAATTTATTTTATTTTACATACCAACTCCAGTTCCTCCTTCTCCTGCCCTCCAGCCTCCCCCTTCCCACTTCTTAACTACTCTTCAGAGGGGGCAAGGCCTTCCTTGGAGAGCCAACAAATTCTGGCATACCAAGATTTGACAGGATCAAGCCCCTTCCCCTTGTATCAAGGCTGAAGAAGGTATCCCACCAAAGGGAATGGGCTCCAGAAAGCCAGTTCATGCACCTGGGACAGGTCCTGGTGCCACTGCCAGCCCCCCTAACATATCAAGTCACATAACTGTCACCCACATTCAGAGGGTCTAGTTCAGTCCTGTGCAGGTTCCCGAGTTGTGTATAGTCCCTGAGCTTCCACTAGCTCGGCTCAGCGGTCTCTGTGGTTTTTCCCATCATGCTCCTGACCCCCTTGTTTGTATGATCCCTCCTCTGCCTCTTCAACTGATCTCAGTGAGCCCAGCCCTGTTGACAAAAAAAAAAACAAACCTACATTGCCCTTCAATAAGAAAATCAGTAGAGAGAAACTATAGATTTTTAAATATACAGTATTATATGCAGTATTTTTACAGTTATATATTATAGTATGCAGTATTATATCTATATGTTCTCTATATAATTCCCTTCTGTGGATGTAAGCAACGCAAATTCCCTGGGGATGTACCTCAGTAGAGCACATGAGCAGCATGCATGATGCCCTAGATTCAATTCTCTTTAGCAGAGGAAAAAATCCCAAATACAAAATGTTGAGGCTGCATTGGTAACACTTTGGGTGGGTGAGACGGCTTGGCTGGTAAAGGTGCTTGCTGCCAAAACCTGATGACCTGAAGCTGACTCTTGGGCCCACATGGTGGGAATAGAGAATCAACTCCTGCAGGATGCGGTCTGACCTCCCCGCCTTGCATGCTATGGCACATCAGACACACATAGAAAGTATAAATAATATAAAAATTTAAAACAGTACCCAAAACCATGTATTTATTTGTTATTTCCCCTGTAGAGAAAAATCATGTGCATGTGATAAAGCATACACCTGTCCGACACACTGACCAGGTGATGACTGTTGGCATGGATTCCAAGCGCTCTGGCCATGTCCTGTGATGAGCAGGGCAGATAGCTGGCCATGGGCCTAACTAAGGCTTCATAGTTCCTGGAGAAGTTTCTGACACCCAGGTCTTTCTCATTACTCTGGTCCTATTTACCACTCAGGATCTCCCAAGTCCTCCAGCTCAACCAGACTCCAAGAGCTCCTGATTGTAGGACAGAGTACTAAGAAGAAAGGATTATAGAGAAGTCTTCTACCCATTGTGACTTTGTGGTCTAAAGATTACATTATTTTCTCAACTTGAGTAAAGAGTGTGGAAGATCACACAACCACAGGTGCATGCACACATGTACACCCAATACCAACAAAGCTTACATCAGACAATGATATCTAAAGTTTACTGTTCTATGTACTTTGCTCACGTTAATTTATATCATCCATTCCTCAGACCCATGAGTATTGCTCTATTACAAGTGAACAAACTATGTTCCAAATGATAAATATTCATCTCAGGTTAAATAATTAATCTCTAATGCAATAAGAATCCAAGAGATCATGTGGCTGCAAAACTCACAGTCTCCATCTTTTTTATTTTCAATTTTTAATAAAAAATGCATCATCACCCTTTCTCTCTTCCCTCTAATTCCTTTCATTTCTCCACTCCATCTCAATATTATGATTTCTTTTTAATTATTATTATTATTACACACATATAAGCATAAATATCTAAAAATGACATGCTGAGTCCATTTAATGTGGCTTGTTTGCATGTTTTTAGGGATGACCACTTGGTACTGTACAATCAATTATGGGACCCATACTAGGGAAGATTAATTCTCCCTCTCTCAGCCGTTATTAATTGCCTATAGATCATCATTTAGGGGTGAGGTCTTGTGAGATTGCCCTGTCCTTATTAGCGTGTCTATTGGTGATGTCAGTGTTCAGGTTTTGTTAAGGTAACAATATTGTTGTCATTTCACGGGTGTTACTTCCTAGCATTTTTGGGAGACACCATCTCATAGTAGGCTTCCTGGTCCTCTAACTCTTATAATATTACTGTCTCCTCTTCCTCAACGTCCTTGAGACTTAGGTGTGGGGTTGTGCTGTAGATGTCAGGGTCTTCATCTTTCACAGACTTAGCCTTGCCCAATGCCATATAGGATTAGTAGGGGAAACAGCAGCTCTTTCCAGGCTTTCCAAATGGGTAATGCTCGGAGCTCTGTCTTCTAATCTGGGACAAGATAAGGACTTCCAGCAAGCCCACAGTGAGGGCTGGAGGAAGGGGAGGCAGGAATTCCATGATGCCCTGGTTTAGATTTTAGACCAAAGAAAACCATCAAGGATGTCCACATAAATTGTTAATTTCCAATTTTTCCCAGAGACTCTTGTCACTGACATGCACACAGCACCTCATAGCTTGTAAGTTCCTTCACATTCTTTCTGTGGTCCTCATGACAAGTCCCTGAGACAAGCAGGCTGTTCTAGTCTCCATGTTGGGATTGAAGCCATGGCTCAGTGGTTAAGAGCACTGGCTGCTCTTGAAGATGGGCCTTGGTTCAATTCCCAACACCCACAGCTGACTTACAATCGTTTGTGTGGAGTTTTTGGTCACCTATTGGCCTCCAGAGTCACAGGTATGTATGTGGTACACAAAAATCCATGAAGGTGAGAGACCCACACACATCTAATCCGCTTGTTAGAGACCTTTAGCTAGGGAGCTTGCTTACCCTAGGTGACTCTATATGTATGTGTATATATAATAAAAGCCAAAAGCCAAAAGATTCCACAATATCACATCAACACTGAGACTTCATAAGGAGCACACCATGCTCAGCAATATTAGAACTTGCTTCAAATCAAACCTACAAAAAGAGAGGATGCCAAAGGGAAATGTGCATGTCGTTCATGTGAGAATCAGGGCACCCCCCACTCATCAGAAATCCTAACCATACAAATAACAAAACAAACCCAGAAACAGGGGTTCAAAGATAAGCTGGACTCGACCCAAGCTCAAGTATGCTTAGCAAAGAAAACAGTTCTAATATCAGCTGTCATATTAACATTGAAATACAATGTTACAGTCTGGAAAAATAGCTCAAGGGTTAAAGTCACCTGTCTCCAAACCAGACAACGTGGGTTCAATTCTCAACACCCATTGGAAGATATGAGGGAGTAGATTCCCTCAGGCTGTCTTTTGGTCTCAACAGCCCACACACATATGCACTCACACATAAATAAGTTAGTATGAAGTAAATATGTTTGTAAAGAATTCAGGAAGCTGGAGAGATGGCTCAGCACATAGAGCTCTTGCCGATGATACAGATGACCTGAGTTGGGATCTCAGCACCCATGTCATGTGGTTCACATTTGCTTTTACATCAGTTCCAATGGGAACTGAACTGGCCTCTGCATGTACCACACACACACACACACACACACACACACACACACACACACACACACTATTCTCACACACACATAGTCACGCATACACTCTCATGCATGCAGGAACACCCAGTGCACAGAACATATGCTCACTCGATACACACACTCTCACACACTGTATCTCTCTCACATTCAAACACTAATAATGATTCATTAAATAATAAAAAGTTATGTCTTCCCAAAAGTTCTGTATATAAATCTAATATTGAACAATTATGTGTGTATACTATTAAACTCTTATATCTCATCCACCTAACAAAGTATCCTTTAAAAATATAAAGAAAACATTTTTTTCTGTTTTCTTGTGGATTTTATACATGAGTAGTGAATTGAGATCAATTCCATCTTACTTTCTCCTCCCTCCAAGTCCTCCCATTACCCCATCCCCTCTCAACTTCATGACTTAATCACACTAAGTCCACTTAGTGTTGCTCATGTGTACATCAGTTTAAGGATGATCACTTTCAGGAGTGTTGACTCACAGCCCACAAGCCACACACAGTCAAGAGTAACACTGAATTCAGCCCCCCATCATAAACTTATTGGAGGCATTGTAAGTTTGGGGTTTGAGGAATAATACAATTTCTTGTAACTCAATTTTTGGTTTGAAGACATGGATTTTATAGATGACAAGGTTGTCACACAATGTCAAACAGCTGGACTCAAATGCCCTATTTGACACTTTCACCATTAGCATATCCATCTTTTTTCTCTGGACCTCTCCCACCAGCAACTTTCAAAACAAACCCATTTAAATAAATAAATAAAATAAAAAAAGAAGCACATAGACAGAAAGATCTCCCATACCAAGTTTCTCTCCATTTAGTTTGATGTTGGCTGTTGACTTGCTATACACTACTTTTATTATGTTTAGGTGTGTTCCTTGTATTCCTGCTCTCTCCAAGACTTTTATCATAAATAGGTATTGTATTTTGTCAAAAACTATTTCAACATAAAAAAACAAACCATCATTTTAACAGAAAGTCTCTCAGTTGGCTTTTTGCTGTCAAAGTTTGGCTTCATTTCGCATGTCCACCGTGTCATGCCAGAGTTTCCAGGAGGCAAAGTTTAAAAACCCCTAATGAAAACAAACGTTCGTTTCACCTCCCTACTCTGTTTGAACTCAACTAATATCAAGGCAGCCAGGGGCAGGGGAAATGAGTGTATCCAGAAAGGTCATTTACCCAGTATAATCTGGGTTCATGAGTTAAAGCTCTAGACCATTAACTGAGATAAGGGCTCTCTTAGTAATTAGCAAATATTAATAGTCCACCATAGAAAAGCAGAAAACTCCAATCAGTTGTTATATTTTCTTTAAAGTACATTTACTTGTTTAATGGTGAGTCATGCCTTGGTGCATGTGGAGGTCAGAAGACAATGTTGAGGAGTTATTTCTTGACACTCACCATGTGATTCCCAGGGACAGATCAAGTCCCTAAGTTTGTCAGTCTTTACCACTGAGCCACATCACAACCCCCACACTTTTTAATACAACAAAATTATGCAATAACATAGCTGTCTTAAGCAGTTGTCTAAATTGTGGTTTTTATTGCTGTGCAGAGACATCATGAGCATGGCAACTCTTGGAAAGGAAAATCATGTAATTGTGGTGCCTTGCATTTTCACAGATTTAGTCCCTCATCATCGTGGTGCAACATGGTGGTGTTCAGGCAGTCATGGTGCTGGAAACGGAGCTAAGATTTCTATGTCTTGACTTGCAGAGAACAAGAAATGATCTTTCTCAGTGGGTGTGGCTTGAGCATATGTGAGACTTCAAATCCCACCTTTACAGTGACAGACGTCCTCCAACAAGATCCCACCTACTTCAACAAGGCCACATCTCCTAATACTACCCCTTTCTTTGAGATTATGGGGCCAATTACATTGAAGCTACCACAGATATTTAAGTGTCAATTTGTCACAGCCTAGAGTTAAATGAGGAAGGACTCTCAGTAAAGATATTGTCCAGGTCACACTGGCCTGTGGATACATCTTGGGGAATTGTCTTATTAATTAATGCAGTAGAGTTTAACCAATTTTGGGAAGCGTCATTTCCCAGACAGATGGTCCTGTGCTGTATGAGAAAACTAAGTTTGAGTCTGAGCCCTCCAGCAAGCAACATTCTTCTATGGTTTCTCATGAAGTTCCTGCTTGAGTTTCTGCCCTGACTTTCTTCAGTGATGATCAGTAACCTATAAGCAGAAATAAAAGTTGTTTCTCCCCAAAGTTGCTTTTGTTCAGATTGTTTTATCACATTAATGGAAAGGAAGCCAGAATGATAGCCCAGAATAGCATAAGACTCACTCTGTAGTCAAGGCTGCTCTCAAACTTGTGGTCCTCTTTCTCAGCCTCTCATGTTCTGGCATTATAGGCTATAGTCACCTCACCTAAATTACATTCACTTTGCATTCAATTGTACAGGAAGCCCAAGGAAACAAGTGGTTATGGTGCCTGCTGCCCGCAGTGACTTTTCTAGGGGTTCTTCCCAGTCTATATCAAGTTCTAGTACTATACTCTTATCTTGTGGGTCTCTCTAGAACCTGAGCCTCTTCTGTTTGTACAAATTGAGTCTTCACTTGCCCTGGGCTTGGATTCATCCGTGGGGATAAACAGTAAGATGACATGTGAGCAAGACCAACACCAAGAGAGCCACCAGATCAGACATGATGGTATAAGTCTTTAATCCTTCCTCAAGACCCAGTAATACCACTTTGGGGTATATACCCAAAGGACGCTCAATTGTGCCACAAGGACAAGTACTCAACTATGTTCACAGCGGCATTGTTTGTCATAGCCAGAACCTGGAAACAACCTATATGCCTCGACCAAAGAATGGATAAGGAAAATGTGGTACAATTACACAATGGAGTACTACACCTTAGAAAAAAAACCAAAAACATCTTGAATTTTGCAGACAAATGGATGGAGCAAGAAATCATCATTTTGAGTGAGGTAACCCAGACACACAGAAAGACAATTATCACATGTACTTACTCATAAGTGGTTTTTAAGCATAAAGCACATAAAAGCAGCACACAAATCACTATCCCAGACAATTAGTACATAGATATAATCTACATAGGAAGTAGGAAATGACAAGATCTCTTGAGTAAATTTGGTGTATGAGGACCTTGGGGGAGGGTTGAAAGGGATGGGAGAGGCAAGGAGGGGAACAGAGAAAAATGTAGCATTCAATAATAATCAAAAAATAATAAAAAGATGACTAGTAAAAAATGTCCTCTGATTTATCTACATAAGATTGTGAGAAAACACGATAGAGAAAAGTCTATCTTTACTGTGTGACTGCATAATCTTCAACATAATTAAAAAGCTCAAACAAAAGGGGGAAATGTATTGGAAATCTAGTAGTCATTGTATCTAGGGAAAGCATTAGATAAGTATGAGAATGAAAAAGTTGTTTCTCACTGTATGTAGAGTAATGGTCAAATGTTTTAGTTGTTTGTTCAAGGCGTCTAGACCTTGAAAAAAATCATAATAGAGAAAGGTGATTGTTTTTATGATTCCTAGAGTTGTTGACATTACTTTAGTCACAAGAATATCCAGGCATGTTTGGAGGCCTGGAGTTATTGGGAACTGCAGACAGTACACAATAAGGACTGGGTAGGGGTGTAATAATTTCTTATAGAGAACATTTCAAATAGATCAAAGGGGCTTTGGTATGAGGAACTTGTACTCCAAATATAACCTTTGTGTATAATGGCAAATATGCTTCTGAACAGAGAGCCAAGGTTCAGTTCACAGAAACTCTCCCTCTCTGCTGTCAAAAAACTTAAAATTAATCTCTTAAGTGACTCTCCTCATTTGAATATCCTGCACAATACAAAACACTCGACAACAGTTCCCAAAGACATCATAATTAGAAATCACAAATGGAATTTTTATGCCTAGATGTGTACATGTGGGAGTTGCTTACCATTTTTTTAGATTTTTACATATTTAAAATATTGAAACGGGATGGAGAGATGTACCACAATTAAGAGCACATATTGTTCTTGCAGAGGACCTGAGTTTGGTTCCTATTATCCACCCTGGATAACACTCAACCAACTGTAACTCCAACTCCAGGGGGATCCAATACCTTTGGGCCCCATAATCATCAGCACTCATGTGGGTACACACATACACATGCACATATACAACATAAAAGTACTAAAAATAGAAGTTCAAAAATAAAATGTTGGGGTGGAGAGATGGCTCAGCAGTTAAGAATACTGGTAGCTCTTTCAGATGACCCAGGTTCAATTCCTAGCACCCACATGTCAGTTCACACTGGTCTGTAACTCCAGTTCCAGGGCTTCTGACACTCTCACACAGACATACACATGCAGACAAAACATCAATGGACATAAAGTAAAACAAATATTTTATTTTGAGCCTAGCCTTTAACAGAAGAGCCATCCCTCTAGCCCATTATTTTATTTTTAAACAGGATCCATCTTTCTGCTGCATACAAGAAACACACCTCAAACTCAAAGACAGACATTACCTCGGAGTAAAGAGTTGGGAAAAGATTTTCCAGTCAAATGGACCTAAGAAACAAGTTGGCGTAGCTATCCTTATATCTAATGAAATAGACTTTAAACTAAAATCAATCAAAATGATAGAGAAGGACACTTTATGCTCATCACAGGAAAAATTCACCAAGATGAAGTCTCAATTCTAAACATGTATGCCCTAAATACAAAATCACCCAGATATGTAAAAGAAGCATCACTAAAGCCTAAATTGGATCTCAAATCCCACATACAAATAGTAGGAGACTTCAACACCCCACTCTCATCAATGGGCAGGTCTGTCAGACACCAATCTACAGAAAATAAGAGAATAAATATCATGACTCAAACAGATTTAATAGACATCTATGGAACATTTCATTCAAACACAAACACAAAAGAATATACCTTCTTCTCAGCACCTTATGGAACCTTCCCTAAAACTGACCACACACATGGTCACAAAGCAAACATCAACAGATACAAAAGAAATTGGAATAACCCCCTGTATCTCATTGGATCACTATGGCTTAAAGTTCAGATTCAACAACACTAATTGCAGAAAGCCTACAAACTCATGGAAAATGAACAATGCTAAACTGAATTGCCCTGGTATCAAGGAAGAAATTAAGAAAGAAATTAAAGGCTTCCTAGAATTCAACAAGAAAGAGTGCACAACATACCCAAATCTCTGGGGTACAGTGAAAGCAATGTTAAGAGGAAAGTTCATAGCACTAAGTGCCTACACAAAGGAAATGAGGAAAGCTCACATTAATGACTTAACAGCACACCTGGAAGCTTTGAAACAAAAAAAAGGAGATTCATGCAAGCAGAGTAGATGGCAGGAAATAATCAAATTGAGGGCTGAAATAAATAAAATAGAAACAAAGAAAGCAATACAAAGAATCAATGAAGCAACGAGTTGGTTCTTTGAGAAAATCAATAAGATAGACAAGCCCATATCCAAACTAACCAGAAGGCAGGGAGAGAATATCCAAATTAACAAAATCAGAAAATAAAAGAAAGAACAACAGACATTGAGGAAATGCAAAGAATCATTAGGTCATACTTTGAAAACTTGTATTCTACAAAATTGAAAAATCTGAAAAAAACGGACAATTTTCTGGTGAGTTACTACATACCACAAATAAATCAAGACCAGATAAACAATTTAAGTAGACCTACAACTCTATGGAAATAGAAGCAGTCATCAAAAGTCTCCCAACCAAAAAACAAACAAAAAACCCAGGGCCAGATGATTGCAGCGAAGAATTTTACCAGAACTTCAAAGAAGAGTCAATAATTATACTCCTCAATGTGATCCACACAATAGAAACTGAGGGAACATTGCCAAACTCTTTATATGAAGCTACAGTTACTAGGAAAGAGAATTACAGACCAATCACCCTCATGAACATTGATGCAAAAATACTCAATATAATACTGGCAAACCAAATCCAAGAATATATTAAAAACCACCTACCATGATTAAGTTGGCTTCATCTCAGATGCAGGGATGGTTCAACATGTGAAAATCTGTCAATATAATCCACCATGTAAATAAGCTGAAAGAAAAAGAACTTGTGATCATGTCACTAGATGCTGAAAAGCCTTTGCCAAAATCCTACACCCCTTTCTGATAAAGGCCTTGGAGATACAAGAACCGTATCTAAACATAATAAAAGTAATGCACAGCAAGCTAACATCAAACTAAATGGAGAGAAACTCAAAGCATCTACTAAAACTCTTCCCATCACCCGCCACCCTCTCATCTCGTGACTTCAGGACTTCTTCCTGCTAAGTCAACTTACTGTTGCTCCTGTGTACATCAATTCAGGGATGATCACTTTCAGGTGTGTTAGCTCACAGACCACAAGCCACGCACAGTCAGAGTAACTCTGAATTCAGTCCCCCCAATCATAAACTTATTCAAAACTTTGAAGTTTGGGGTTTGGGGAAAAATACAATTTCTTGTAACTCAATTTTTGGTTTGAAGGCATGGATTTTTTTAGATGACTATGTTGACAAACAATGTCAAAAAGTTGGACTTGGAGCTGATGGGGGTTGTCTGGAGGCCAGTGGAATGGGGCTGAGCACCGCCGAGCAGAACAGTCACATTGCATAAACAAATTTACTATTTAGACAAATAAGAAGACAAGGCGTTCAAGTACCGGCATGTTATGTTGCCCAAAGACATAGTCAAGCTGGTCCCTAAAACTCATTTGATGTCTGAATCTGAATGTAGAAATCTTGGTGTTTAGAAGAGTCAGGAATGGGTCCATTATATGATCCATGAATCAGAACCTCACATCTTACTGTTCTGGTGGCCACTACCCAAGAAGCGAAAAAAAAAAATGAAGCTGGCAAGCCACCTTTCAGTCACAAGCTTTACACAGATGTCCTTGCTTCCTACCATTTTTTGATGGTGTGATTATGTTGATTTCTCATTTCTCACGTTGATATTTAAAGGATGTTTGTTCAATACACTGTTTGAAGTGCTGGAACTTGCTTTGCTTCTTGAGTTGAGCCAACAATGCCACAACCCTGGCAGATGAATGTGATTTCTTCGAAGCCCTAGTGTGCTCTGTATCCAGCAGGCCATATTTGCCAGCTCTCAAAAGCATGTGAAATCAGATCATGGCTGTTACAGGGGCAGTGTGAATTTGCTGTTGTGGTTTTTACTATTGGGTGTTGCATTTATGGTGACTTGTTGGTTTATATTTCAGTGTTTTGTAAACTCTCCATTTTATCTGATAAATCTCTTCCATATTACATGCCTTGATTAAAGGCAGGTTTAATAATTTAACACTGTGGCTATAAGATTGTCCTGTCCTCATGTTATTGTGTGCCCCCTCCATTTCCTCTGAGCCATCTGCCCTCCTGCAACCAAGGTGATACTATGGAATCATTCTGGTTCTGTGCCTTTTGGGTGGGTGGTGAAACACGGCTCTTTGCAAAAAGGAACTTTACTTGGATATTGTAATGACAAATTTATAATATATTTTAATTGGACTTATTATAAAAACACTTGTTGAGGGGTTGGAGAGACGGCTCAATAGTTAAGAGCCATCTTCCAAAGGACCCAGATTCAATTCCCAGAACCCTCATGGCAGCTCACAACTGTCTATTAACCCACTTCCAGGGGATCTGACACCCTCATACAGATATACATGCTCGCAAATCACAAGACACATTAAATAAATACTTCTTTTAAAAAAGTAGGACTCAAATGCACTATTTGACACTTTCACCATGAACACATCCAGCTTGTTTCTCTAGATCTCTCCCACCCAGAAACTTTTCAAAACTGACCCTTCATTTTAACAGAAAGTTTCTCAGTTGACTTTCTGCTGT